>NW_027507903.1:482863371-483391298 GCF_037356315.1 Lithobates pipiens | reverse complement strand
CAACAATTAAAAGATAAAGAAGCTGCTGAAAGTGCTTAAACTGTTTTATTATCACTTTCATTAAAAAAAACAGACTTTCCCAGACATAGGGTCTTTTTAACACATCTTAAGGCTGTAGTGAGTGTAGTCCCTAGGAATATAACACATTGAAATATGATGATATAACTGACATTCCTATGACTCCAGAACTAACATGTACTTTCCTCAGATGATGGCTTTGGTTATACTCGGGGTGCAGCGTCTATCAGTTTTTAAGGTCTGTACTTGTAGAGGAAGGCTTGGGGGCTCGGTGGGGAGCTGCGATTATTTTGGGTTTTAAAAGAAGCTCTTGGCAAAAAATAAAAAATCCAGGTTGCATCTTCTGTTTTTGGCTGCATTCGTTTTTTCTTTTATCAGCCTTTTCTCTTTACCCTGGTGATCCTGTCTGTAACCCACTTCCTGTCTTAGGGTGCCAAATATCACCGACTGGACTGTATATCTGTGAAGAAGCAGTGACAGGACTACAGAACACCTCTTCCTTTTCCACTTCTCTAACATAGTCCATAGTCAATGTTGGGAACAAAGGGACCAATAAGGTGGCAGAGGCTGAGATCGTTGTTAAACTGACTGGACAGTGAACAAATTAGCTGTGTTGGTGACCACTCTGCCTGACGTCCTTCAACCTCAAAATTGAAGGAGCCTGATGGCTGAACAGTGAGTGGAACTAATCACCTGCTGTTGGGGTATTCTGACATCCATGGGCACTAGCCTTTAGAATATAGTAGCTGCCAGAGGAGACTCCTCTGTCCAGACAGGGAAACTATAGGTTTTTCACATTCAGACTGCAGGGCTGAAGGAGAGAAATCTAGGTTTATGGCCAACTTTACAGTTTACATACTGTTTGGGGGTCCCCCCCCCCAACAAGTACATAACATTCATGTTTGCTTAGACTTCAGTTTTTTATTCCAATACCTGACATGTGGTAAAGGCTGAATTTGATGGCCTGCTGTGAATTGGCATTGTACATGTCTGTGTTCTTTGCACCCACTTACATTTTCCTAAAAATATACAAAGGGGGGTCACTTGCACCCGACAGACTGCTGGATGGGCTTCCTCATAACCCATGTGCTGTCTGTCTTTGCCACACCAGCCCTATTTCTTAAACCTGGAAGCCAACTTTTAGCCATTTTAGTACCGGGGATAATAGCTGTTCTGTCATGCCTCTGCCAGTTTTTACATTTTATTTAGAAGACTGGCAGGAGAGGAGCCGATCAGATAACCCTGACCATTCTCTTACCCCCTCTCTCTCTCGCTCTGTCCAGGAAGCCTCAGATGAGTACATGCTGATCTGTGCTGTAGCAGAAAAGACCAGTTCTGTAGCACAAAGTCAAAGTAGAAAGATAAATGCATTTGAAGCAGAAACCCAGTAAAACTGTTAATTGCATGGTAAAAAGCTAATGTATAACTGAAGTTTAATCTGCTTATGTTTTACCTTCCCTGGTTCCTCACTGTCCCCCCCCCCCCCCCCCTCCCCGGTAGCAGTTATGCAAGTATTTAAAATGTCTTGATGGGTGGCTGTTGGTCTGGAGGAGGTGGCATCACTAGGCAGACAGCATTTGCATGCAAACAGTTTTGGGTAGAGCCCACGGGTGATGCTGAGAACTGAAATCCAGGAAATGAAGGGGGTATGCCAGGGTCAGCCAAGCCTGTGCAAGTATAGCTTAAAAAGGTGCTCCAGTCATATTTGTATTAATTCAGCTGCTAACTTTTAATAAACAAACAGATACTCTACCTCTCCAGGGATCCAGCGAGGTCCTTAACTCGCATACTAGAGCTGATTAACCAACCAGCGTGTCTTTGGAGCATGGGAGAAAACCCAGGCAGATGCAGGGAGAACGTGTAAACTCCCAGCAGGTAATGCCATGGTTGGATTAAAACGGTCGGTCCTAGTGCTGCCAGGTGGAAGTGCTAGCCACTTAGCCACTGTTCTGCCCAAACTGTTTTATGTGCCAAACTATTATTGCAAATTTGTCTTCAGGACTTTTAGCCTTCAGGGTGGCACCACTATTGCCTGTTGTAGCCCCAAACTATTCATAGAAGGGGGGGTTCCCTGCCTCCAAGCCTTTAGCATCCCAATGTTAGGGGACTGCGCTGCAAGAGACCTGGTCCTGTTGGCGCAAGTAGGTGTTGCTACAACCACATGTATGCTGCCATGTTGGCGCCAGGAACATTATTGCAGTACTGAAATCTTCCCTGTTCTGTCTTCCTGTAAGCTTTTCAAAGACTCACTCTCTAAAACCCGCACATGGTGACTTGCAATGGGCCTTGTATGGCTCAAATGTCATAACCCGCACCTGCTATAGTGCACAGAAACTAAGTATTTAAAGGATAAGTTCACCTTTTTTAGAAATAAAAATAATGCACTTTTTTTTTTTTTTTTTTTTTTGCAGCTGCAAAAGTGCATTTACTAATCCTTTTCCTTTTTTTTCAGGAGCATGGAAAGCAATGCACTAGCGAGCAGCTGATGCCATGTAGGTCTCATGCAGACTGTCAGTGTTGAGTCTTCTTCTGCCCGTACCTCGTACAGCCAGGAAGTGTCACACTGACGGGAAGAATCAATGAACTGCCACAGCACTCAACAGCTCTGTGGTAGTTCATTGAGCACTACAAGCTGCCAGCCACAAACGATGTAGAGGACCTGTAGTTTTCCAATTCACAGAAAACTCTGAATGGATGATGTGGCTAGACAGGTAGAGCCCTGCATGGCCACATTTTTAGATTGTGACAGCCAGTGGGGGTGGAGATCGCTAGCTGGCTGTCAAAACAGGGACTCTGAAGGTGGGAGGGAGTGCCGGTGCATTGGTTACATGTTGCACCCTGAATATTGGTGTAACATATGTTACAAAAGGTGAACTTGGCCTTTAAAGTGCATATAAACCCCAAATTTATTCTCTTATTTGCTCAATTTTGGCCTATTGGGTGCATCACTGAAAGCACTTTGTTATTTCTGTTCAATAGGGGCAAAAATATCATTTGGTCCTGTCAAATTGTCGGGTGATAATTTCCACTACTCTCTGCCATGAACCATGAATCTGCTACGCTGAATTTACTAGCAGTGTTAGTTCCGCGTTTCTCAATGCGGAACACGCATTGAGAAAAGCCGAGGGGATGGGGTTCTGTAGTGATGACACTTGCTGCTCTAGGGTGACAACACTGCTCCTATATACAGTAGATATTGTGGAGGAGTGAATGTTGACATCTTAGGACAGGAAATGTTACTGGCAGGATCACCAGGTGAAAATAAAGGCGAACCTCTGGGGAAAAAAAAAACACTGATGCAGCCGCCACATCTAAGGACTGGTGAGCTGCAATCTATTCTATTTCTGTTCTTGTATTTGGATAAGCCATTGGGTATTCAAATTTTCTTTTCAGCTGTACTGTAACTGTTTGTGTGGTCACCATTGTAGGGGGCCTTATTCCAGATAACTTAACCTGTCTGTTCGATAGGAACTGGTTGGCACCTCCTGGACTTGGAGCTAAATCTGCTGAATCTGAGCTGGAGTTGGATATTTTCTATTCCTGCCTCAGGTGGCAGTCTAGTCAGGAAATGATTTGTATCTTAATTATCCCTGTATAATAACCATGATCACATTTGTTGGAGGAACATCATTTCATTTTTGCTATATCATTGAAGTTTATCCAGCTTTGTATCTGTCGTGTTGTGTTTTTTTTATTTTTTATTTTTTTATTTTTTTTTATGAAAAGTAACTTCAGGCGACAAGTAATAAAATGAATAAACTGACCATTCCAAGAACAGTGACCGTATCCCCACAGTTCACTTTAACGCAGACTGAGTCTGAGCACATGCAAACTGAAATCCCTATTAAAGAGTACTATGGCCAAAGCTTTTTATGAGTCTGAGGAGTGCACTTACTTTTGCACTTCTGTGACCCTGAGTTGACTGACTGTGGGCTATAGCCCTCTATTGACTGAAGTGGCAGAGCAGCTCCAGACTCTGGAAGGATCCCAACAATTTTGTTGGGATTCCCCCAGCTGCCTGACAGTTGGCTCCACCTCTAAGCTCATGCAGAGAGCCAGCTGCACCTGCCCCCACCCCAGTTTGGCACTGACCACTTCCCTCTTCACAGACTAATACTTTTTAAGACCTATCACCTGTGGCCTCCATCCTTTGTTTATATTCAGTGGTGAAAGGCTCCTTCTCCTGGCTGCAGCTGCACATTCCAGCCTCATAGACTTCTATGGGGCTTGTATACCTCCCTCACCCGGCCTGGAGAGGGCCCCCTAGAAATCCATGAAGCTCTAATGTACGGGCACATCCAGGAGAGGGTATTTCACTAGTGAATGTAAACAGAGGCAACGGGCATTTGTATCTCGATAAGTATAATTCTTTGGACGGGCAGGGTGGGATAATTTTTAGGTCAAGGCAATAAGAATAAGTGCACTTTTGTCATAACCACTTCTGGACCACCCTATAGCAAGTTTACTGCTACTGTGTGTGTATGTGTATGTATATGTGTGTGTGTGTATATATATATATATATATATATATATATATATATATATATATATATATATATATATATATATATATATATATATATATATATATATATATATTACAGTGGTGTGAAAAAGTGTTTGCCCCCCTTCCTCATTTCCTGTTCCTTTGCATGTTTGTCACACTTAAGTGTTTCGGAACATCAAACCAATTTAAACAATAGTCAAGGACAACACAAGTAAACACAAAATGCAATTTGTAAATGAAGGTGTTTATTATTAAAGGTGAAAAAAAATCCAAACCATCATGGCCCTGTGTGAAAAAGTGATTGCCCCCTAAACCTAATAACTGGTTGGGCCACCCTTAGCAGCAACAACTGCAACCAAGCGTTTGTGATAACGTGCAATGAGGCTTTTACAGCGTCCTGGAGGAATTTTGGCCCACTCATCCTTGCAGAATTGTCCTAATTCAGTTACATTAGAGGGTTTTCGAGCATGAACGGCCTTTTTAAGGTCATACCACAACATCTCAATAGGATTCAGGTCAGGACTTTGGCTAGGCCACTCCAAAGTCTTCATTTTGTTTTTCTTCAGCCATTCGGTGGTGGACTTGCTGGTGTGTTTAGGATCATTGTCCTGCTGCAGAACCCAAGTTCGTTTCAGCTTGAGTACACGAACAGATGGTCGGACATTCTCCTTCAGGATCTCTTGGTAGACAGCAGAATTCATAGTTCCTTTTATCACGGCAAGTCTTCCAGGTCCTGAAGCAGCAAAACAGCCCCAGACCATCACACTACCACCACCATATTTTACTGTTGGTATAATGTTCTTTTTATGAAATGCAGTGTTCCTTCTACGCCAGATATACTTGGACACACACCTTCCAAAGAGTTCCACTTTTGTCTCATCGGTCCACAGAATGTTGTCCCAAAAGTCTTGGGGATCATCAAGATGTGTTGTGGAGAAATTGAGACGAGCTTTGATGTTCTTTTTGCTCAGCAGTGGTTTTCTCCTTGGAACTCTGCCATGCAGGCCATTTTTGCCCAGTCTTTTCCTGATGGTGGAGGCATGAACGCTGACCTTAACTGAGGCAAGTGAGGCCTGCAGTTCCTTGGACGTTGTTGTGGGGTCTTTTGTGACCTCTTGGATGAGTCGTCGCTGCGCTCTTGGGGTAATTTTGGGCGGCCGGCCACTCCTGGGAAGGTTCACCACTGTTCCATGTCTTCGCCATTTGTGGATAATGGCTCTCACTGTGGTTCGCTGGATTCCCAAAGCTTTGGAAATGGCTTTATAACCCTTTCCAGACTGATAGATCTCAATTACTTTCTTTCTCAATTGTTCCTGAATTTCTTTGGGTCTCGGCATGATGTGTAGCTTTTAAGGATCTTCTGGTGGACCTTACTGTGTCAAGCAGCTCCTATTTAAGTGATGCCTTGATTGTGAACAGGTGTGGCAATAATCAGGCCTGGGTGTGGCTAGAGAAATTGAACTCAGGTGTGGACAACCACAGTTATAGTATGTTTTAACAAGGGGGGCAATCACTTTTTCACACAGGGCCATGATGGTTTGGATTTTTTTTCACCTTTAATAATAAACACCTTCATTTACAAATTGCATTTTGTGTTTACTTGTGGTGTTCTTGACTATTGTTTAAATTGGTTTGATGTTCCGAAACACTTAAGTGTGACAAACATGCAAAGGAACAGGAAATGAGGAAGGGGGCAAACACTTTTTCACACCACTGTATATATATATATATATGTATGTATATGTATTTTACACACACAGTCAGTGTGCTGCTTCTGCTGTGATTAATCCAGAAACCAATCAATGTCTGCTGGCACTCGCCAATCATCAGTAAAACCCAGAATGAATAGACATTAATGTTCTGATGTGGGTGGGGGGGAGAAATGGATGGATTTTGTGTTCCTGCAGGGAATAAAATCAATCTCTTCCCCCTAGTAAAGGCAGCAGCATACACGTCACAAAAAACACCAGCTAGGCACAGTTGACCCTTTGCTCACCCTAGCTGTTTAACCCCTTCCCAGCCAGTGTCAGTACAGTGCCGGGGCATATTTTTAGCGCCGATCACTGTATTAGTGTCAGTATCTGATTGTTTAGCACAATATCGCAGTCCCACTATAAGTGGTTGATCGCCGCCATTACTACGGTAGTATTAAAAAAAAAAAAAAAAAAAGTTACACCAAAACAAAATTGACGTCCGCTATTTTTTTTATTTTTTATTTTTTTTCTTCCACAAATATAGAGCTTTCTTATGGTGGTATTTGATTGCTTCTGCAGTTTTTATTATTTTTTGCACTATAAACAAAGGGTGCCAATTTTGGGGGGGGGGGGGGGGAGCAATATTTTTTTGCTGTAATATCCCCAAAGAAATTCTACAAAATGTTGGTAAAAAAAATCGCAATAAGCATATATTGATTGGTTTATAAGTGCTTTAAGTATCTAAGTGGCATATTTAAAAAAAAAAAAGGTTGGGGGGGGGGGGGGTTAAATCTTCTGGAGGTCGAGTAGTTAAAATTCTACTAAGGCCCCTTTCACACTACTGTGACTTCAAAGTCGCACAATCTTACCGCAATTTCAGGGAGTGCCTGTGTAACTTGCATCAAAGCTGGACCAAAGTAGTGCAGGGACTACTTTGCAGTAGGCATGATTTGAAGTCTTACTAATATGAATGGTTGTCATTGGAAATCATAGGGAACAAATTGTCATGCTACTTTGCAGTCCCAAATTGTGGGACAAGTCCTACAAGTGTGAAAGGGGCCTTACTAGTGTGTGTGTGGGGGGGTTCTGGAGCCACTGTACTAGCCATGCAACTAGCCAGAAAGCTCCGGTCAGTGCTCTGACATCCACTGAGATTGCTGATCGGCCGACCTTTTTTATTTTATTTTTATATTTTGTTACGCCATATCAACAGAAGCCGGCCAAACGGCTGACTGCAGTACACACATGTCGAATGTCAGCCGGTTCAATAGATAGAACATTCGGCTCGCGTATACTAGGCTTTATTCTGGAAGGCTCTTGGTAATCTGTGAGTGACTGGAGTCACAACTCACAGGGTCCTATAGTCTATATGTCCCTGGAGTCTTGTTCACGCTTGGCGGAAGTACAGGTTATTTTCTTTGCTACTGGAACAGAGGAAAGGGAAGTCTGTGCTGCAGGGGAAAAGCACAGGTTTGCTTTAAAGGATATCCAAATCCAGGAACTAGAATATATTTCAACTTTTTGAGTTTCTGTGAGCCACAAAACTGCTTCCTATGTAGAAAAGATTAGAAAATGAGGAGATCACCTTTTGGTGACAATGCTGCTCCTCCATAGGCACAGTACAGTCAGTGCTGTTACCCCCGGACAGGAAATTTGATATTGGTAGGATCACAAGGTGAAAAGAAACCTAATGAAACCACTACATAAAGGGACAGGGAGGCTGCAATATTGGGTTTAGATGTTTTAAGGACATCTGTAACAATTGGGACTAGAAAAAAGTAGATGCCAAAGACATTTCGACCTTAAAGACTTTAAAAAAATAAAAAGCCTCCCCTGAGTGCTAGCCAGTGACTTTGCCTAGACTGAGCTGTCTGCTGCAGGCATAAAATGCCTTTCCTCAGTCTCAGTGACCAGACTGAATGTTGTAACTTTGTAGCAAGTCACAAGGTGAGACGCTGCAGCAGAGGCTGATCTGTGTCAGACATTATGAACACAGCTGTGAACTGTATCATCTCTGAGCTGGCATTTCAATCCAGGAAGTAGATGGTAACCTTGGATGATGACATGAAGAAAGATGATGCCATCCTTATGTAGAGAATCCTTATTGTGTGGAGCACTGTGATCTGTGAAAGGTAATAAATACCTGGAAGTGTTACACTGACACAAACCTGGCATACTGCCCTAAATATAAAGAAATACAGTACATGCTAAGAGCACTTTAAGAAGGCAGTGGTTGTCTTGGCCCACAATGCTTCAAAGGTAGCTGATCCTTTAAACTGTCTGCTCTTCACTGGCACTAGAAAGACCTTGACACCAATACACCTGCGGAAGGATTTAGAAGCTTACATGCATACAAGCCAATTACATGGTACAAGCAGCTATAGCTTGTGCGTGTATCTGGACCAGAAGAGATGTCACAGATCGGTGCCCACGGTCACAGTTCTGCAGCATGTTTTATTTAGTGACTGTTTATAAATTCTCTGCATAGTCTGCCCTCGCACTCCATATAATAATCATAAAAAAAACGTCTGCATTTTTGTTACTTTGGGAGATGTGAAATTCTGGTTTTGAAGCGGTGGTAAAACCATTTATTTCATTGCAGCTTTCTAATGTTTGGATGTGGACTGCATTAGTTCTTTCCCCTTCTTTTTTAAGCTTTCTATCCTTTTTATTTTTTTATCTGGCAGTCCAGCCTGTAAGTCCCCTTTCACATGAGTTGGACTCTGCAAGGAGTTTGCTTGCTCAGTGTGGGATTTGCCCGCTGATCCCTGCTGAGCAGACGGATGACTGGTCTGTTTCCTTTTCAGTTATACAGATCAGACACAGCCCAGTCTCCCCTATGGGCATTCAGATGTAAAAGGGTCACCTGTCTGTTTACACCCGATTGCCATCCTGTCCCCTAGACCACAGGGGAATGTATCCCCATCTGTCTATAGTGAGATGGATTGTATGTAGGGTGTAAAAGGACACGTCTTTTACACCTGCCACTCCATAGAGTAGAATGGAGGGTCTGATGAACAGGCACCACAGTTTGGACTGCTATTGAGAAAGGCCGAAATTCTGTTTTTCAACAGAGTAAGCTCTTGCAAATGTAACATATTTATCTATCACTACCCCCCCCCCCCCAGATTAACAATGCTGCTGTCTAAAATGAGGGCACTCTAATACAGGTGATTTGTTGCTGGCCAGATCACCAGGTGAAAACTGAGGGGAAAAGCGCCCCCCCCCCCCCCCAAAAAAAATGCAGCCACCACATCTAGGGGTTGGTAAGCTACAATGCATTTTGAGTCCCTGCAATGTGGGTTTAGTACATATGCCTGCTTTTTATTTTTTTATTTATTTTTTTTCAAGCACATTGCTTGTGCCTTTCCATTTAAAAAAATCAACAACAATTATTCGGGTGTGGGTGTTTTTTTTTTTTTTTTTTTTTTTTTTGTGTGTGTGTGTGTGTGTGTGTGTTTGAAAGGACACCAAAAGTGCTACATCTTTGATGCCATTTCAGAAAATGCACCAAATGAGCTAATAAGTCTATGGGAAAGCACGTGCAACTTGCACAAAAACCACGGGTACAGCTGATATACAAGCGTTGAAACCGTAATTGTACAGTACATTGTTCTCCCATTTATAATGTTCACACTGGAAAGACCATCAATCTAACATACTTTCTTCCACATGAGGCTTTCCTAAGAATTGGCCTAAAGCGGTCCCTCCTCCCTTTTTTATAAACTATATTTGTCTTTTTATATAGCGCTGTCAATTTATGCAGCTCTTTATATACACAAATGTACATCTGTCAATTGTTTGTACCTATAGGTAAGCCTTATTATAGGCACTGTAAATTTCCCCTAAACGTGCACTGTTTAGAAGATATTTACTTCATATACAGCCGATGATGTCATTGGCACATGCGCTCTGAAGGAATGGCCGCCCGTGCTGTTTCTTCAGAGCCCTGTGCCGCCGCACAGCTGGAGCCTGCGGACCCGGAAGGAAGACTGGTGAAGATGGATGCGGTGATCATGAGGGCTTCGTTTGCAGGTAAGTTTCACATAATGTGCTAGTATGCAATGTATACTAGCACATTATGCCTTTACTTTGCAGATCAGGGGGGAAAAAAAAGGCAGTACTTTACTTCCTCTTTAAAGAACCTGTTGATCCATTCATTTTGGACAGTATACTAGATGAGCTTACACTCTAGTGTCACACACACTATATTATACATTTGTTTAGCTCTGGCATATTCCACCGTGCTGTACAAAATACTGAGTCAGACTCATCGGGGCAGGAATCTCCCAGCGTGTTCTTGGAGATGCATGTATTCCTGTGGCAGCCTTTCTGTATATAAAGTCGCCATGTGCTGAATAAATACTGAGATTACAATAAAAATAGTAGGTAGGTTTTATCAGTAAACTTAGGAGCAGTATAGCACTGTCACCGTACAGTATTGCCATGCAATATTAACAAATGTGACTGAATATGGCTGCTCCCATGAGAATATCCTTGGTGATCTCTGAGGTTTTTATTAATGTGTCTTGATAAGGTTATTTCCATGATCGTTTCTATCCACATCTAATGCACTTTAATAAAGCCTACGAGTTTGCTTTATTGCGGTGAGAGGTAAGGATGTTTAATGCATTTGAAATTTTTTATTTTTGCTTTCTTCAGTGCTGAGTTGATCCTAAGCACCCCTCCCTGGGGATTATGTTACTGGAGCAGCGAGCGCTGGTTCACCGTCCACTGTGTGCTTTTTTTTTTTTCCAGATTACGTTTATTAGTCGCAGCTCAAATGACCTTGATAACAAGGCCTGTGCTCCCTGTATTGAGCTGTCGGTCAGAGGACTTTGGAAAGTTTTATGGCAGCTCAGGGTGTATGTGTTGGAATGGAAACTAGAACACACCCTGTGCACATTTACAAAAAAAAGGATGGTCGTTGGCTTTAACTGGAATGGATCTGTGCTGCAGTCTCACTAGCAATAATGCAGCAGTTTTTGTTGAGTCCCTCCTGAACGGTTTATTACCTATAGATCCATTATTTTCTACTTCCTTTATTAAGTTGACAATGCGGTTTGTGCTGCGGTGAGTTCCTATTGCAGAGTTGTCACCCTGTGACCAAAATAGTCTTACCCTTAAGGTTCACCCCTATGCATTTTTAGTGCGTTTTTTTGCATTTTGTACAAACAGCCTCCAGTCCAAAACAACCCCCCCCCCCCCCCCCCTGCAAGGCAAGGGCATAATGTGCTAGTATGCATCGCATTCTAGCACATTCTGAAATGTTTGCCTTAGAACAAAGCCCAGTCACTGCTGAGGGGGCTGACCTGTTCCTTCATAATTTCTTCTGGGTTTGCGGGCTTCGGCGCTGTGAGTGGCTGGAGCAGCAACGTCACTCAGCCCTCAGTTTCAGCAAGAAGCTCTGAAGTTTCGGCATGATATGCCGGCCCTTCAGAGCGCATGCTCCGTTGACGTCAGCAAGCAGGGTGAATGTCTCCTAAACGGTGTATGTTTAGGAGATATTCATTTTTCCTACAGGTAAGCCTTATTATAGGCTTTCCTGTTGGTAACAATCACAAAGAGGAGCACACAACCGCTTTAACATAATTTCCTATCGCTCTAGTTCACATCTGTGTGTTTTGAGGTGGTGCGTTTGTAGGACCCTTTTATTTTTATTTTTTTATTTATTTATTTTTTTTTTTTCTCAAGTGTTGCGTTTTTCTGATGTTTCTTTTGTCTTGTTGTGCTTTATAATTTATTATTATTATTATTAATATTATTAATATTTATTTTTTTGACTGTTCATGGAGTGTGACTTGAGTACCAGAGATTGTAAAGTTGCACTACACAAAGAGAACCGTCATACTTTCTGATTAGCCAACTCTCCCCTTCCGCAAAAAAAACATCAAAAACGTTTGTTCAAAAACACAGAATGTACTGCAAAACATGTCGGGGAAAAATGCATTAACTGCAACCTGCATAAATATGAACCTAGGGCAGCGATGGCAAACCTTGGCACCCCAGATGTTTTGGAACCGCATTCCCATAATGTTCATGCACTGTGCAGTGTAGTTGAGCATCATGGGAAATGTAGTTCCAAAACATCTGGGATGTCAAGGTTCACCATCACTGACCTAGGGTTAGATGGACATGTCGTTTTTGCAAGGGGGGGGGGGGGGGAGTTTGAGGCCTCGTATGCACCATATCAGTTGATCTGCATAGACTACTGTAGTGTCAAACGAGGAGCCGTATAAAACCACTGTCTATTTGCTCTGTTCCGAACATAACACAGCCTTGAGGTAGGTTTTTGTGCTTTGCCTGAAAATTCAGACATGCTGCGTGTTGTGTGTGGGTTTTTTTTTTTTTTTTTTTTTCTGCTATACTTCGGTGCAAATACTTGGAGTGTAATTTTGTGATGCTTTTAATAAAGTTATGAAAAAGAGCAAAAGATAAATGGTGCAGTCTGTTGTAACAAGGCATCACACCACCCCTCAATGCCCTCATGATGTACACCAATGTGCAGACATTTTGGTGTGTGGGCTGGTGTGAACCAGCCATTAAAGCGGTTCTCCACCCTAAAGTGGAAGTTACGCTCATGTGATCCCTCCCCCCCTCCGGTGCTACAATCGGCACCTTTCAGGTGGGAGGGGGGTGCAGTTACCTGGAACAGACCGCCGCAGATGGGGGGGAGGGGGGGGCACCCCGTTGTGTTCTGGGAAACGCACAGTTCCCAGCGCACAGCGGGGACCAGCAGAGATGTGCAGCGCGACTCGCGCAGTAGGGAATCGGGCAATGAAGCCGCAACGCTTCACTTCCCGATTCCCTGACAGAGGATGACGGCGGGGGCAGGAGAGAGATAAGCGATCGCTCGTCATCTGCCGTCGACATTGCTGGACCCTGGGACAGGTAAGTGAATTTATTAAAAGTCAGCAGCAGCAATATTTGTAGCTGCTGGTAGGATAGCTGGTCCCTGAATGGTCTGGTCTGAATTGGCCCGTGTGTGATATTGCAAGCTCCTGGGGAAAGGGACTGATGAGCATATACAGTAAAGTTCTGCATAATTTTTTGAATTTATTTACAGGCAGCAACAAATCCCTTGTCACTCCCTTTTTTTTAATTTTTTTTCTGAACAGTTTGGCCTGTGTGCAAATGTGGAAACAAATCAAGTCATATGGGAGGAGGGCAAAAGGTCTCGCCTACTAAATCCTATCATGATAGGGTGTTAACGGAAACGGCTACCAAATTGCAATGGGGTGGCCTTTGATTGTAGGAGAGAGGCTGCTAATTGTTATCTTGTTTTTCTTGTTGGAGCGGTTTTTCCTGAAGCTGGATAGAAGGTGAGAATATGTGGATGGGGCGGGGAGGACTGAAAAGCTTGGTGCACCACCTGGAATGGCTCGTTTGATTGGCAGTTGCCTACAGTACGTAGAGTTTATGGAGGAGAAACCGTCTGAATAGAATAGCTCACATTACACCTTGTGCAATGGATAAGGGTTCGACACATGAGCTGTATGTCTGTTCAGTTTGAGTCGAATTGTTATAGCCCTGGAACATGACTAGGTAAATATGTAATCCCTGAATTTCAGGAAAAGTAAGGCTACGTCTCTTGTGCTAAATTCTTGATTCATGGTAGAAAGAAAATAGCAAATGCAAAGATTTTCTTTACTTGGCTGGTGTTCTGTTGCTTGACAATGTGTGGGATGCTTCAGAAATGTCTCATCAGCAAGCTCCACAATTACTCTGTTCTGTGCTACTTGCATTGTGTACATGATGCTGTATAAGACATCCTGAGTACCAACATTTGATGTCTTTGGGCCCTATCACAGTGGTGCGCTCGCATGGTATGCTTATTTGTGTTTTTGGTGGCCTTTCTTTTTTTTTTCCCTAATACCCAGTATGCACCTATGAAATGTGGGCATGTGATTTTAAAGAAGTATAGCCAAAGCTTGTTTGGCTATACTTCTTCTCCTGTGATTCACAGGAGTGCAGTTTGGGGAAAAAAAAAATTGCAGAGCGATGCGAGGCCGCGCCCGAAGCGAGCCCACGAGGGACCCTGTTACTAAGTGCTACCGTATGTCCACTTGCATGGTGGGGGCTTCAACCTGGACTCAGGGCAGAAGGTATTAGCAAGTGCGCAGGCGCCATTCATCTTCAAAGACGTTCAGAGTCTCCTTGTCTGGCTCAGTCTCTGAGCTGCTCCCATGCTCCATAGAGTGGTGGGGGGTGATTAGTAGAGCAAAGAGCGATGACTAATAGTCGCCAGCTCTCCGCTCAGGGAGCTCTTAGGTCTTGCCGATCACGGTGTTGGATCGTTCGGTTCTCAGTCTTATGCTGCGTACACGCAACCGGACTTTACGCCAGAATAAATTCTGACGGCTATTCTGACCGAACTGACTTCCTACAGACTATCACACCGAAGTCCTTTTGTTTCGAACGCAATGACGTACAATGGGACTAGAAAATGAAGTTCAGTAGCCAATAGCTGCCCTTGAGTATTAGTCTTATTTGGTCTGTCGGACTAGCATACAGACTAACGGTTTTGATTCCATCGGAAAGATTTAAAACCTGGTCTATTTCTAGGTCCGTCAGACTTTTTGAAAAAGTCTGCTGAATGATTTTGTCTGACCTTGAAAGTCCGGTCGTGTATACGCGCCATTAGAGCCGGCGGGGACAGATACAGCATTGAACAATGGAAGATATGTTTTTGGTGCTGTATTTGAAAAGTGCACCAAATATGCAGCATGCAGGACATTTCAAAATGCAGAGCAGCAATGTGAACAGTTACATAGGATTTAAAGGGGGGGAGGGGGGCGGATAAAACCTACAAGACAAAGACCTAAGGAGCTAGTATGCATCACACGCTAGCTCATTTATGGAATGCTTACCTTACCCCTTACTCATTCCCCGCGGGCGACCTCTTTTACCGTTCTTGGTCTCCGGCGCTGTGATTGCCAGGAGCCGCAATGATGTCGCATGCGTGCGGGAGCCGCCTGTTATTGTAGTGGCCCTGGGAAAAAAAGGCACTAGCGGGCTGTTGCTGCAGTGCGCATGCGCCGATGACATTGGTAGCAGCGTATATAGTGAATATCTCCTAAACTGTGTTATGATATTTACAGTACCTACAGGTAGGCCTTATTGAAGTGGTGTAACAGAGTTTACAACCATGTTTAAAGGGGAATTTCCATGTGCTTTTTTGTGCTGGAAAGCGTGGCAGAAGTGCACCAGTGATTTTTACAGGTGCCTAAAAGCTGAAATCTGTTTATTTTGTCTTTCCTATTTCTTCTCTCCCCTCATCAACATGCGAACACCCTATTAAACATCCACATGTGATGCTGAGCCTCCCTGATTTAAAAACCAATGAATTAAAGGGACAGGCACAACACAAATGCCCCCATAGCAGGAGGCTTACTATGGGGCCATTTGGAAGGGGGGAGAAGCCAGGAGTGCTGACAGGGGACCCAAGAAGAGGAGATTCGGGTCTGCCCTGGGCAGTGGATTTGCACAGAGCAGGTAAGTATAACATACGTGTGTGTGTGGGGGGGGGGGGGGGGTGCGTTAAACTTTACAATCACTTTAAAGATGCTGGGTGTCCTCCAGCCAAGAAATAAAAAAAGGCTCAATCCGACTTGCTGCAGCTTCTAATACATATTGGGGGAATCTGTGTGCAGTGAAATCGGAGTAGGCAGTATCTGTACAGGTAAGGAGCCTGCAGAACTGCAGAACTGCAGGGAAGGCTGAAGTTCTTCTTTTAACCACTCACACACACTTTAAGTGGGGAGTGGTGGAGGCAGTATCCATTATCTTAAGTCCCTTTAAAGAAACCTGGTGTAATGGGGTCCTTTCACACAGCTTTCCGATCAAGTCTGTCAGGTTTTTTTCAGGCAGATCTTATCGGAAGCTCCATGGTCCGGCTGATGTAAACAGGCTTGTGCCCATTTACACCTGCCAGCCTCTGAGTCTGTGCAGGTCTGGGGGAAAAAAATGGACTACATATCCTTTTCTGTTTTTCCAGACCTTAACAAGATGGATCGGAGATCGGGATACAGTCATGTTTACATTTAGCTACCCATAGTTATGAGTCCACCCGCGTCCGCTGTGTAAAGGCTGACAGACTGGAAGGGCAGAGATGTAAAAAAAGCCGACATCCATCCTGTTCAGCTCCAATTCAGCAGAGCATCTGTTTGCGGATCCCCTTCTGAGCGGGGCAGATCAGCACCGTGTGACAGAGCCTTGAAGCTGGGGGCTGCAGCAAGCCATTGAAATGAATTGATGGAACCTGTTGAAGCATGACTTAAGCCAAAAATGTTTGTTTTGGGGGAAGAAACTCCTCCATCTCTATATTGGAGTCTCGTTTCTCACATGCTGCTTGTTTTTTGGGGATCTGTGTTTTTGTTTATGAACTTGAGCCCCCTTGAACTTTGTGGCCTGATATTATTGACTTTGATTCCAGTTGTAAGTAAATTTTCAGCTTCCAGTATTTCATGGTAATTGAAGAAAGATTAAGTCTTTGTCTCTGATTTATTGAATTTAGCGCAAGAACCTAATAATGGAAATAACTATTTCCTTCTCTGTTTTTAATCACTGGGTTTTGATATGCCTGCCCACACAAAGGCAGTTTATTGCCTGGTGCGATGGGACAAATGTTTGCTATTCTAGCAGATGAACTTGGGATGCAGAAGTCATATTGTGTGTGGTGTGTTTTTTTTTTTTTTTTTTTTTTTTTTTTTTTTTTTTTTTTGTAAAGGTGGCTACAGTCTTCCCTTCAGCCTTGCACAGATGTACAGGTTCCTATCCTGCTAAAATGCCCATTCTCTGATATCACTGCACATTTCTAGTGTGCATTAGAAGCTGCAGCAAGTGCTATATAAAGCCCGCCTCATTTCTTAAGTATGTCCATCATCTAGCTCTTTCCTCCAGATAGGAGTAAAGAGCTGGATTTCAATCTAGCCTGACCCTGTTTTGCCCCTTTCAATGAAATTCAGTTCTTCCAGCCATAGGGACCCTGCATCATATGTGGGTGTTATCTAAGGTGCTCTGCATGCAAATGAAACCTCCCCAGGAGTGCCCACTCCTGCAGAAGTCTGATGCCTATCAAGTCATTTTGCAAAATTGCATAAAGATCTAACCCACTGTTTGCAGGGTAAAGCGTGCTGAGCCCGGGTTCTGTGATGATTTTTTTTTTTTTTTTTAATGTTCAGCACCTTGTCAGCTCCTCCCACTTGCTATGATCTGTCTGCATTGACAAGCACAGACCCATGATGGAATATCTGGGTCTAAAATAAGGTTTGTAATAAAAGCAGAAGGGGTTTAAAGAAAATAAAAAAAAGGGAAAAAATAGTGTGTGGATAGGAGGGGGGGCGGAGGGGCCGGAATAGGCAAGAAGAGTGGTGGATGGGCATTGCTGCAGGTGCGCCAGCGAAGGCAAAATATATGCAGATTAAACTTCAGCTTCCCAGTATTTTTTGCCATGCTGACCATCAGCAGAAAGATATGTGTTAATCGTTACTTTTTATTGGCTGAATCGTTTAATATTGCAAGCTTTTCTGACAGCTCAGGTCATTTTCTTCAGGCATGATGTAGTACAGAAAGTGAATTTTCTTCTAATTTATACACTCTCTAGTATAGACAAGTATATTCCCCCCTCTGCTGGTGTGTATAAATTATGAGATATGTCAGTTCTGTTCTACACTGTGCCCAGAGACAAGACTGCCGCTGTCCACAAGGCTTATGACTTTAATCTACTCATCCAGGAAAAGCTATTGCTTTTAAAACTGAATTTAAAGCGAAGCTGTGCTGTGCATGTGCAAAGTATTGGGATTTAAAAGATTGTCTAAAAGTATGTGTCCAGTCAAAACTTTATTTCGTTGGAACCCTGACATGTTTCCGTGCTAACCAATTAGTCTCCTCCCCTACTTCATGTTCTCCTTTTTGTAACTTTATATTAAAGTGGAGCTCCACCCAAAAATAGAACCTCCCCTTTTTTTGGTATACCCCCCCCCCCAGTGTCACATTTGGCACCTTTCGGGGGGGGGGGGGAGCGGATCAGATACCTGTGTTTGCTCCCACTTCCTGGCATAGATCACCTATGCCACCTCTGGCGCCTACTCTGTCCCCCACCCCGCTGTATTCTGGGAGACACGCAGGGACCAATGAGGACGCACAGCTCGACTCACATCTGCTCAGTAGGGTACCACATGGCTTCACTTCCTGGTTCCCTTACCGAGGATGGCGGTGGCAGCAACTGAGAGCCGATGGACAGATAGGTGTCAGCTGCTGACGTCGCAGGCTCCCTGGACAGGTAAGTGTCCAGATATTAAAATTCAGCAGCTGCAGTATTTGTTACTGCTGGATTATATATATATATAAATTTTTTTTTTTTTTTTTTTTCGGTGGACCTCCCGCTTTAAATTTACCTAACCAGTACCAACATTGCTTAAAACCATATGGATAATATGTTATCCAAATAACTAGAATACTGGAAATTTTACCTGTAAATTTGGCCCATTAACCTTCAGTCTCAGTTCACACTGCAGTGATGCTGGAACACTGCAAATCCACATGTCACCCAGTGGCAGTTCACACTGCTGAGTATCAATTGTAAGTTAATGACACCCTGCAGCAATTTATGTAAATATTTTATTTTGCCCCCAAATCACTTTGCATATCGCAGTGAGAACTGCAAATTTCACTCCTGTAATGTGGAGTCAGTAACAAAAATAAAGTTTGAATTTAAGCCAATTGGCGAAAATCAATATGATCAAAAATGTGAGGGAGGGACTCTTAATCACCTAAACTTCTGCTTTCCTATCCGCCTGTCAAAGTCCCAGCCCCCTGACTCTATTGTCAAGCTGTATTGCGAGAGCCACAGGGTCCCATCAATCCTTTCCCTTTCCTATGCAGTTCCACACATTACATTTATTCACACTATCTTTGGCACCCTCTGCTGGCATTTTCTAAATCGTCTACACAATCCCACCTCCAGCCTATAAAAGTACATTTAGGCCGCTTTCACACTGAGGCTCTTTTCAGGTGTTTTTAGCGCTAAAAATGGCTCCTGAAAAGCGCCTCTCAAGCCATCCCAGTGTGAAAGCCAGAGCGCTTTCACACTGGGGCGGAGCTCTTGCAAGATGGGGGGAAAAAAAGTCCCGAAAGCAGCATCTTTGGGATGATGTACACTGCTCCCAAATGCCCTGCCCATTAAAATCTATGGTCACTACTGCCAAAGTGCTTTGGCGGTGCTTTTAACCCCCCTTGTTTGGGATTAAAGGGACCCTGCTACCGCCCGCATAGTGCTGGTAAAGTGCCGCTAAAATGAGCGGTGCTTTACTGCTAGCACAGGGCGATGTTCAGTGTGAAAGTGGCCTAAAGTTTAAACCTATTGCACTACCACATATGAATAAGTGGGGGGCATCTACTAGGTTGCTGAAGGGGGGGGGGGGGTAAAAAAAGTGAAGAAAAATAGATGGATGGATATCTCTATTTTATAGTATCTTACAAAAGTGAGTACGCCCCTCACAATTGTGTAAATATTTTACTATATCTTTTCATGTGACAACACTGAAGCAATGACACTTTGCTACAATGTAAAGTAGTAAGTAAACTGCTTGTATAACCATCTAAATTTGCTAACCCCTCAAAATAACTTGAAACACCTTAATGTCTAAACCGCTGTTAACAACAAAAGTGAGTACACTCCTAAGTGAAAATGTGAAATTGGGCCCATTAGCCATTTTCCCTCTTCGGCGTTCCGGTGCTATGTGACTCATTAAGGTTACAAGGTCTCGTGTGAATAGGGAGCAGGTGTGTTTAAATTTTGGTGTCTATCGCTCTCCCTTTCTCATACTTGTCACTGGAAGTTCAACATGGCACCTCATGACAAAACTCACTGAGGATCTGAAAAAAGGATTGTTTCTTTACATAAAGATGGCCTAGGCCAATGTTGGCGAGCCTTGGCACCCCAGATGTTTTGGAACTACATCTCCCATGATGCTCATGCACTCTGCAGTGTAGTTAAGCATCATGGGAAATGTAGTTCCAAAACATCTGGGGTGCCAAGGTTTGCCATCACTGGCCTAGACTATAAGATTGCCAAGACCCTGAAACTGAGCTACAGCACAGTGGCCAAGACCATACAGCAGTTTAATAGGACAGGTTCCACTCAGATCAGGCCTTGTCATGGTCAACCAAAGTTAAGTGCACATGCTCAGCATCATATCCAGAGGTTGTCTTTGGGAAATAGACGTATGGGAGCTGCCAGCATTTTTGCAGAGGTTGAAGGGGTGGGGGGGGGGGGGGTCAGCCTGTCAAAGCTCAGACCATACGCTGCATCAAATTGGTCTGCATGGCTGTCGTCCCAGTAGGAAGCCTCTTCTAAAGATGATAAACAAGAGAGCCCGCAAACAGTTTGCTGAAGACAAGCAGACTAAGGGCATGGATTACTGGAACCACGTCCTGTGGACTGATGAGTCCAAGATGAATCTTGGTTCAGATGGTGTCAAGAGTGTGTGGCGGCAACCAGATGAGGAGTTCAAAGACACCACTCCCAAAGACGTGGCTTACAGGACTTTATTTTTTATTTATTTTTTTTCCTCCGTCCCACAAGCACAGCCCCAGTGTGAAAGCGCTCAGGTTTTCACACTGGAGAGACATTTTGCAGGTGTTATTTTTAGCGCTAAAACGCCTGAAAAGCACCTTCCGTGTGAAAGGGGTCTTGCCGAATAATAGAATCGCATTCCCTTTCCTTTGGCTTATATTGGCAAGATACTTTTGCATTATTATTGGCATAGAATGGTGAGCGGGTAATTTTGCCCATTTACAAACATTACAAAGCCCTTGATATGAATGTGAAATTCAGTTTTGTGTATGGATTCAGAGATGATGCAATATGAAGACCTGCTCACCTTTTTTAAAAACCAACTTTCTCCTAGATTGTAAACTCTTTGACGATCAGGGCCCTCTGATTCCTCCTGTATTGTAACTGTACTGTCTGCTCTCATGTTGTAAATCTCAGTGTTGGCGCTATATAAATCTTGTATAATTTTAATGTCTTTTGTAGTTTGGTGTAGGCAGCAGCAAAGTAATATGTAGACCAGTGATTCTCAACCAGGGTTCCTCCAGAGGTTGCTAGGGTTTCCTTCAGCATTGGGCAATTTCAGCCTCTCAGATAAGTTCCCACTGACACCATTGATCTTTTTAGCTATCTGTAAGGAGGTAATTCTTCCCAATGACCACAAGTGTAAGGACCTTTCTTCCTACTGACCATCGCACTATTGCATCATGAGTTGTAGATTTCTCATTTTGAGCATGGGTTCCCCGAGCACGCAGAATTGGTTCCTCTGTGTTGAAAAGGTTGAGAAAGCCTGATGTAGACCGAGTATTAAAATATTTGCACCTGTACAAAGTATTTCTGGAGTAAAGAGTTGGCAAGGAGCAGAGTCCTCCAGCATTGAGTATTTTAGGAGTGTTGGATGGAGGAAGGAGCAGAGTCCTCCAGCAGTGGGGAATATTTTAGGAGAGGAGTGTTTAGAAGATAGAACAGTCCTCCAGCAGAGTATTTTTGTATAGGAGAAGAGTCCCATAGCAGCATTTTATTATGCTCTTGGAAATCTGCTATGGAAATATAAAACAACTTCACGTACACCCAGAATATCTGCTGAGGGGATGATATTTGTGTTAAATTATCAGTATTTTTGGCTTGCGTAGCCTTGGCGATGTAGAAGTGAAAGCTTTGCCCGGGGTGATTGGAGCACCATGCGTTGCAATGTAAATATTTTGTTGGCACAGCGTGGGCTTGATTGAGCGATTGGGTTCGGAGATGCTGCTGATATTCCAACTCGTCAGCAGCTTCCGTATCCTCATGATGACAATACGTTTGATTATTATCACAGGGGATGGAGCACAAAATGAGATGAGGAGTTGGAGGCATTTTATTTCCCTTGCAGCTGATCTTTAATAGTGGAGCCTGGCTCTGTGGTTATCATTGGGAACTTCTTTCAAATACAGCAATAGAAAACATTGAACGCCTAATGTTTGCACTAGAAGATACATAAAATTACAGGGCCAGTTAAAGCGATATTAAACCCAAACTAAACATTTATTTTATTTGTTTACCAATCCTTAGATGAATGGGAAAGTAGTCTTCTTTCCTTTATTTTTTTTTATTTTTTTGTTTTGTTTGATGAGGTCAATCATTTACCACTGTCTGGGGTGCTTGGGAGCGGGAGTTGAGCCTCAGTTTGTTTCATGTAAATCTGCTAGTCCATCTAACACGGCCAGATTACCAGGTGAAAACAGAGGGGGACAAAGCCTGAAAAACAAAAAGAATGCAGCCACCATATCTAATGACTTGTAAGTTGCAATATATTACATTTTTGGTTTTGGGTTTAAAGCAATTCTAAAGCCTCAAAGTGATATTAAAGCAGAATTTCAGTCTTTTCATTTAAAGCGGGATTCCACCCTAAAGTGGAACTTCCGCTGATCGGATCCCTCCCCCCCTCCGGTGTCACAATTGACACCTTTCAGGGGGGAGGGGGGTGGAGATACCTGTCAAAGACAGGTATTTACACCCACTTCCGGGCATAGACTCCCGTGGGAGTCTACGCCATTTCCTGTCCTGCCGCGCTGTCTGCTGGGACACACACGGGTCCCTGTGACAGCGCGGAGATTTCCTATTGCGCTGCGCGACTCGCGCATGCGCAGTAGGGAACCGGGAAGTGAAGCCGCTTCACTTCCTGATTCCCTCACCTAGAATGGTGGCGGCAGCAGCCGAGAGCCGAGCGATCGATCGGCCTCGGCTGCCGGCATCGCTGGAACCCGGGACAGGTGAGTGTCCATTTATTAAAAGTCAGCAGCTGTAGTATTTATAGCTGCTGGCTTTTAATAATTTTATTTTTTTTTTGGTGGAATCCCTCTTTAAATCTTATGCCCTTGTTGTTTTCAACTTTGGATAGTAAAACCTTTTTTTATTTTATTTTTTCTGCCAGTAAATACCTTTTTTGTATAGCCCACTTCCTGTTTCTTGTCTGGGTGGGAAAAAAGCCTAGGCTTATGATATCATGCATAGCTCTCCATCTTATCTCGGAGGGTGAGTCATAAGGGAACCAATGAAAGCTGCAGGGCTGAAGGTGTGCCACCTGTGTAAATCCATAAAGTGAACAGGCAGCAGCTTCAGCTGCCCACAGTTAAAATGATTGCAGCCAGACTCGGTAGAGGAAGATTTCTGCAGAATATTTGGCAAGTACAGAATCGCAGTGTGTGTGTGTATGTATGTATATATGTGTGTGTGTGTGTATGTATGTATATATATATATATATATATATATATATATATATATATATATATATATATATATATATATATATATATATATATATATATATATAATAAAATCTACAAAGTGGTTGGAGGGAAGCCTCAGAATGGCAGATGTTTTTATTACAAATTTTATGAGCAGACTGCAGTTCAGTTCCTTCTTCTTTTTTTTTTTTTTTTTTAAATGTCCATTAAAAATTTTTTTTTTTAAAATAAACAGTGGTTTTGCACAGGGCAGCCCCCAATCCTCCTCTTTTTGGGTCCCATGCCAGTGCTCCTTGCCCCTCCCTCCTGCCAAGTGCCCCCAGAGCAAGCAGCTTGCAATGGAAGCACCCAAGTAGGCTCGCTCCCAAGCTGCAGCTCTGCATGCCCATTTGCACACAGAGCTGTGGCTCGGCTCTGCCCTCTCTCTCCTTATTGGCTGGCTGGCTGTGATTGACAACAGCAGGAGCCAATGGCTTACTACACAGAGAAGGTTGGGGTGTGCTTTATTTAAAAAAAAAAAAAAAAAAAATCTATACATACATACAATATAGTGTGATCACATTCTCTCTGTTCACAAGAGCTGGGGTGGAGGGGGGGCAGTGTACTGAGCTTCCCAGTGAAAGGCTGTGCAGGGAGACTTGTCAGGACAAATCTGATTATTGGAGGAAAGCAGGCAGAGTTCCCAGCATAGCTAGAGAACTGACCATGGTGTGTTCTCATGCTTGGTGTGGTCAGTTTTTAATAGGAAAGCAGACTGACAAGAACATCTGGGCTTTCACACAAGGAAAGCAAAACCAAGAGAACGGGATACTTTCCCTTTCAATTATATTGTACATCAGGGACATATCAGGAATATGAAGTGTTGGGGTAACAAAAGCTTTTAATGTAAAAAACCTTCTGTGCTGCAGGATCCCCCCCCCCCCCTTTTTCTTACCAGAGCCTGATCCAGTCCAGCCATATGTGCGAGAGCAGTGGCTCACTGCTGTCTCCATCCTCATTGGGCAGATTGTAATGGCTCCCACTGCTATCAAATGGTGTGATGAGAGAATGGGGGTGGGGACAAGCTGGCCGATATGCTAATAGATGCAGACAGGGTGGGGTGGGAGCGCGCACACGACTACCCACATGGAAAGTGACTCTCCATGGGGGCACTCGCCGGAGGGGATGGGCCTGGAGTGCTGGCGGGAGGACCCTAGAAGAGGATTGGGTCTGCTCTATGCAAAAGCATTGCACAGAGAAAGTAATTATAACATGTTTATTTTACTAAAATAATAAATACAATTTTTTGTATCCTTTTTAATGCAAAACTGATATACAGTATGCGCTGTGGATGGACACTGATGAGTTAAATCGCCCATTGTCGTATATAATTCCAAGACGCTTCCCACCATAGTTTGAAGGATTACTCTTATTTCCTTTACATTATACAAAGTCTGTAGCAAGGTTATATGATTTCAAAGTTGGCCTTGTCATTTTATATATTTTTCATTGTATGTGTAGCAGAGTTCAATAGTGTGCCTTAGTAAGGTTTCCAGGTATTTACCCGCTCTCAGATCACCGTACTCCCCCATGACAATGCCTACATCTGCTTTTGTCTCCTGTAGAATAGAGCCATCTTTGTTCAGACATCATCCAAGATCACTATGTACTTCTTGAACTGAGATCTTGGTTCAGAGATGACACAGAAAAATCAAGCACTTATCTGCATGCCCACCCCCAAGCATAAATTCCCCCTCCTCCCAGTACAAATCTTCCACCCTGCTGAAATGATTCACTCTCCCCCTCCCCAGCTCAAATCTTCTCATTCTGTTTCCTAGCACAAATCCTCTACACCAGGGGTGCCCAATCAACGGCCCACGGAGCCCTCTTATGTGGCCCGCAACCTCCTGTTCTAGGATGGTGGGTTGACAAGCCCAGATCGCGCCAACCCACCATCCCAGGGCATCAGGGATGTGAATTAAGCCGGGCAGTAGAGGAAGCACAGCTGTGGAGAGAGCGGAGTCTCATAAGCCGATGCTTCCTGAATAGCACCGGCTCCTGTCACAGGCGAAGTGATACCAAATGCACTCTGCCTTGGGACAGCAACAGCCGGCGATACCTAAATGGAAGACTGTCATTGAAGGTACATTACTAAAATCACATTGTGTGTATATATGGGAATATCTGTTCTGCAATGGTTACTGGGCTGCTTTCAAACTGATGCACTGCACCTGCGGGTTACCAGCACAGTCATAGACTTCTGTTACCTGCAAGTTTGGTGCATCACACCTGCAGGATATAATAGAAGTCTATGGCAAAGTGCAGCTTATCTGCAGGAAAGCCAGGTGCACTGCACTGGTCCTGCAGTGTGGGGAAACCTTAGTGCATCAGTGTGAAAGCAGCCTTAGGCCCCTTTCACACAATCGGTCCGATCCAATCAGACCCTCCATTCACCTCTATGGAGCGGCTAATGTAAATGGACTTGTGTCTGTTTACACCCAGTGCCATTCCATCTGGGCAGATCGGATAAGAGAGCCCATAGAGTAGAGCTTGCTCTGTCCATGTCCGCTCTATATGCGGAGAACACACAAACCTGTCATCCGCCCGCTCCCATCATTGTGGCCTGCGACCAGTTACCAAGTCACTTAAGTGGCCCTCACTCTTCAAAAGGTTGGACACCCCTGCTCTACACCTTAAATTTCTCCTCCCAAGCACAAATTCTCCACTCTCACTCCAAATCCCCCTCCAGCACAAATATCACCCAATCATCCCTACTAGCATATATTTTCCCTCTATCATATTACTTTTATAGCACAAATCCCACCCCGCTACTGGCACAAATCTTCTCATAGCACACCTCCCCAAATCTGCCCTCCTACAACAATTCTTATTTCCTGCCTCCCCACAAATTCCCCTTCTCAACAATATCACCCTCACACCAATCTCCCTGTGGTGCACCCCCCCACCTTGTGTGATACCGCAGTGCCCAGGGCAGCTGTCCCTCCTGCCCACCCCTTGTCCTGGCCCTGGGTCTACTTTTTAAATCTGCATTTTTATTTTTTTATAGCAAAGTTCAGTGGCTACCATTGCTATGTAAGGCTTTCCTCTACGTGATCTGTGCGTACCAAATCCATCCTTAACGCTATGTGCTAATATTATCTTTGCTCCATATATGTAATCAGTCACACCCACCTCACCTGATAGCTGGGTTTTGCATGCCTCCCCATCCACCACATTTGCACTTTGTTCTGTGATGTCATTGTGCCTTGTCTCTCCAGAGATGGAGCAAAGGTGATATTTGTATAATGCAAGTTTTGGGAGCTCCCAGAGGTAGAACTTTGAAACTGTGATATGTACTGGTGTCTCGTGGTGTCAGTCACCCCTTATGCTCCATTCTACTGTCATGTTTACTTCGGCACATGCTGGAAGTGTATTTTTCCTTTTTTAAATGAGTAATAGTTTCCAAGCGTCAGACATATGTACTGGAAGTGATGGACCTTGCTTGTCTGCTACATTCCAGAGAGGTTAAATAACATGCTGCACATTTCATCACTGCTTTCTCAACTGACATTTGTTACAGCTTTAACCCATGACGCCAAGGAATTTCTTCCCTATTGCAGACTTTGCCCAGATTCATAGCCTGGTGCCAGTTAAAGCAGAACTAAACCCAGCAATTTAGAATTTTTCTCAAAACCCTTATATCAAGGCATGTCGTGAATGAGGCCGGTCAGTTATTGGTGTGCTTATGCCAGCTCCTAACCAAACTGTCAATCCATCCCATCGAATGGCTGGTGTCATAGCTGGTCACATGCGCAGTGCCATGTCAACTGCAGATCAAATGAGGCTAAGATGGCATCTTCCTTGGCTGTGAAGGGTGGAAGGGATTCGTTTTGCTTTGATGCCCATTTATGCCACAAAAAGTCCTCCAGATCTGTTCTCGGATGTGTTTCTGCATGTAAATAAACGTGGTTTATTTTTTATTTTTTTTTAAAACGCACTGCACTGGTGTAAACTATGCCGTTAGAACCTACTTTCCATGCATTTTTGATGCAGGAAAAAAAGCACTGCATGTGATGTGAATGGGCCCTTAACAGGGTGGATTTGATTTTAAACCACTTCAGCCCTGGAAGATTTTCCCCCTGAATGACCAGGCCATTTTTTGCGCTATGGCACTGTGTCTTTTAACTGGTCGTTGGGCGCTGTACCCAAATAATATCCAATTGCATCAGCCTCTCCATAGAATGGGTGGTCTGATTTGACCCTCCTGGAAAAAAAAACTGACAGGCAGATCCTATCAGTGTGAAAGGGGCCTAAGGCCTTGTTCAAAAAGGGCGTACACAGCGTACCTTTACGGGGACGCACAGGTGTTCCGTACATCTCTGTGCAGGCAGTCCCATTGATGTAATTTGGGATGTAGCAACTGCACCAACAGAGCCATTGCTCCCAATTTTGCATTCATGTCCCTGCGCTTACTGTCTGCATTCGGGGTCATGATTGTGAACAGCAGCCTTGCCTGTGCAGCCATTGCATCCCAATTGACCTAAATGGGACTGCCTGTACGGGGATGCATGGAACGCCTGTGCCGTAAACCTGGCCCGCCATGGACGTACACTTTTTAGTATTGCCACGTAAATTATGTTTTCGTATGGAAAATTTAGCAGGAGTTTTGTGAGTTGTGTTTCTGCACTATTAATGATTTTAGTGAATTTTTGGCAAAAAGATTGTTTTGATAAATGTTTGCACAAATATCGAGCTGCCTAAAAAAAAAACCATGTCTAACCATCAAATGGCTGGTGTCATAAGTGATTACATGTACAGCATAGGCACTTATTTTTATGTTTTACATAGCTATACCTGCAAATGGGGCCATCCTGAAGGCATCTAGGTGGACTTTAGTCAGGAAATTTGCTTTCCTTTTTAAGAAAGTGCGGGAGTAGAGTCATCTCAACACCGCCAGCTGCATGAGCAGCTCGGTGTACATTCCGCAGGGGACTGCGAATAAGCAACTTTGTAGTGCACGGACCTACCTGATTGCATACAAACTGAAAGTGTTTCGCTTTACCAAAACCATATGAGGTCCAACCTAAAGAAAAATTGTATGTGTGGCTAGCCTAATTACATGGCATTAACCCATTGTTGTGGATTTGGAAATCATGAATGCATCTTCCAGTTGCTTTTTTATTTTGGCTATGCGATTTGTGGATCAGGGTTGTTCTATAATTTTCATCTTGCTGTGGAACCAAACTTGGGTCAACCAGCGCTCTTATTTCAGCAAGATCCATTTCCTCCAATATTTGTATTGCATGTGAATGATTCATCCTGTTCAACAACAACTCTACCTAAGTGCTCCTTGGGGAAGGCCTTGTGAACAGTTCCTGTTGAATTGACTCAGAGCTGTCTGCGCTTAGGGAATTGCATACTACAGAGTCACTAATCCTAAAATAAAGGACCGCTTCCATGAACGGAACAGGAAGACTAAGAGTATGTATTTGTGATCAGACTTTCTTTGTGTTCTTAAAGGGTCCAATATTTTGGTATTGAGTGACAACTAAACCACATTTTTCTTGTATTCTTAAAGCGGATCTGAAGGCATTTTCCTATCACTTACAAGCAAGCAGGTTATTTATCGCAATCCTGCAAAATAATACAACTACCTGCCTTCTCACAGCATTCTGCGGCATGTACACTGAGCTGCACGTGCACAGCTCGGCTTACATTGCTGGCACGGTCCCTGTGTACCAGAATGATTTACTGCTGTGCATGTGCAGGAGTTATATCCTCCTATGCCAGTGTTGTGGAAAAATAGTGTATCTACTGGCAGGATTAACAGGCAAGAAGGCTATGTTCAGGGGTATACAGAAAAACAAACTGCTGTGTTGATGCTATTGACAGATTGCAATATTTTGTCCAGTTTTATTATGCCCAGGGTTCCATTGTAAGAAACACTGTTGTATGGTTTTCCATTAGGTGAAAGAACATCTTCCTATCCTCCTCCAACATATCATTAGGTCAAAGTGCGTGACTTTGAGACTAGTCAGCATGTTGGATTATGTCACCCTTTTGTTGTAAACATTTATGATTTATTATGATTACATTTTATTACCATTGGTGTAAACCATACTGTAATTTTTATTGGTTGCGTAAAAAAAATATCCTGTTAAATGTTTATGCTAAAGAGTTTGAGTAATGCTTGTAAAGTGCGCAATTTGGTATACAATTTACCACCCTTAAAATGATGTGACTGGAACAGAATGGATCCAACAGCTTAAAAAAAAAAAAAAAAAAAAAAAAAATACCTTATCCCTTACATATTCCAACCAAAGGTTTGGCTTTAGATATGTACATTCCCCTTTATTTTAGACAGTGGTCTTATCACTGGGTCTCTGTGCTTTTCTATGTAATGCTGGCAAATCATGGCTGATAGGAAGGTGCTGCACATAGCTATTTGAAAACTTCACAGTATCCTGCCTCCTCTTAAATGAGAACAGGTATACACACCTAGGTCTGTTCCCTGCCGGCTCTGCAGTTAGAAGTGAGTGATCAAACGCAACAGATTGCTCCATTACTGGTGTACTAGGTTGTGGAGGTGGTGGGAGAGGCTGGCTCTGGTTCTCAGCAGATCTTTCAGAGGTTGAGCCAGGTGCTGGTCCAAGCATCTGGGTGGATCACAACCATATGGTCAGTATCTTTCCTGAGCCTGGACCTACTGTCTGACATCAGCTGACAGGGGAAAAGAACATTTAAGAAACAAAGTTAAGGTGCAAACTTAAGTTTGCCAGGTACCATAGCCTCCGCATTCAACCTGGATATTTCAGGGTGCTAAAAAGTTGTAACCGTGGATTAGGGCGGTCCGTCTGGAAGGAGTGCCAACCTAAGCCAGCGGTCCATCCTCCTGCAAGGGGCAACCCAGCAATCTGCATCAGGTTTAACAAAAAACTTGTAACATAGAGTCAAAACATAGTATATAACCATAAGGGGCCCATTCAGAATGTGCCAGGATTGCAGGTACCCACACAAGCCCCCGAGAAGAATAAGAACAAAATTCGGGTAGTGGCTGCAGTATGGAGTAGGTACCTTTTTTCAGTTAGGGCTCTGCTAACTACAACAAAGCTACGTTGAAACTAGATGGGACCAATGCAGGGTCTGAGATGTGAGGCCACAATGTCCCCTAAACTAGAGAAGTGCTCCCTTCTGTCGTTGCATGTCGCCACCCACTTCCTCTGCGTCCATGATTTCATTCACTTTCCTGATCCATTCCTCCCTATTGGGAACCTGAGCGCTTTTTCCAGTAAATGGCAATCAGTCTCTTGGGCACATTTTAAAAGGTGCAGTAGGGCATTTTAGTTTATAATGTCCAAGTGGTAGAGTTGGAATATGGAGCAGGAAGTGACCCCGGGGACCATGGGATATCTACATCCAAAATTGCTTTTATCTGATCTTTAATATCTGACCACAAAAGTTAAATCGCGGGACACCCCCACCACAAGTGCAGGAGCGTACCATGCTGGCCGCAACCTCACCAACAAACATCTGTGACTGAAGGGTATATGCGTGACAAGGCTGAAGGTACACAATACTAATGCGTCAGCAACATATAATTGGTCTCCTGAGTCTTGGTGTCAATAGAGGTAGGGTGCGTTAATTGGTAGAGATTTGCAAGTTGGTCATCTGAAAGCTCTGTCCCAAGGTCCCGCTCCCATTCTCTAATAATAATAAAAGCAGGTTTTGTGGCAGCAGTGGTGTAACTCAATAGTTTAGAGTTCCAAAAGCAGGTGGGGTATGGCTCTTTTGCTATAAACAATCCCTCAAATGGGGTTCGAGTAGAAAGTGTCCACAATTGGCAAAAATGTTGCAATTGCCTGTGGCACCAAAAATCCATGGGGAAACTTCCCCTAAGGGTCTCCAGAGAGCAGCCTGCCATCTTCTAAAAATTTACCACAGTTAGGGTGGCCATCGGCCACCCTTGGTCCAAAAAAAATGCCCTGTATTCCCCAGAGGAGGGACCGCAGGAAGCGACCTACAGGGGTCATTAGGGATACAGAGGGAGCCAAAGAAAACAAATGGTTAAGACGGTCCCAGACTTGCAAAGCATGAGTCATTTGTGGAAATATCATTGACAGTCCCCTGTATTCTGGGGGGGGGGGGGGGTGCAACCATGGGGCAAAAATAGATTACGGCCCACCAGGCATTTCTCCAAGGAGACCCATAGCTTAGTATGAATGTGGAAACGCTAATTCAAAATGTGTTGAAGAGCAATAGTCCTATAATGCTGTTGCATGTCATGGAGTCCCAAACCCCCCCCACCCTTTTGGATCGTTGGAGCACGGCCATTGCTATACGTGGCTTCCTCCTATTCCCCACAAATCCAATGAGCATGCTCTGAATCTGAGCGAAATGTTTTGGGCAAAGGAATGGGCAGTATTTGCATGAGGAAGGCAGCCTAGGGAGGACATTTATTTTAAGAATATTGACACTTCCCAGCCACGTGAAGGTCCTTCAGGTCTGGAAGTCCTTTCGTACGAATGTCAACATACTTCTCCTATTTACAACTCCTCATCCCTGATGTAAGCAGTGGGTTGGCTCTTGGGAGGAGTTAAGCAAATATTTAAACTGCTTTGATGGGAGGAGTGAGTGTTTAACAGACTGTATTTGCATGGAGACTGTTCTAGGTAGTGCCACACTTGTGATGCTGAGCCTCCATGATTGAAAGGGGCATGCCAGGGACAGTCGGGCTGAGATAATGATGGGTGTCCCCCAGCCAGGAAGTTAGGCGGGCTTTTAATAGTTGCAGCTTCTTATACACATGGAGAGGCCTAGAGGGTGCAGTAAGGAGAAGAGCCTGTACAACCGGAATGCAAAGAAGGCTGGAGTTCAGATATAGAAACTTTTTCGTTTCAAATCTCATGAATTTATCAGCAGAACAGTTGCGTGAAAAACTAAAATAATATTTATTCGACCATTACAAATGAACTAGAAGTGTACTGGATACAGAAGTATTTTTTATTTATTTTTTTTTGTCTTGTGTACTCTGTGTCTGATTTTCCCTCCCCCCCCCCCCCCCCCACAACTTATTGCTGAGCGTTTCTAAGTGGCTGTCTCCAACCCCCCTCGCTTCCTAAGCCCTGCCCTGCTCTGCCAGTTGGTTAATCAGCCCTGAGCGCCTTTTCCCTGTTAATGCCTTGGACTTTTCTTGCATATTAAGCTGCTGATTATGAAAGCCATGTGATCCTGTCCCCCTGGCAGTGCGGTGTGTTTGGGTATGCCCTTTTTCTGCCAGCTCAGCAGAATCTTCTCCGAGGTCAGAGCCTGTGCAGGAGAGGCACTTAGGACCCAGATGGTTGGCTGTGCTTTATCTGAAACAGAGCGTGCCCTGTTAAATGTTTCCCCTTCCAGCAGATGTGTACAGAGACAAGAGAGCACTTCTCAGAACGTCAGCAGACTGACTTCTCCCAGAACACAGCTGACTGCAACTCTTCAATAGACCAAAGATTTTCTTTAAGCGTCTTTTCGTTGTGGATTTACAGAATTTTGCTCCAGGACTGCAAACTCCTTCAATAGCTTTTTCCTCTTTTAACGGATTCTATCACTGGGCCCTGTACGCCACCATTACTGTGATCATCTGTTTCCTAAACTGTACAGATGCTAAAATTCTTCCTTTCACGTGGTGCGTAACATATTACTGAATTTTTATAGATGACTGTAGAATTGTGTTGCGGGGTTGTTGTTGTTGCCGTGTACGACCACTCTAGGGTCTTTTAGAGGGAAACCTTTTTTTTGATATTTTGGCTTTGGCTTGAAATGTCCACAGAAGGAATAAAGCTTTCTATTTTTTGAAAAATTTTTTTTTTTTTTTTGTTTTCTTGGAGTACTAGGGAATTTTTCTCCCCTAGATTTATGGTCACACCAACGCTCCCATTTTTTTTTTTTTTTTTTTTTTTAAGAAATACATCCTGAGGAAAATGGTTCGTCTTCAGGGAAAGTGAGACAATCCTCAACGCTGTGAGTGCCAAAGACTTATCCCTATATCTTTTGTTGTTCTCCCAGCTAGCCACTCATGTATGTGATGCCTTATGATAATTAAAATGTTAAAACAAAGCTCCCCAATCCATAAATATGTGCTTCATACCGTTTAAAGAAAAAGTAAACATGGGTACAAAATCCTTCCAGTAGTTTCTGACATTCATAACTGACACAAGTCGGTGGAATTAAATGAAAACAATTGTCTAGTCGAAAGCGTAAAAGTATGCCCCCCAGCTAGCAGTTCTAACATAGGGCTGTCGCCAGGAAAATGCACCTGGGGCATACCTACTGCACATAAGACTTCCAAAGTTGTTATGTTTCAGGGAAAGTTTGCACCCTTTTTTTTTTTTTTTTTTTCTTTTTGTTTAGTACAGTTCATTGAAAAGTTCCCCCTTCCCTGTGTCCAGCAAGATTTACTATCCATAGGGTGAACAGTGGTGCATGAAAAATGGACCCCCCCCCCCCCCCCCCGGCTCTCGGGCCTAGGGAACTTGCAAACTTGCACGGACCTACGGCTCCTACTGTAAGGTCATCTATTTGACATTTTGTATTCCTAAAATGTTTCGTTGCACGAGATATTACTCATGTCTTTATGCCATGTTCTTTGTTGTATACCCATGTGTGGGCGATCAGTTGTCATGTCGTTTTTGTGTGAAACAGTAAAAATTCTTGCACTGAAAAAATGAACTACCTCCATGGAAAAAATGTTAAATTGCCCAAATGAGCTTTGTGCTCTCCCTCTCCAGTGCTCTATGGAGTGTTGGTTGCATCTGTTGTCATGGAGAGGAAACAAGGGGGTGTGTCTGATCAGGTTCGTTTAGAATATGTCGCCAGTCTGAGTAGTCAGACTCTGGGGCCTGTTGAGACAGCTTTATATTTGGGCACTAACTGGAACTTCAGTTGGGCTTTAAAAAAAAAAACGATCCCGATATCAGTGCTATCCTGCTGTATCCTTGCTAATCTCCAATCCAGCCACATGACTGATATCCTTGTCGGATCAAGTGGTAGTGTATGTATGTATGTATGGACTTTTTTTACGCTGATGTATTTTGAATCAAATAGAACATTTTCTTAGTATTTGGCATTCTCAAGCTATTTTATTTTGCTTGGTTAGAATAAAATAAAAAGCACACTTGGGCAGTAGGACGGCGAGAACATGAGTTAAAGTGAATAAAAATCGCAGTGCGTGTGGGCAGAGTAGTAATCAAGCGTTTCTTACCAGCCAAAGATCTGCTCCTGGCACCTGTGAAGTCACAGGCCAGTTTACTAAGCACTTTGACTTTATTGTGACAATCGTGTTGTGTTATATTAATACATTTATTGGGTACTAGGGTCTAATGTTGTGTCACCAAGTGGTGATAAGCTGACCCTATCACATCTTTTATCGTAAAGGGTAAATCAGTAACCTTTATTGCACATAGAGGTGTATATATAAGCAAGGTGATGCATGTTCACAGCTCTTTTCCTGAGCTATACCGCATTCCCCAGAATGTTCCCGTGTCACCAGTGCCTTGGTAATCTATTCTGTGTGTCTGTTGTATTGCATTGTTTGTTTTTTTTTCATTGGCTTATGTCAGATGTTCTCGTGTGTGTGTGTGTCTAACAGACTAAACTTTTTTTTATTTTTTTTATTTCAGATCTTGCCCGTGGCGCTGCCCGTGCAAGCAGCAAAGCGTCTGATACGGAGGGGCCCCCACATCCCATGAGCACACAAAATCGAGAGGAGGAGGGGAGCGCTGCCAGTCCGGAGTCTGTCCTGAGGCTGCGTAAAGGACACATGCCAGTCACCTCCGAGGGCACGGATTCACAAAATGACCAATATGACGATAGGTGTGTCCTCCTGGCCAACTCCCCTCCATCTTCTGCCCAGGACAATGTAAGTGGTGTTATTAATTTTTTATGCTTTCTGGAAGGGGGGTGGGGGTGTTGTACTATAGCGCTCAAGTTTTTCATGTTTGGTGTGTGTGTGTATATGTGTGTGTGTGTGTGTATGTATGTATGTATGTATGTATGTATGTATGTATATATATATTAAAAAAAATTATTACACACACGTTTTGGTGTTTGTTTGTGTTTTTTTTTTTTTTTTTTTTTCTTTTTTTTAAGACCAGCACATTAACTTTAAGCCACATGCCCACCAACCCCCCCCCCCCCCCCCATTCACCATGGCTGTGAGAACACAATAACTCTGAGGAAGGAGTCTGGGGAGGGGGGGGGGGGGGCAAAATCGAGCAATTTGTTTCCTGCAACCCGTGGTAGCAGGAAAGAAAATTACAGAGTCTATGGCCAGCTTTAGTTGTATGACCAGACTATGGTTTTTTTTTTTTTTTTTTTCTGTACACCCCCCCCCACCTACAAGACCCAAGTTCTTTACCTTCTTTTCAGTGTTAAAAAGATGCATGCATTTTCTTGACAAAATAGGACTGAAAGAGAAAGCTGAGTTGGATACTTTTTTATTTTATTTTTTTCCCCCCTCCCATATGACCCTTCCCGGCTTTCACAATGATCATATGACAGTGAGCTGATCCATTGTTTACCCAACTCGTGCTGGGGAAGGTGGTGGGGGCCACTTATGGGTCATATGAGATAATTAGTGGGCTGCATTCATGCTGTGATGAATCAACACAGTTGTGGGACCTTCTGTAAGATGACATATTTTGGTGATTGAAGATGGGAGTATTGCAGCATTGAACGCCTATTTAGAAGTGACACTGTGTTTATGAGCCATAGGTGCATACTTGGAAGTGCACATACAAAATGGGCAGGTGTTTGTGTGTGTTTTGTGTGGGTTTTTGTTTTTGTTTTTTTCTCTGTGGCTAAAACCAGGTTGCGGTTAAAGAAGATTGTGCAGTTGTATATCTAATGTTTGTGGGCAACTTAGGATCTGTTGTGAGCAGTTTTTTAATAGTTACGTTATGCCCATTGGAGTCCAAAGCTGCAGTCTCGTAGCAAAACCTGCTCAGGCTTATTTAGGGTAAACCTGTTAGGACAAGGGTATGGGAGCCTTTATTAATAAATAAATAAATAAAAAGCCCCTGGCTGTCATACACCTTTTTACGGCCTCATCTATTGCGTCGCTGACATAGAATAAACTAAAAGTCCTTGCCTATATGCCTGGCAGAGCTGTGAATGACCCCTCTTAGCCAGCCAGTCAGTTATCTGGTTTTTGTGTGGTCAGCTTTTGGTTGCGTCTCGTGGGTGCACATTTGCGCTTATTTTTGTTGCACCACAAATTGCCAATGTCATGAGTAACGAGGGGAATTTTGTTGTCCAGCAATTTACAGTACTGGTACAGCAAGGCTCGGAGAGGGAATGCACTTCTGAGAAAGTAATCTGTTTTTATGGTCATGTGAACTTTGCGTCCCCTGTGTTGGACAGTGCATAACAGGGACTGGTCAGAATAGATGGTGTGAATTTATGTTGCTGCTTTTTATCTGTCACATGTTCTTCTTGTGTTGGACAAACTGTACTTCCTGTTGTCCCTTGATTATATTCCCAGAATTTTTGTGTGCGTTCTGTCCTGGCTACTCCACCTCTGCATCACGTCACAGCTGGGCACTCCTGAACCAAAGCTTGAGTTGGCATTCTGCACAGTGTAGTAGGTTGGTGCACAGAGTTAGGATTTCAGATACCGTATTGACAAGAGACAATAACAGTGATAATGGTAGCATTAACAAAGCGGCTTTGTTTGTCTCTCCTGTATTATAGTTTTATTTAAATGTTAATCCTGCCAGTAGACCTGTTCAGCAAAAGGGACTCTTGACAGGGGTTGGAACAAACCATATAAGATGACTGGGGGTGCTTATAACGTTTGTAAAAAATGTTTTATTTTTTTGTTTCCTTTTTTTAAACCTGTTGCTGCTTCAAAAAGTCTTTGCACTTTTTGGCCTTTTCATACCAGATGTGTTGGGGCTATGCTGGCAGCCATTCTCTGCATAATTCCATACATAGATGAGGCAGAATGTCTGTCTGGTTTCCAGTGGTGTCTGTCCACAACACCGCTTTGCAGCAGGAAAAAAAAGTTATTTTTTTCAAGAGCAGCAAGTTGTAACGCAAACCACCACATTGCACTGTTGCTGCAGAGGATAAAACTGAAATGTCACTTGTGACAGATCAAAGGGGGGGGGGGGGGGGGGGGCAGATCAGCGCATCAATACTGTCCTTCAGTGAATGTCTGTCTGTGGCCATCCGATCAGGGCAGTTTGCTTGTGTGAACAAGTCCTTTAAAAATGAACTGCAGCCCTTTCCCTCCCACTAGTTATGTATTTATTTATTTTCTCCCCGTACTTGGCTTTTACTGTCTTCTACATAGTAAGCGTACACCCCTAACCAGCGGGTCCAACGTTGAGCGCAGGTGTCCTCCTTTCTGGAGCTGCTGCATGGGTCTGGCACCTCCATGTTGTCTGACTCCTGCTTGCTCTTCTGGGTGCAGGCACTTCTAGGCTTGCCGCCTCCTCTTTGCTGAATAGGACTGCACATCATGCATCCCAGGAGGCACTGGGGGCACCACATCCATTCTCCTAGATGAATTCTGGAAACTGGGGGGTGGACCAAGCCTTTGATGCCAAAAAAATGTAAACCAAAAAAAAAAACACTAAAGTAGACCTTTTGGCATCTGGTGCCCCCAATTACCAGGGACCCAGGCTATGGCTGGGTCCGAGCTTAGAGTTCTTCAATCAGGAGGAAGAATTATTACTAAATGTAGAGCTCTGGTTCTGATTCTGAATGGTGTGTGTGAGACCACTGCTTACACATACACCAAGGGTCTTTCTCTACAGCATGCTGTAAGGAAGCAAACTAATTTCACACTTTTTATTTTTTATTTTTTTGTGCTTCTGCAATGTACTTAGAAATGTAATAGCTAATAATGCCGATCTCCAGCTTTATAGTGAAGTTTTAAAGTGGTTATGAACGCAAAGGGGTAAATCCACTTTGCACTGCAAGTGCACTTGGAAGTGCAGTCGCTCTAAATATAAGGGGTAGATCTGAAATGAGTGGAAGCTCTGCTGATTTTATCCAATCATGTGCAAGCTAAAATTGTGTGTGTAAAACAATATGATAACCAGGGTGATTGGCGCTACCTACAAGTAAAACTCCTTATATGTATGTATATCAATATATAATTCTGAATATATCATGTATTCATCTAGAAGAATATATATATAATAAAGGGAGGCATAACCCCCAAAAAACTACCAATCTGTAATTTGAAATTCACAAGCTACTCAGAGTTCCCAAAAAAACAACAAAGTTCCTACTAAAGATATATTCCTGGGATTAACAAATAATTCCAATAAGCAACAGAAAAGGAAAAAACGAAACCAGACACCAAACTAGAAACCAAAAAGAATTTTTTGTATCTGTATCGCTAAGAGACAGTATTCCCTAAAATCGCATAAATGCCGAAGTGTGGTTTGAGTAGGCAAATTCCCAGTAAGAGGCGTATGTAAATGTGCTAGTGAGCTTATAATCCCAAACATGCAAACTGTAAGTGTAAACGCTAATATAGATACATATGCAAGAATTTTTTGCCTAAAGTCGCATTATCGCCAAGATGTGCAAAAAACCAAATATAAGGTGTATATAAATGTGCTTAATAAAATTAAAATTCACAATACAAAATTCAGATTATACAACCTATGCATGCAATATGCTAATATAAGCATATATATATGGAAAAACAAAAATATATTAATAGTATGGTATATAAGTATATAAAAAATTATATCAAAAAATATATATCAAAAAAGTGCAGCTGAAAAAACAAAGGGCAAAAAAATGTGTACAAAAAAGAAGAAAGAATATATATATATAAAAAAATATATATATATAAAAAAGCAAAGGGTCTCTTAAAAAAACAGTAAATAACAAAAAATACAAAAATAGTGTCCAAATTCCCAAAAAATCTCTTCAACAGTGCAATTATAAAAAGTTCAAAAGATGTGACTAAAGTGCTCCTCGTGCAATCTCCAACGTGACTTCTGTGTTCCCCCACAAGATCCCCCACTCACCAGAAGAATAAACCCCTGCAGGGGTAATTCGCCTTGGAATCAAAGTCTACCGATAATCAGCTCTTCATTCGCATCCAGAGAGAGTTTTTTCAGTTCCTGCTGATGTCCGGCTCATCAATCGCAACCAAGGGGGAGATTTCCTCATAGGAAAAAAATTGTAGTCTCCATAGTGTGGTTTGTATAAAAAATCAATTTATTGCCACAAAAATATAAACAAATAAAAACATAAAAAATGATAAAACAGAAAAGACAATTCTCATATGTTGAGACAAGATGTGGAACCACAGTCCATTAAAAAACCTTTCCAGCCTCCATATATGAATGATAACGTTCCAGGAAAAAGATAAAAAATCCTAGAACAGGGCTGAGAGAAAGGTAATAACCATACGCTAATGGTGCTTTATCCCAGATAACACAAAGGACTAGACACCAAAAAATATATATAATGGTGATGTCCCAGGATATGACCTGTTGTCTAGAGTCACTCCAGTGTTTGTAAGTCCCCCAGGGATAGAGCCCTTCTAGCGCGAAAAAATAACAATAATAATCCGAACGTGGAAACCGCCCGGTGGACACGCAGCTACGGCTTGCACTCCAACTGCGCTCCAACGAACGGAACTGACGTAATAGGCGTAACTCCGTCGAACGCGTTTCGTCATTGACGTCTTCCTCTTGTCTCAACATATGAGAACATATCTCATATGTTGAACATATCTCAACATATGAGAATTGTCTTTTCTGTTTTATCATTTTTTATGTTTTTATTTGTTTATATTTTTGTGGCAATAAATTGATTTTTTATACAAACCACACTATGGAGACTACAATTTTTTTCCTATGAGGAAATCTCCCCCTTGGTTGCGATTGATGAGCCGGACATCAGCAGGAACTGAAAAAACTCTCTCTGGATGCGAATGAAGAGCTGATTATCGGTAGACTTTGATTCCAAGGCGAATTACCCCTGCAGGGGTTTATTCTTCTGGTGAGTGGGGGATCTTGTGGGGGAACACAGAAGTCACGTTGGAGATTGCACGAGGAGCACTTTAGTCACATCTTTTGAACTTTTTATAATTGCACTGTTGAAGAGATTTTTTGGGAATTTGGACACTATTTTTGTATTTTTTGTTATTTACTGTTTTTTTAAGAGACCCTTTGCTTTTTTATATATATATATATATATTTTTTTATATATATATATTCTTTCTTCTTTTTTGTACACATTTTTTTGCCCTTTGTTTTTTCAGCTGCACTTTTTTGATATATATTTTTTGATATAATTTTTTATATACTTATATACCATACTATTAATATATTTTTGTTTTTCCATATATATATGCTTATATTAGCATATTGCATGCATAGGTTGTATAATCTGAATTTTGTATTGTGAATTTTAATTTTATTAAGCACATTTATATACACCTTATATTTGGTTTTTTGCACATCTTGGCGATAATGCGACTTTAGGCAAAAAATTCTTGCATATGTATCTATATTAGCGTTTACACTTACAGTTTGCATGTTTGGGATTATAAGCTCACTAGCACATTTACATACGCCTCTTACTGGGAATTTGCCTACTCAAACCACACTTCGGCATTTATGCGATTTTAGGGAATACTGTCTCTTAGCGATACAGATACAAAAAATTCTTTTTGGTTTCTAGTTTGGTGTCTGGTTTCGTTTTTTCCTTTTCTGTTGCTTATTGGAATTATTTGTTAATCCCAGGAATATATCTTTAGTAGGAACTTTGTTGTTTTTTTGGGAACTCTGAGTAGCTTGTGAATTTCAAATTACAGATTGGTAGTTTTTTGGGGGTTATGCCTCCCTTTATTATATATATATTCTTCTAGATGAATACATGATATATTCAGAATTCTATATTGATATACATACATATAAGGAGTTTTACTTGTAGGTAGCGCCAATCACCCTGGTTATCATATTGTTTTATTTTTTGGAGGAAACACCTTTTGGAGTTTCTTTCTTTTGTGGGTGGCAGCAACCTAATGATATAACTAGTATTTAGCCGTAGCCACTGTTATTACTATCCTCTCTTACTTCCCACCGTTGTCGAGCGCGGTTTTTTCCTTTATTTTTAAAATTGTGTGTGTGTGTGTGTGTTTTTGTTTTTTTTTTCTTGCATATCCCCCTTGGATCTAAAGTGACTTTACTTCCAAGTGCATTTTCAGTGCACATGCAAAGTGAATTTGCCTTTTAATAAATAACCCCCAAAAGGTCTTTTATGGAGGGGGGGGGAAATCGGTTTTGGAGAATGCATGGTAATGAATGGTAAACGCTTGACCAAATGCTCTTTTTGGTCTCACAAAAGACTCTGAGAGCAGCATTTGCCATTGGCTCCTGCTGCTGCTAGTCCAGCCCTGTGAGGAGGGAGCGTGGCTGAGTTGCCTCTATCAATTTGGCTTGGCGGTGCACCTGCACTGGTAAGCCATGACTAAATCCTTGCGGCTGAAACGTGTTGGCTGTTTTACAGCTGTAATTCATGTTTCAATAAAGAAAGACCGCTGTTTGAATTTATTCCTAGTGTTGACTTGCATTGGTGCCCCCACAGCACACTGCCTGCTAAGGGCTACCAGCAAGGAAGGAGGAGCAAAGAGTGTTGGTGGGGGAACTCCAGAAAAGGAGGTAAGAGACCGCTCTGTGCAATATTTTCACAGAGCAAGTAAGTATAACAATTTTTTTATTTTAGTTTAAAAAAACAAAAATGCTATTACAAATCGGCTGGTTCAGTATGAACTTGCAGAATTTTGGTCTGTGTGCAACACTGTTTGCCCAGCAGAAGACAGTGTATCGGCTTCTGTTGACCGTTCCTGCTGGACAACCAGCATTTGATCAACGTTTTCAGCCATTGGCCAATTTGCCCAGTTCTTATGAGTGAGAGTCCCCGCTGTCAGAATGCAGTAGTTCATTGTGAGAGATCTCTGCATCCACATCGTTTGTGTTTTTTTTTTTTTTCCTCCCCTTTTTTATTTTATTTTTTGTTCAACCTAAAGGCTGAGTGAAAAAAATATACATATAAATTTTTTTTTTTTTTTTTACATGTATACCTTGCTTTAGGCCTGGATCACACCTATGTAGGTTGCATAGGATGTGTTTTTTGTTGCAGTTTTATTCTGTTTTGTGCTGTAGGAAGTGTCTGTCTTGCAGGAAAAAACAGCTGAAAAGCATCAAAAATGCAAGCACTGCTTTTTTTTTTTTATGCATTTTCCACTATGTCTACGAAACCGATAGACATAACCTGCCCCGGGGGGGTTGGATTGGATGGGGACTCTGACCCTTTGCAAAAAGTGCCCAGGTGGAAAAGCACAGATGTGTAGGAAACCATGTTAAATGGACTAGTGCATTTCTGCAAAAAATCTAAACGCACTGGAATGCGTAGGTGTAAACCAGGCCCAAATCCCCATACACACTATCAGTTTTTCTGCTGAGTCTTTTTTTTTTTTTTTTCTTCGGATTTACCAAAACCAGGAGGTCAAACCTTAGGAGTTTTGCAGGCCCTTGCACTACATGGTTTAAAGTAAAATCAGCAGAAAAACTGATAGTATGTATGGGGCATAAGGCTTGGTCATGCATGAGTCAAGGTGTGTGTGTGGTGGGTTTTTATTTATTATTAATAATAATAATAATAATAATAATAATAATAATAAATAATATTATTATTAACGTTTGTTCAACCAGTGGCCACACGTGGATTGAAATTTTATCTGGTTCTTGCTAAACCTGCTGCATTTTGGTCCATTTGCAAATCACCTGGAGTTCAAGTATTGGACATAAGTATCAGAAAGTACACCATCTGTAAACTCGCTGTCTAGTATTTGAGGTCTTTAAATTGTATTCCTGACAAAGCTGTTTGAAAAAGGAAGAAAATATAAGTTTGCCCGAAGGCTAAAATCCAGTCAGATTGATGCAGCTTGAAAGAGATGTGCTGTGTTAATGTAAGCGCATCCATGGCGTTGGCGAACAAAAGATGCCATGTGTCGCTCACAAGGACAATCGCCTGAGGAGTGCTGGAGGGAACAGGGCTGCAATCTGCACACACAAAAGTTAAAATTTTTTCTTTGCGATTCACTTCTGCGTTTGGCCTAAAATAGACTATCGGGCAACACAGCTTTCCTGCAAAAAAAAAGCCATGCTGGTTTTATACCTAGCCCTGTGGGGAAATAACACCAGTCATTCTCTATCTATTCTATCAATTCAACTACTAAAAAGCAGTAGTCTGACTTGTGTTCAGTGCAGATTTAGCTGTTTTTTTTTTTGGTTTTTTTTTATGCGTGTATAGTATTTAAAGTTGGACTCCCAGGCAAAATGCAGAGATAAAAAAAAAAAAAAAAAAAAAAAAAGTGGAGCCGTTTTAGGCCTCATGCACACGAGACGCAGTTAAACGCGCGTTCAGATGCAGTTGGACAGTTTTTTCAACTGCACCTGAACTCATTCAATGTTATCCTATGTGTCCATGCACACAGTCTCGTTTTTTTGCGTTTATATGCAGTTGCGTTTAATCACGTTTTTCCAGAAGCAAAAAAATGCGTTCAGAGACAAAAATTTCTGCGTTTCAGACGCAAAACGGGGCTAAACGCGGCTAAACGCGGCTGAACGCGGCAACCGCGTTTAGCCGCGTTTGCGTTTATATGCGTTTTTAAAGGTGACCTTTTTTTTTACATTAAAAATCTCAAAAATGATTGCAAATGATGAAAAACCATTAGAAAAATATTTTAAACAATTGCAATTGCAAGTGGACAATCCACAACTTGTGGCAAGTGACGTGGCAAGTGGACAATCCACAACTTGTGGCAAGTGACATGGCAGGTGGCAAGTGATGTGGCAAGTGGACAATCCACAACTTGTGGCAAGTGACGTGGCAGGTGAAGTGGCAAGTGACGTGGAAAGTGGACAATAGACAACTTGTGGCAGGTGACGTGGCAAGTGACCTGGCAGGTGACGCGGCAAGTGACTTGGCAGGTGACGTGGCAAGTGGAAAATCAACAACTTGTGGCAGGTGACTGGCATGTGACGTGGCAAGTGGACAATCCATAACTTGTGGCAGGTGACGTGGCAAGTGACGTGGCAAGTGGACAATCCACTTGTGGCAGGTGACGTGGCAGGGGACGTGGCAAGGGACGTGGCAAGTGGACGATCCACAACTTGTGGCAGGTGATGTGGCTGGTGACGTGGCAAGTGGACAATCCACATCTTGTGTCAGGTGACGTGGCAGGTGACGTGGAAAGTGGTGTGGCAAGTGGACAATCCACAACTTGTGGCAGGTGATGTGGCTGGTGACGTGGTAAGTGGACAATCCACAACTTGTGGCAGATGGCATGGCAGGTGACGTGGAAAGTGGACAATCCACATCTTGTGGCAAGTGACGTGGCAAGTGGACAATCCACAACTTGTGGCAGGTTATGTGGCAAGTGATGTGGCAGGTGATGTGACAAGTGGACAATCCACATCTTGTGGCAAGTGACGTGGCAGGTGATGTGGCAAGTGGACAATCCACAACTTGTGGCAGGTGACGTGGCAGGTGATGTGGCAAGTGACGTGGCAGCTGACGTGGCAAGTGGACAATCCAAAACTTGTGGCAGGTGACGTGGCAAGTGACGTGGCAGGTGACGTGGCAAGTGATGTGGCAAGTGGACAATCCACAGCTTGTGGCAAGTGACGTGGCAAGTGGACAATCCACAACTTGTGGCAGGTGATGTGGCAGGTGACGTGGCAAGTGAACAATCCACAACTTGTGGCAGGTGACGTGGCAAGTGACGTGACAGGTGAAGTGGCAAGTGACGCGGCAAGTAGACAATCCACAACTTGTGGCAGGTGATGTGGCAAGTGACGTGGCAGGTGATGTGGCAAGTCACGTGGCAAGTGGACAATCCACAACTTGTGGCAGGTGATGTGGCTGGTGACGTGTCAAGTGGACAATCCACAGCTTGTGGCAGGTGGCATGGCAGATGACGTGGAAAGTGGACAATCCACATCTCGTGGCAAGTGACGTGGCAGCTGACGTGGCAAGTGACATGGCAAGTGGACAATCCAAAACTTGTGGCAGGTGACGTGGCAAGTGACGTGGCAGGTGACGTGGCAAGTGACGTGGCAAGTGGACAATCCACAACTTGTGGCAGGTGACGTGGCAGGTGACGTGGCAAGTGAACAATCCACAACTTGTGGCAGGTGATGTGGCAAGTGACGTGGCAGGTGATGTGGCAAGTGACGCGGCAAGTAGACAATCCACAACTTGTGGCAGGTGATGTGGCTGGTGACGTGGCAAGTGGACAATCCACAGCTTGTGGCAGGTGGCATGGCAGATGACGTGGAAAGTGGACAATCCACATCTCGTGGCAGGTGATGTGGCAAGTGACGTGGCAAGTGGACAATCCACAATTTGTGGCAGGTGACGTGGCAGGTGATGTGGCAAGTGGACAATCCCCAACTTGTGGCAAGTGACGTGGCAAGTGGACAATCCACAACTTGTGGCAGGTGCCGTGGCAAGTGACACGGCAAATGCAAGTGTACAACTGCTCTCTATGCTGCTGCTGCTCACTCTGATCAAAATAGCAGAAATAGTTAAAAAAAATGCTTTGAGAGCTTGGGGAGGGTCTACATGATGTTATCTTTATAAACGCGTCTAAACGCAAACGCGTCTAAACGCGTCTAAACGCGTCTAAACGCGACATGCAAACGCGGCAAAACGCGCGTTTCTAAACGCGCGTTTCAGCTTTTTTTTGACAGAGGTTTCATCTGCGTCTCGTGTGCATGAGGCCTTACCTGCCAACATATGTGCATTTCTATTTACCCCGTTCTGAGCTTTTTACAACTCTGCAAGGCAATTGTTAGTTTACAGAAGACAGCTAGGAAGGAAGATATTTTTAGATGCACCTCACAGGAAGTGACAAAGACACTGCCTTTCTAGCAAGATCAACAAGTATTTGCTGAAAACATTCTTGGCGTGATAAAAAAAAAAAAACCCTGCATCCATTACATTGAAGGACTGCAAACTACAACATATTTCATTTTTCATCTTTTAAAGCTAAAGCTTAATCCGATTTTTATATTTTGCACTCCCTGCTTCCTTCCTTGCCTTCATCACGCTTTTATGTTTCAGAGATCCTTTCCATTCCAATCATTATTGGGCCTCTGTACTTTTCTATGCAGTGCAGGCAGATCATGGCGGGTGGGAGGTGCATGGTTTCCTGAACCCTCACAGCACTCTGCCTCTGTACTCCTCTCGAGAGCCCCCATTCTTGACACTAAGTGGTGGGCTAGCACTTGGGAGCATTTATGCGCACATCAAAATGTGTTCATAGGTAGAGTATTTTCATGCAAACCACCCTGTGTAGGGGGCAACGGATCAAAAGCTCACGGATCAGCTTGTTCCTAGGATCAGTCACGGATCGGATAATTTTTCGGATTGGCAAATAATTGAATTTGCAAAAACCTGTGAAAATTCCACCACCATATAGTCCCCACTGCAATATCCACAATTTCCCCCACTGTAATATCCACGTCATCTCCCCCACTGTAATTGCTATGAAATACTGTGAGTATTGCAGAGTATGGCTGGGTATCACCGAGTATTGGCAGGGTATTGCAGAGTATGGAGGAATGGCTGTGACTGCAATTGTCAGAGTAGTGCTGTGGGCACTACAGATCCAGCCCACAGCGCTGCTGCCATCTGATCTCTCCCCTCCACTGTACAGATCGGTACACAGAGGGGAGAGCGGAACCGGCGTCATGACATGATGCTGGTTTGTTTACAAGTGATCGCTCCGTTATTTGACAGAGCGATCACATTGTACACCCGGCAGCCGTTTACAAAGATGGCCGCCATTCCGGAGCTAGGTCGAGGCCGCGGAGCGGCGCTTGTGCCTATCCGAACAGGGTGACCCGCTCAGCAGGGGATCTGTCTGCTGATCCCCAATTAGCAGGTGGCTGACATGTCCACTCTGCTGTCTATAGGCTGACAGATGGAAACGGACCACCTTGCTGTAGATAATTTTTCAAGGTCTTTCCAATCTTCTTATAGCCTAGGCCATCTTTATGTAGAGCAACAATTGTTTTTCAAATCCTCAGAGTTCTTTGCCACGAGGTACCATGTTGAACTTACAGTGACCAGTAGAGTGAAAGTGATAACTCCAAATTTAAAATGCCTGCTCCCCATTCACAACTGAGACCTTGTAACTATAACGAGTTGCATGCCCCCAGGGAGGGAAAATGGCTAATTGGGTCTAATTTTGGACATTTTCGCCTAGGGGTGTACTCACTTTTGTTGCCAGTGGTTAAGACATTAAAGTGGTTGTAAACCCTTACAAACCACTTTGACCTACAGGTAAGCCTAGGTTAAGGCTTACCTGTAGGTCCAAGCAATATCTCCTAAACCTATATGGTTTAGGAGATATTTGCCCGAAAACGGGCACCGCTGTCTATGGCGCATGCGCCGTAGACAGCGGCGCGCAGGCGCACTGAGCGCGGCATTCTCTGCGACGGAGCTGCCGCGCGTGTCGGCTCCCGTGCGCATGCGCGGGAGTGACGTCATCGCGGCTTCGCCGAATGACAGCGGCGGAGCTGCGAGACCCCACCAACAAGATGGATGCGGCGGACTACAGGGGACAGCGGCAACTTCGCTGGCTCCTGTGTCAGGCAAGTGACACATAATGGACTGCTATGCGATGCATAGTAGTCCATTATGCTTTGCCTTTGCAGGGAATGAAAGAGGAAGTAAACTCATCAGGGTTTACTTCCTCTTTAAAGTGGTTCTGCACCAAAAAAAAAAAAAAAAAAAAAAATTAAAAGCCAGCAGCTACTAATATTGCAGCTGCTGACTTTTAATAAAATCACTTACCTGTCCCAGGGTCCAGCGATGTCAGCGGCAGATGACGAGCGATTGCTCGTCTCGCTGCTGCCACCGCCGCCATCCTCTGTCAGGGAATCGGGAAGTGAAGCATGGCAGCTTCACTGCCCGGTTCCCTACTGCGCACGCGCGAGTCGCGCTGCATGTCTCTTCCGATCCCCTGCTGTGTGCTGGGAACTGTGTGTCTCCCAGAACACAACGGAGGGGGGGGGCGTGGGGTGTCTGTGGCAGTCTGCCCGGAAGTGGGTGCAGATACCTGGGTTATCCAGGTTACTGCACCCCCCCTCCCCCCTGAAAGGTGCCGATTGTAGCACCGGAGGGGGGGAGTGATCAGATTAGCGGTACTTCCCCTTTAGGGTGAAGAACCGCTTTAATGGCTGTGTTGAGTTATTTTGAGAACAGCAAATTTTACACTGTTATACAAGCTGTACACTCACTACTTTACATTGTAGCAAAGTGTCATTTCTTCAGTGTTATCACATGAAAATATATAATTTAAATAAAATATTTACAAAAATGTGAGGGGTGTAATCACTTTTGTACTATATCAAAAAAACAAGACCCAAACTTTTTAACCATAGAGAAAAGAAAGTAATTTTGGTGGCACAGAAAGTTCAGGCATATGTCAGGGGGTAGGGATGTTTTATGGAAGAAATTCTGGGTAGAGGAGATCTTGCAATGTTATAAGAAGGACCTGGGGATGTTGCCCTAGAGTTGACGTGGTACTTGTATCTTTTCTCTCTTTTTTCTTTTTTATTTCTTTCTTTCTTTTTCTTATCTTTTGGGGAAAATTTAGATTTTTAGGGGATTTTATATGCTGTGCAATGAACTACAATAAAAATGTAGTAAATATTCCACAATGGGAGCGTGCCATACTCTTTAGAGGCAGCATAATGATCTTCATGGCTTCAGGAAACAAGAATGCCACAAACTAATTGCAAAACATTGACAACTATGTTTGAATGTCTACGAACGCTGTAGCCTAGAACCATATTAGTGTAATATATAATATAATTCTCCAGAGGAAGAATGTAATATTGGAAAGGTCTCTCGCTGTCCTTGTGAACGCGTCTTTTTTTTTTTTCTTTTTTTTTGTTTATCACCCTCCCTCCCCCACCTGACTGTTGCATACGGAACGGTCACTGCACTGCCTTCAATGAGAGCTCAAGGTGCCCTTCTCTGCCTTCTCTCTAATGTCCACCAGCATATCCCTTCACACTGATATTTGTGGAGTGATTGTTTAATACAATTTTCCTGCTTGAATAGCTTGGCCTGGATCCATTCGTTTCATTGTAATCTTCTACGTTTTTGTGTTCAGATTTTATTATCGGCCACAGTGTTCAGAACTCGCTCCTTGCTGTAATATGCTATAGAGGTTGAAACAGACTGCAGGGGGGTGGTTCCGCCTGTCCCCTTGGGAAGGATTTCCTCTCTCAAAGATATATCGGGAAGCAAATCAAAATTTTTATTTTTACATGGAAGTTTCCTCTTAACCTGGGTACACTGCTCAACCAGCTGAATTTCGAACTGTGTAGCCCTCTCTGATCAACGGAAGCTGAACGTCAGACAGCTCTGCTGGAATACCAGCAATCGCAATAGCGCAGCAGGGGAGATTCCTTGCACCCGATTGGGTAGCTCTGGGGGAAATGAGTGTAAAAAGGGACATGCATGCAGGAAACTCACCAGATGCACTATTGTAGTCTGACAGTGGGGACTTCCCCCCCATCAAAATAAAATGATGCGCTGACACCTGCTACAGATCGCAAGGGCGATTGTTCTTTGTATGCCATGCAGGAAACGCACATGGAGCCTGATCTCGATCCAGCGATGTTCTTGAGAGCAGCGGTTCTTTTCATTCTTTCCCTCAGAGGGCAGATTTGGCAGGAGCCATTGGATCCTGAGGCTATCGATCAAATCCTGTAATGTAGGCTGGGGGTAGGGGCAAGCTGGGTTTCCATGATGGCACTCAAAGAGAAGGAGCCAGGAGCGCTGGTGGGGTACAGTAGAAGAGGATCACGGCTGCTCTGTGCAGAACCATTGCAGAAAACGGGTATGTATAATATGTTTAGTATTAAACCATACCCGTTACAATCCCCTTTTTTTTAAGCTGCCATCTCTTAGCAGCAGCTTGGCAGCCTGCTGTATGTGCCCCTCCATGCCTGTCAGGACTTAAGACAGACTTTCATAATTGGGAAGCATTATCTCGCCATTATCAGATTGCAGTAAAATGTGCCATTACTGGTAGGATCTTCGGGTACAAAACTGCAGCAGGTTCACAAAGAGGCCTAATGCCAGACTTAGGCTGACCATACACTGTTTGAATCTCGGCCAGTTCGAACCATTAATGGGCTAGCTGAAAGTACCATGTTGATCGATCAACTTGGATACAGCCTGCCTGATTCTTTTGCGATTTTTCACTAGCTGCTGCTATAGCTGTTAGCGATAATCATGATCTTCTCCCAGCAGGGATGGCTTCCATTGTCAGTGTTGATGAAGGAATCGAGCCAATTTCTTTCCTGCAACCCATAAAAAGAAATTCACTCTGTATGGCTGGCCTTACTGAAAAATAGATTTTCGGTGTTCAGGTGGCCAGAGTCCTACAAGAGCAGTCAATTTCCAGAGACAGTGTTTGTGTCTTTGTTTAAAAATTAAATAAATAAAAAGTCTGAATATTTTTTTTAATTTTATTTTGTGCAGAATGTTGGAGCTGTGACATCCCTTGTCCTGGGGCTGTCCAGCACTGCTGATAAATCACCATGTTTACCACCAACACAGAGGCTGTTTGTCTGACCTCACCATGGCATCCTGCCCATTCTCACCCCCCCCCCCCCCCCCCTTCTGAGAATCTACAGAACTCAGACTCCACATTGGCATCATCAGTTCTTGCTGTTTATGTTGAACAGTGGGCACTCTTCTTCTGGATTCTGAGATTTGGGGACAAGACCTTGAACCACTAGCATCTTGCCTTGTGACAATATTTGCATTGTTTTACTTTTTATTTACAGCCCACAACTGGTACAAATAGCTCCAGTTCTGGCCAATTCCTTATCCTGCCAAAGTCACAAGATTCAGGGTGAGGGAATTGTATAATCCGGGTCCAGTGACAGCTAAAGTCTAGACAAAACCTATTCTTATTAAATCTAAATCCTTATCTGATTAGAATTGATTACTGGCATAGCCTGGCACACAGCTCTTTGCTAGCAGGCTAATTTGTGGGCAATAGTGCCTATAATTTTATTCTCCATGTAGAGTAGCTCTGAGCACACTAACCCAACAGTCGGTGACTGTGCTGAAAAGAAAATAACGACCCCCTACAGAACACACCTTACCTAAAATAGGACATATTGCAGCTTACCAGTCCTTAGACGTCGTGGCAGCATTTTTTTTTTTCTCTTTATTTTCACTAGGAGTCCATTATTGTCATTGTAAAACATTTAGAAGTTTGATATCGCCCTTGCATAAAGAACAATGCCTTACACATACACACACGTAAACAACATACAACACGTTTTTTTTTTATGTAGTGGCTGCATTTTAGTTTTTCAGGTTAAGCACATTTTCAGAAAATACACAATACATGCAGATCCAAAAGAGAAGCCAGCTGCATGCACATGTGATCAGTTATGACACCAGCCATTTTCTTGACAGTTCGACATGTGACCGCATGCCGGGAATTGAACTTTTTTTTTATTTTTTTATTTTTTTAACCATTAAATTGATGGCTTTAGTTCTGCTTTAATGCATAGCATGCATGAAGGTCAAAAAGACTTTAGAACCACTTTAAAGCAGAACTTTACCCATAAAAACTCGATAACATTTTTTTTTTTTTTTTGCAAGGAGCATACTTTCCACATTAATAATTCTGCTACCAAAATGAGTGTGTTGTAAATTGCCTCCAGCATTGTTCTGTCTGTCCTTGCTGGAGGCTGCCATTTTGCTGGACCCCAGACCCCCTCAGTGGAAGTAATTCATAAAGCAGAGCTAAACAGATCAATTTAACAGTTTAAAAAAAGTTGCGTTCCTGGAATGCTGGGATTGCTAAGGCCACTTCACACTTTTAAAGCGCCTCTCCTCTCATCCCAGTTTGGGCTTTCACACTGGAGCGGTGTGCTGGCAGGATGCTCAAGTCCTGCAAGCAGCATCTTTGAGGCGTTGTAGGAGCGGTGTATACACTGCTCCTAAAGCGCCCCTGCCCATTGAAATCAGGGGGCAGCTGTGCTTTGTGGTCGCTTTTTAACCATTTTGCAGACGTTGGCGGGGGGGGGGGGGGTTAAAAGTGAGCAGATTGGCCTTCACAGACTCGGAAGTGCCTAAAAACAGAGCAACTGAGCATGTGAAGAGCAGGGTGAGACAAGTAATCTAGTAGGTCTTAATTTTCTAGCTAAAGTTTCACTTTAAGTCTGTATTTTTTTGGGGAAGAGAGAGAAATGCCCCCCCATGTATCATGTGTGGATCACCATACAAAACACTTGTTTAGTAAAGCAATTGTGAAAGTGGAGGTTTGCATTTTTTCTTTTCCCACCTTTACACTGTGACATTGTCATGGGACATTTGTGGGTCAGTTTCTACTTTTTAATGCAGAGTTTCTGCTGAGGTTACCAGTTCATATGTAGATGAAGTAATATTCCTTCCAAAAAATTCCAAATCCTTGTTCAATGTCACATTGAAGCAGTGTGTATTGTCTAAAAACCAAGTTTAGCCACATTTCTAGAATTTTACACCACGCTTTTCAGAATCCTTTTGCTGTAAGATCCAGTCACTTGTAATTTTCCCCTGAACTTCATTTATTTGGAGTGATTTAGTTCTCCACGGACTGCGAGGCCACTGGTGAGACTTTATACTCCGCTGAAGAATCTTTACATCGAATGCTTTTGGGGACTGTCCTGCTCTCCACGTCCCCCCAACTGCATGGGTTGGCTGTATGCATTGTGTGAATTGCACTTTTTATTAACCTCTTGGACTGCTGACTTGTAGTTTTAGGCAGATTTGGACACCCACATTAAAAATGCTCAAAGTAATTAGGTCTACCAGTTCTCAACTTGGAACAAGCACGCAGCTGGTAAAGTCGCAGCCTCATTCACATTGGTGTGTTTTGTGGCACAATTGCCAAAGCAAAGAATCCCATTGCTCTCAATGGGCCCATTCACATATGAGTGTTTTTTGCTTGCCATGTTAATGTTGAAAGTAAAAGAGCTTCCTTGTAGCTTTCGACCCTATTGACTTTATTTAGGAGCATCTGAAAATTGGATTTTCACATGCTTTGTTTTTAAAGAAGTCTATGGAGTCACAAATATGCATTTTTGCGCCTGGTACTACAAGTTATGGGTACAAAAGCACAAAAAAATGTCCTTCAAGTCACTTGGTGACACTCACTATTCTGTTTCAAATGCCTCTTATGTATTGACATACCTCCATAGAACCAGGCTGTCCAGATTGTATGACCAATTGCTGACTTGGCACCATCCAGGCATCAATAGGATGCAACAGTTTAATCCAACACAATTGTGCTTCAGATCACTGCAATGAAGAGGAACAGCCCCCCCCCCCCCCAAACTAAGAATTTTTAGAAGAAACCAGTGACTTTCTTAAGTTCTGTCTCTGCGAATAACTGGAGAACATGAAGGGGGAAAGTCTAGCTAGGACTGAAATAAGTGGTACTAAACAGGAGGGGAGGACACGGGGAGAAACCAAAATCGCATAATAAACCAGTTGTAGTACCCCAAAACCTCCATTTGATGTCAGCATACTACTGAATAATTGCAGAATTATAGTAGGTAAGGTTGAATAAAGACAATAGTCCATCCAGTTCAACCTGTGTAGGTGCACATGTGTCAGTATCTATAATTTCCTGTATCTTTTTTCTTTTAAGATGCACATCCAAGAGTCTCATAAAAATATCCATAATCCCCGTAGCCACCACTAATTGTGGAAGAGTTCCACATCCTTATTACCCCGACAGTGAAAACCCCCCTGCGAAGTTTAAGGTTAAACCACTTCTCCAATCTCATTCCTTGAGACTGAATATATATATATATATATTTTTTTTTTCCCATGTTGGGATCACCATTGAGGTATTAACCTAATGCAATACAACACAGAAAAAATACATATAGAACACTAACTTTAATTGTAAATGGTGGGGGGTGTATCATTTTTGATGCGCATGCGTGTATCCATGGCTAAAAATGCTTGCTGGCCTGCCTGTTACACAGATCAGAATGGCTTTAGTGCTGCTTTGAGTCTCTACCTTGGAACAAGTACAGATAGAGAATGTTTGTATTTATTTTTTTGCACACAACATCTGTGAGTCCTCAAATATTAAAGGCAGATATTCTGAAGGTCCTGAAAATGTACTTTATTATATTTATATAGCACCAATAATTTATGCAGCGTTTTTACACACTACTCTACATACTCCGTTTCAGCACTAGGCCACTGACTTCTATGTCTGCAGCCACATCTGCTAATTCTGGGCAGTAATTGGGAATGTTTGGATTTTCTGTCTCAGGTGGCGGTGTGACTTATAATTAAAAAATGATTTGTATATTAAATATCCCATGTAATAATGATGATCTCATTTGTAGGATCCAGCCAGTCTTCATGGCATTGGAGATAATTCAGCATCATCTCTGCTACAGATCTGCCCATCACTAATTTTTAATAAGCCGCTCCCAGCCACAAAGTCACTCCAGAAGGCTGAATGTATCGGCACTACTAAAATCCACCATTGTTTATCTTTGTTTAATACATCTATTGCAGCCAGTTTTTTAGTAGGACTTTCACAGTGCTTCTGGATGGTGCACATTCTTGCCACATGGGGCTATGCATCCAAAATGGAGTAGGCTGTCCATGGGTTCATAGAGGGCTAGGGCTCAAGCACAGAATACCGTATACTGTGGTAACCAAAATCAGTAAATTTCTCGCTGTGTTCCTTGATGGGACTGCATCCTCTTGTCACATGTGCAGTCTATGCTTGGTCTTTGAACCTAAAAGCTTGGTGCCTCAACTCCTGGGCACTGGCTTTGCAAGCAAGAGACATATGCAGTACAGCTTTGCAATACATACAGATTCCCCTATGATTACCTTTTTGAACTGCCAGAAATCCAGAGAGCTTCTAACTCACTGTAGTGAGCCGACATAACTTTCCCTGCTGCACTGAAATCCCAACAATGTTATCAGCTCTGCCTACCGTATTAAAGAACTCATCTATCTCTTGCCCTCTCCCTGCTCGGCTCTGCCTATCCTCTGCCCCTCTCCTTTTCCCAGGAAAACCATGCTGCTGCCCTTAATCACGGGAACCCACCCACATATTTTGTGTAGTGAACGGGTTCTTGGAAGATGTAGTTCTGGTGGAGGTTGCCCACATCAAGAGGAACTGACTGACTTCTCCTGCAAGAATTTTACAAGTCTGATCATGTCACAGAGAATCATAAAAGCTGTGGCAGCAAGGTAAAGAAAACAGAGGACACACTAGAGGGGGAGAGGAACTTTCTGAGGTCTGGTGATGGCCTAGATTTGATCATTTTTCGGAATCCTTTTTTGCTAGATTCAGCAGGCTTTTCAGTGCTTCTTGGTAGAACTATGGCCTCTTGTCAAATGTCCGTCCTGCTTTGGTATGTAAGAGGGTGCTGTGTTCTAACAAAATGGATTCATTTTCTTAGTCAGATTTATTATTTCAGAAATGGCAATAGCCATAGGGATTTAGTTAAGACCACGATCTGTATAAAATACCAGGATTTGGCAAACAGTCATGCATGACCTGTGCATTTCTTTGCGTTTGTCCAGCTTGTATACTTGTGGCATGTTGCTGTATGACCTTGCAGTCCCTCCAGAGTCCAGCCCATATCCAGGAAATGGATATTAATTATTACTAGATCGCTCGCCAATTCAAGGACAGCCTGCGCTGATGGCATTGTCAGGTTGGCACCTTATCCTAGAGTTGTTTTAACAACAACTTAATGAAGAGGCAGCTTCGGCTGTGGGAGAATCATTGAGTGGAAGGACAATTTCTTGCTGTAGAATTGGTTTACCAGAAAAATACAATATCGCTGCAGGCTAAGTGGACACCTGGGAAGCTCCGGGTAGTGCTGGAATAAATTGCTGCATCAGGTCTTTTTCTGCCCTATGGACAAGAGCGTTCCAGATGTAGTTCTCAGCTTAGAAGTCTGAATCGGTAGACCTTACATGCCTTATTTAATGTGGCGAAATGCAGTAAACCCATAGTGAGCAGTTTGGTTTTAGCTTTTACTAGTACTTGGTGTAGCACACTAGAGTCCATGTGCTTTAGAAAATATAAGTAAGATTTGCTCTTGCCTTTTCCATTGCATTTGAAAAATGTCTGCTTAAAGTGTACATATAGGTATGTGTGGATAAAGTGTGTGTGTGTGTGTGTGTGTGTGTGTATGTATATTATATTGTGTGCGTGTGTGTGTGTGTGTGTGTGTGTGTGTGTGTGTGTGTGTGTGTGTGTGTGTGTGTGTGTGTACTTGCACAAAAACCTATTTATTTACTTGGGTACATTGAGCCTGCCCATATCTTGGCCAGTCCCTGCTGAACCGGTCAAAATTCGAACCATCTATGGCCGGCTTTGTAGCCTACACAAGTCTTTGCTTTCTCCTGCAGTGGCAGAACACGATGGGAAAACGATAGGCAGGTAAGGATAAGATGCTGAGGAGTGGGGACTAATTATAGTGGATGCACCTAGCAGGTTTACTTGAGTTCCACCTTCCCTCCTGATACCCATTGTTGGCTAATTCGTTTCTCACCTAAATACAAATCCAGGTTAGCCCAGTTTCACATTTAGAGTGGGTTTGAAATCCTGTGAGCTCAGCTGAACTTGCAGGATTTCAAACTGGCAATGCAGTCTGACTTTGGGGGCGATTTGACAGACATCTGTTTGGGTTCTGCACAGATGTCTATTTAAATTGCCCCCAAAGTCGCCAAAAGTAGTACAGGAACTACTTTTGGGGATCGGTGCAGCGCCGCAAAGTTGCTGTCTCACCGTTTTGGACTGTGCCATTGCCGGCAATTTGACAAGTCAACTGCATGTCAAAACAGCCCGATGTGTCTGTGGGCTTAGTCCTGATTTGACTCCCGAGAACTGGGATGAGACCTCCTGGCTACAATTGTTTTGCGGATTATTACATAAATGGCTTGCATCCTGTGATGGGTACAGAATTGAAGTGCCGGTCAGTTTTGCCAAAATCTTAAGGGAATGACCTGATCAATGTTGAATGACTGCTAAACGTCAGATGAACTGTCATGTGTTTTGGTGTATTAAATCGGAATTGCTTGCAGATTATAAATGCATGGCACTCCGGTAATGGCTGTGCGGGAAATGCCATTAGCTGGTTTTTGATTAGAAGATTTGTTCTTCGTATTTGCTCAGTATATAGTCACCTCTTAGGCTGGATTCACACCTATGCAGTTTTTTAGTGCTTTTTGCATTTTGCAGATTTGCACTACAGTTCATTTAACATGGTTTCCTATGGAACATGTTCTGTAGTGCAAAATGCAAAAAGCACTAAAATTGCATAGGTGTGAATCGGGCCTCACTGAACCAGGCTGGCAATAATCAGATGTGTTCACAGGATAATTGGGACAATCCTGGAGCCTAGGGGTGATGTTTAGCTAGTGTCACCTGGAAGCCCTTTCTCTAAAGAGGGCATTAAATACCAGGAGTGTATTGTGTACAGAGGGCACGGGTGGGGGAATTACAGAGTGCAGGGCTGCGCTACGTGCAGAGTTTGGTACACTACATACATGGTGCAGAGTTCAGCCTTTTTCCACGGCTGCTTACCTCTGCATTTCCCATCCACATCTCACTTTAACCCCTCTTCAGCTCTGACCTCTGCATGCAATCCCACCACCCCCTTATTCTCCTCCCTCCTTAAAAGTTCCACCATCTATCGCATGTCCAACTTTTGCTGCTGTGTTAAGCCGAAGCGCCCAGCCGGCTCTAGTACATTCCCTCACACTGTAGTTTGTCCCGTCTTTCTCACTTGCAGGGAGATCATCCAGTGGAGTGTCTGCATCCACACTGCACCCTGAACACCTACATCTCCCTTTCCCCATCCTGCATTCAGTGGGAGCTGCTCAGAAGATCAGATCTTTGGGAGATAAGCTGTCTCTTGTAAACTCCTAAGGTGGACTTCAGTGTTTACAAGTGATGGTGGTGAGCAGAGGGCCTCAGCCAGAGGTAGTAAAACGGAGTTCCTCCAAGTTCCAGCTGAAAAAAAGCCCTGCATGCCACTATGTGTAGTATTCTGGTTTACACGTTTTATAAGTACTCTTTATGTTGTACTTGTGTTTATGGTCCTGTTCTATGCTTTGCTCTACTTGGAATCAGGACTAGCAGTCATAAAAGGGTGACTTTTCATGGCCATACTCATATGAACTGTTGTTGGAGGATGACACTGCATGAGGTCAGACTTTTACGGAATTCCTCTAGAATGAGGGTTGTGTTTTTTTTTTGTTTTTTTTTTGTTTTGTTTTTCCTCGTCATCTGTAGAGAGAATTCTTTCATGTGGCTGTCAGGCAATGTGTAACCTTTATACACACTAACCTCTGTACACATGGTGTGATCAGTACACAGCCTTGTATGGGGGCCGAAAGTCTGAACTTCTACCGAGTTTTATGTATTCTGGGTATTGACATCACAGCTGGCTGTGTCCCAGGACTCCGGACTCTCCCTGATGATGTTTAAATATAGATAATTTATACTGTACATAACACAAGTAAAACAACTTGTATTCATTAGGGCAAAGTAAGGCCCTCCCAATTACCAACCATGTGAAATACTTGCAGTGCTGTGGTCCAGGGCTCAGTAAATGAGGTCTTATCTTACAAGTTTTTGTAGCTTTTCTCTGGGGTGCTCAGGTTTATTTGCAGAATCCAAAATGTATTTTGGATGATTGCTTGGCTTCCTTCTTTTTCTCTAATCGGGCTGGTGCATGTGTGGTATTTGACTGTGGCAGGGGAATTGGATGTAAGCTCTTTTGTGCTTGAGATGGATGTGAATGATCTGAGCCAAAAGCTGGCCCACGCAAATTAAGATGTGGTTATTGTTGAAGTTAAATAATTGGAGTATTTGGAGATCTTTACTTTAAGACGAGGATGTTGTACCAATGCAAAATACTGCAGGGCAAAGCAATGGGTTCACTTTAATGCCTCCAAACCCCCCCCCCCGCTCCCAGCATTCTTTGTCATCGCTCCCCACCACTTTGGCCACAGGGGAGAAGAAAATACCCCGAGACAAAAACAGGTGTAAAAAAAAAGTGTATGCACTGGCTGTATTCATTTTTCTTTAGGGGTCTTTCACACTTCCAGTGGATTCGCCTGCTCAGCGGGGGTTCTGTTAGCTGATCTCCACTGAGAAGGCAGATGTCAGGTCCTTGTCCACTCCTACTGATGCAGTGCGGACACGGACACAGCTCGCTTTCCTCTATGGGCATTTGGATGTAAACGGATTGCCTGTCCATTTTACATACGGCTGTCCTCTGATTCACCGGACGGCTGGAGAATTGATTCCCCAGCAATCTGTTTTAAGCGGCTCGGATGTGAGCGAGTGTAGACGGACACATTTCTGCTCCAAAGAGTGCAAGGCATGGTCCAATCCGGTACAAAAAAAAAAACAAAAAAACAAACAAACTGACAGGCAGACCGATTAGGCAGTGTAAAAGAAGCCTTATTCCCCCCCCCCCTTATTTTAACCTGTCATTACCTTACTATGTCCTAGGGTGACAGCCTTACTGGAGTAAACCCATAAACACACAGTGGTGACAGGGAAGCTGTCCCCACTGGGAGAAGACCATGTAAAATCTGGCAGGCTGGCTGCCTATACATGGTTCAAATCTCGGCCAATTCTGCTGTCTATAGAACTACATGAAGCCTCCCTGTCTTCTCCGTAACAGGGGAGAGGATGGTTTGTAGTCCACCAAGATGGCAAGGGAACAATGCTAACAGTCCAGAATAAGAGTACAGGGAGCACTTGTTGAACAGTAAAATGTTTTAAATTGTATATTTTTAAGAGATCAAAAGGGAGAAATTAAGATGTATTACTTGCATACAGATTTGTTCTTTTTCTGATAGGGTGAAAAGAGGCAGTTGAGAGGGAGAGCGAGAGAGAGAGACCCATGTCCCTGGTCCCTCCTTTCACAATACAAAGACAACAGGAAAAGGATCTGTCAGTTTTTTTTTTTTTTTTTTCTTCATGTTCAACTGTATGAAGAAAATAAACTGCGTATCCCTGCTTTACACTTGAATGTCCATGTACTGTAATCTTAGAGTGACAAAGCACAGCCTATGATGCTAATCCCCCATCATTGTCTTTTGTCGGTTGCTTTATTTATTCTAGGAGTGATCTCCCTAGCCTGCAATGTATTTGGTTTCATGGCAGCTGTTTAACAGTTTGCTAGAAGCCATTAAAAGGATGCTACAAAAACATGCTGATATCTGTATTTCCTTCAGGAATAATTAGGATTTTGGAGTGTTTCAGGTCCATATTGGAGAACATTTTCTTGCTCCAGTCCTTTACAGTGTGTTCCATGGTGCCCCCTGGCCAATCTGGGGGGAAAAAGTGCAACCACCAGCCCGATGGCTATTTTTTTTTTTCTTCAGTCTGGTGCTGCTACTCTTCCCCCCCTCCCTATCCATAGACATGCAAGTCTGCCCAACGCAAAGTTTCACAGCACTTTGTAAAGAACCCCATACATTAAGCTGACCATAGATGATACAATTTACATTCCTGCAACCACGTGCATTGTGGTTAGGGTTAACCTCCCTGGTGGTGGACGGGGTCATGGGGAGCCATAGCTGCCGATGGAACACAGTGATTATTGCTAGTGGCTGTAGATGCTGGCAATAATCGCATGCAAAAGATGTGACATGCTTTTTGTACCCAAATTGATCGACTGGATTGACTTGGCTACAATCTGCCTGCCCATATATAATTTAAATGTACAGTTCCTGCTGATCCAGCTGAGAATTGAACCGTTCATGGCCGGCTTTAGTAATTGTTTTCGTTCAACCAGCGGGTTAAACAAAGCCTCAAATCCCCCATACACCCATTTGAACGAAATTTGGCTGGCCCTTGCTGAATCGGCTGAATTTCGATCCATGTATGACCGGCTTAAGATAATTGGGCAGCCATATAGTGTTAGCTGTTGTCCAGTGTCTGGAGATGCCTGAAGAGGCGCTAGGAATAGAATGGCAGTAGAAAAAGACTGTGTGTGTGTGTGTGTGTGGTGTGTTTTTTATTTTTATTTTTTTAATATATTTCAGTCTCACCCTTGTACAGGGAGGTGGTGCCGCCTTTCCTGTTTTTATTGTTTTGGACGAGTGAAGACTTGCAAATCTGGGCGTCTCGTGATGCATATTGTTGGACATGCTGTACTAAAGCCTTGTTTTCAGTAACCTTCAATTGGTGACTGATCGAAAGGCTAATTTGGTTTCCACCTGGTTGCTGACAAAGGACCTGTAGCACAGGGACTGACGCACTATTGTGGAATGTGAAGTAAATGTCCAAACAAGTTCACCCTCCATCTGCTTTCATTGAAGATAAATCTATGTGCTTCTTTAGGTTGTCAAGTTTGAAGCCACAGGTTGCTCATCACAGCCAGAGATGTATAATTGGTCTATAACGCCTTTTGGATAATGCATTTCAACATTCAGGTTTTCATAAAAACCCTCAAGATCCATTGTGTGTTTTTTATTTATTTTTATTCAGTCATAGGCCACCCCACACTCTTGCTTCTTGCTTGGTGAAGAATGATGTGAACCCTGCTGTTGCAGCCCCCTAGGATAGTCCTATCATATCCTAGTAGGCAAGAGGTTCCACATCGCACAGGGGAACATCAGGTTCCGGCTGCAAGAAGAGACAGCCAGCTCCTGATGACTAGGAAAGATGACATGGGATGACATGGGAGCAGATGTTTAGCAGTGGAGTGGCAGATCGTAACATTTTGCTGGGTATGAGTATATTAAGGATAACCCAACAAAAAATGTAAGTGGGATTGAAGAAAAAAAATGAAGCTCCTCTTTAAGGCAGAACTTCTCTTTTGTTGAGAAATCACTATGAAAAACACACCCTAGCATTTCTAGCAGCCATATTGAGATTATACCTGTAGCATTTACTTCCTGGTATCCCTCTACCCTTCAGGCATGCATGCAGAGGGGTGTTCTTAGCTGAGAGACTCCCCGAAAAACCTGGGGACATATGACATTTTGACCTAGGCCAGAAACCAGGAAGCAACTGAAAGTGTGTGTGGTGTGTGTGGTGTGTGTGTTTATTTTTATTTTTTTTTATAATGGAGAAAATTATATATCTTTAGGTCCAGTTACTAATGTTATCAGTGTAAGGCTTAAAAATGGTTATTTAGTGAGCTTAGTTCTGTTTTGAATCGCACACCCCCTGTTTGTAGCGCCTCTAGCCAACCTGTTAAACATAGAAACTAGTGTTCCAGAGAGAGAGAGAGAGAGAGAGAGAGAGAGAGAGAGACGTGGCTGATATTCTTCTCCTTTCAAGATATTACTCATTAGAAGACAGAAGTGCTGACTGATATTGCTAACTTATTGCAAAGGGGATCTCTGGAGTAAAGTTAGAGGTGGGGAAAATGGAAATATGAAAAACAAGAGGAGCAACTGCTTCCTTCATAAGCATACCATGTCAGTAGCTGATTCCTTGTCCATGGGTTTTTTAATTTTTTATTTTTTTTGATGCACAGTCCTGGCCAAATATATCGGCGCACCTGCATTTGTCAGGTAATGCACCACTTCACCCAGAGACTTGTTGCAATTACAAATGTTTAGGCATTCACATGTGTTTTGTTTTGTACTGGTGTGACAGAGTGGAGAAACCCAAATCTGGCACATTCTATGCAAAACTCCAAACATGGACTGGCCAAAATGATTGGTACCCTCAATTTTTAATATTTTGGTAGAATACCCCTTGAAAAAATAACTGAAATCAATCGCGTCCTGTAACCATCAGTTTTACACCTCTCTAATGGAATTTTGGACCACTCTTCATTTGCCAACTGCTCCTGGTCTCTCCGATTTGGAAGGGTTCCTTTTTCCCAACTGTGGTTTTGATCTCTTGCTACAGGTGTTCTATGGGATTTAGATACAGACTCATTACTGGCCAGTTCTCTCCAGCACTTTGCCTTAAACCTCTTGATGCTTTTTGACGTGTACTTTGGGTCATTGTCCTGCTGTAAGACCCATGACCTCTGGGGACCCAACTTTCTGACATGTTTGACTGACTGTAGGGACTGTATTTAATTAATTAATTTTTCTTTTAAAGGCCTCGTTTCTTTTTCTGAAAACAGTAGAATGATGGGCTTTAGCAAAAAGTTGTAATTTTGTTTTGCCTGTCCACAGCACTCTCCCAAATAGATTTTTGGCTTCCTCAGGTAAGTTTTGGCAAATTCTTTGATCAAATTTTTTTTTTTTTTCTTTTCTCCACATTCAGGGAGATTAGCTACAGTGCCATGGGCTGTAAACTTCTTGATAATGTTACGCACAGTGGACACAGGAACATTAACATCTCTAGAGATGGACTTGTAACCTTGAGATTGTCCATGCTTTTCCACAATTTTTGTTCTCCAATCCTCAGGCAATTCTTTTGCTGCCCTTTCTCTTCTCCATGTGGCGCACACACACAACAGTCCATTTTTGGAGTTTTTCGTGCATCGTTTCAGATTTGGCTTTTTGTTTCTCCCACTTTTTTTGTCATACCAATACAAACAAAAGCATGAAAATGCCTAAACCTTTGTAATTGCAAACATTTTTTGGGTGTAGTGGTGAATTATCTGACAAAAGGGGTGCCAATATTTTTGACCATGAGTATACTTGTTTGGCCTAATGCATTTTTTTTTTTTTTGTGTTTCTCTAGTTTGTCTATAAACTAGTTTGAAGCTCAACTTTTCATTTTAAATATTTGCTTTAGCCAAAGAGGAAATAAATGCCTTTGCAAACCCAGTCAGTAAAAATGGCAGCGTTATCTTTTTAGAGAGCAAAGCTTTGGGAGGGGTTCGGCTAGCTCACCCATTACGGGCTGCCTGCAGAAAACTACAGGAGGGGACAGAGACGAGACCCGTCACCCTGCACAAGGAGAGAGCAGCAGTGACCGGTCTTTATTACAGGAAGCGCATGCACAGATGACGTTTCACACTGGATTACTGCACACATCCAGAAGAAATACACAAAGGACACTTCATTCAAGTACAAATACACATACTACTTTGTATGTACAATATTTGCTTATCCTGGTGTTTAGCTTTATGGAGTAAGGTGCTTGATGATTTGTTATACAGACCACAGCTCCTGCTACGCCTCCTCAGAACATAACGAAACACTTTAGCTGAAAACATTGAGATGTTATTACAGTTTATTGTTTTTGTCCAATGTTTCCCATTTAAATATTAGGAGGAAAAACAATGAATGTAATTGCAGCAGCATTTAATGGTCCCAGATTGTGTTTCCCGTTACATTTAATTTTTGCTGGTTAGTTACGGTAATGTACAGCTCAGAGGCTTTGTGTGACTTGATACGTGGTGGTGCAGATCTGGTTTCCCTCCTTCAGAGGTTCCTGTGGAGAGACAGCACACCTAACACCATCCTGAAACATTTAAAACTTTGCAGAGTGTATTAGTCACAGTGCCTGTCACCTGTCGCCTTTCAGTGGAGAGCTGGGATTATGCCAGTGATATGCGATCCACCATGTGATACCTACAAATCTGTTGCATGGCCAAGGCGGTGGTTTGTAACTGATATAACCTCAAGTGATGCAAGCCACACGCTCAGGGTCTCTGGCTGTCCTCTAATTATTTACCTGCAAAGTCACACAGCTGTGATCCATTACTATGATACGATCACATAACATAAGTTCATTATCATTTTAGAACTCCAGCCTTGTGTGTGTGACAAGAAACCTTCTATAGTGTCCCCTTGCTTGGAGTTCTTTTACACATGGACTGCATTCTGCCTGGCCTATCGACACTTGACCACAAGGGGGAGCTTGTTAGTAAATGGCCTCGCAACTTAAGATCCCATTCACCCTTGCGAATGGGGCCATTTGTGATTAGCCGCTGGAGACCCAGAAGGTCTGCGTATGATCCGCCGGGGGCTGATCATTTATAAGTAATTGCTACATGAGCAAATGCATGTAATTGTCTGCAAAATGCTACGGGAGATGTCAGCCTCCCATTGCTTTCAGTGGGGTTTCCTGCCCACAGGTAACCCCCCCCCCCCCCGATCTTCCCCACAGTTAAGCACCAATGGCCGTATTCACAGTATACATTCATCAGTCCCTGTCTCCAAAAAGCTTGCACTCTAAGGTGCCTACCTCACATGCGTACATACTAGGACCAATTTAATTAGGAGCCCAAAAACCACTTGCTGACCGCACACTGTAGTTTTACTGCTACAGTGCAGACTGGCTGTGCAGAATTGCGTATATGTACATTTTCAGGCTGGGGGCGCGAATGGTCACCTGCCCTGCTGTCACTGGCTCCAGCACATACCAATCAGTGGTTCCTGGCCAATGATTTATGGCCAGGACCTACCGAACATCCGAACGAGTGACAGAGAGCTTTGTGTATGTTAGTAATGCAAAGCTCTCTTCTGACAGCAGCAATGCATGTGTCGTTTTTTTTGTTGCATCCTTTAGTAAAAGCAGCACACAGTAAACCTAGTTAGACACACATTTAACCCTTTGAATGCCCCAAATGATACCCTATTCCCAGCCAGTATCATTAGTACAGTGTTAGTGTATATTATATTGGCACTGATCACTATATATGTGTCACTAGAGATGCCAGTGGCAGTTTGACATTTTGTGGGAACTGGCTGTTGGTGTCAGAGTGCCCGCCATCCTGCTATAATTGGCTGATCACTGCCATTACTAGTATAAAATACTGTATTTGCTGGCGTATAAGACGACCCTCTAATTTTCAAAATAAAACCTAGGTTTTGGGCTATACTCGCAGTACAAGACTACCCCTTCCGAGGCAACACCATTTAAAAACATCAGATTTGATTTTAATAAATTTTTAATTAAAATGGTAATGACTTACCGGTACTTAAAGTCCTTCAAAATCCTCATCCCCATCTTTTCTGTTACTCCATATTGTTTTGCAGCAGCACAGTTCCTTTCCTTGGCAAAGTTTACAACTTTCAGCTTGAAACTGGCTACATATTTCCCTCTTCTGGAGCCATGATGGCGCCTTGTCTACCAGCCATTTTTACACCCACTAATCTGTAATTTGTCAGGTATTACTGCTGGATATCCCCATATTGGCAGAGGTTTTAACATCAGCCTCACTGACTCTCAAAGCCAATCCGAGCAGGTGGTATACTGTATGTAGCCTGCTTGGATTGGCAGAGGTTGTTGCATCATCAGCCCATGCCTCTGAGCAGGCTTTGTATTCATTAATAGAATCACTCGCTGTGATTGGCTCAGCGCGTATACTGTATGTTATGTAGCCGCAGCTACATATAGTATTACCACACATCCTGACACCCAGGGACATCTGTTTTTTGGGTTGGCTTGGCCCAGACGAAGAGGGGGAGCTCAAGGTACCCCGTGTATAAGACTAGCCCCCCTTTTTTTTTTTTTTTTTTTTGTCTATGCTGGAAAATACGGTGAATAAAAATTCCAGTATAAGTTTCATAGTTTGTAGCCTTTCATGCAAACCAATCAGTATACACTTATTTGGATTTTATCAGAATACATTTTGGCCTAAATGTATGAAGACTTTTTTTTTTTTTTTTTTTTTTTTTGTTCAAGGAGGGGAAAAAAACTCAGTGGTGATCAAATGCCACCAAAATAGAGCTCCTATTTGTGGGGAAAAAAAATGACAAATTTTGTTTGCATACAGCATTCCATGGCCGTGCAAATTGCCAATTAAAGTAGCGCAGTGCAGAATAGCAAAAGAATGGTCTGGTCATGAAAGCGGTAAAATCTTCCAGAGCTGAGGGGTGGATAACCTACCAGAATGTCTTTGGAGTGTGGGAGGAAATCTGTGCAAAAGTAGGGACAGCATGCCATGCAGGTAGTGAGTGTCCTAGTTGAGATTTGAACTGAGGTCTCCAATGCTGCACAGCAGTAATGCTAACCATTGAACCCCAGTGCTGTATTTCATCTATGTATTTAGCGGTCTCTCTGTAGTTATGCTATCAATTATTATACCGCATGAATAACCCCTTTTAAATACACAGCTATGAAAACTGGAACTGTGACTTTTTCACAAGAATGTTTAAAAGCTGACATTTAACTCCTTTGCCATTCAGATGCATTGAGATAGCTGGGTTCATTGACTGACTGCTAATATCTATCATTAGAAATCCAACAGTTGCTAGCCGTCCTGTGGGAATTCTAAGATCCTTCAGATAATAGCCTGCAAGTTTGCATGGCATCAAAAGCTAAATATAGTTATGTGTTCTAGGATCACGTCTTGCAGGAGATCTGCTAGACAGGTATTCACATATATTTATAAAGGAGCGTTTTTTGCACACCCCAATGTCTATGGTAGCCCCCGCCAGCCCTGTTGTTTTTATTGACCTGCTTGATGGTGTTTTCTGCAGAGACATCCAGCCAGGGCCAAATACAGCTTCCCATCACATTAAGTTCCACTTATAGGGACTCTTGTCTTGATGTAGAGCACTTTATTTCTTGTGATCAATATGGATGTCTTGTGGCTTATAGAAGTTTATAGATCCAAGCTCTTTGGTTCTACATGAAGATTGCATTTAGTACACCTCAAATAGAAGGATGTTTTCTTAGCACGTACAACCTACCACCTACTCCCATTTGTGGAGGTTGTGTAAATAGCGGTGTACCTTCCAAAGATTTCTTTCTGCTGCTTAGGATTGCAAGCTAAAACTGTGTGGTTTTTAGTGCGTGCGTGTTGAATTTGTATGGTTCATATGAAATCTTTTGGGTTGCGTTTTTTTATGAGCTTGCTGTGCCATACTAAAGTGGTTGTAAACTCTCCCCCACAACTTTGTCCCATGTAAATCAGCATAAAAAACCCTAATGAACACTGCTTGTAGATATCTCCTTACTTGCTTAGTATTGTTATCCTTTTTGTTCTTTAGAATGACATCACTGAGCATGCCCAGATCTCCCCTGACCTATGGCACACTCTCTGTGCTTGTCTTTCTGTTATCAGGACTTCCTATGGCACAACACTGATATCCCAGGAGGCTGCAGAATCATGCAGAGCTTCCTCCTACACCCCATGTGACATCACATGTAGTGTAAACCTGGCCATTACTGCAGTCTTATCAGCTGAAACTGATGAGACTGAGAAAGGCAAACATTAGACAATCAGCACAAGTAAATACTATGAAATAAAACAAGTCAGCTATGAACAGGGAAACAGGGTTGCCATAGAAACGTTGGATTGAGAAGGAGGCTTGGTTATCCATACAGGAAGTGCTCAATGGAAGGGTGGAAATGCAATCTACTGTGGACTCACAAAACAATACTTAAGATGGCGCTCACTAACTCCTGGAAACAAGTTTTTATAAAAACAGTAAGTAATATGCGATTTGGGCTGGATTACAGTGGCTATAATTTATTATAATGGACTAAATGAAAAGAAGCATCAGAGTGGGAGATTTTACTTCCTCTTTAAAGCATAGCACCACACTCCTGCAAATTTTTTTTTAAAGTCAGCAGCTACAAATACTGTATCTGCAGGCTTTTAATATTCGGACACTTGCCTGTCCAGGAATCCAGCATAGTGTCTTCACCCGAGCCAACTTTTTACTATTGGGTGCTGCCACCGCAGTCATCTCCACTAAGGGAAACCCTACTGCTCATGCAGGAAGCACACTGCACTCTGTTTGGGCCGGCTGCAGAGGAAGGAGGAGGGCGAATTTCCGGCTGAGTTCGCCACGAGGAACTTGGCCTGAAGTGGGAGCAAGAACCTAATTAAAAACATGCAGATAAGCAGAGATTCCCCCTTTTTGGGTGGAGCTCCGCTTTAAGATCCTCATCTCAAGGAACTTTGAATTCTTAGAATATGTAGACAGAAGTTTTTTCATAGCCTTGGCACAGTAAGGGCTCATTCGCTATATGGCACCTTGACACGCCTTGCTAACAGAAGTGCGTTGCAGTGTGGCACGCTGCCAGAAATGGTGCATACATGTCAGTGTGTTGCCACATGCAATGCTGCAACTAATGTCTGTTGGCAAGGTACAGTGGGGTGACATTCATAACGAGTCACACCAACACATGTAATCTGTGTTGCCGTGTGTCACGCACATGTAAAGGGGCCCTTGTAGAGCAAAATTGTAAAGCGCAGTCACTGTGCTATACTGCCAAGCAGGAAGCGGTGCCTGCATGGTGTATGTACTGTTAACATATCGCTACAAGCTATGCATTAAATATTTTTTCAAAGTAGATTTAAACACTAATAGCTGGTAAACACCATGAGATTATTGTTCAAATGATCGTCTGTGTTTTATCTTTATTTTTATTTTTTTGCATGCTAGCTTCATATCGGAAGAGTTTACTAAAGTTATGAAAATTATCATAGGACAGAAGAATGCAACTAACTATTATTTTCATAATCGATTAGTTGGCCGATTATTGTTTTGATGGGATAATGACCTTAAAAAAAAGTGTATAATTTTAGTTAATATGTAAAGGTTTTTTTTTTTGTTTTTTTTAAGTTAATTTTATTCTTAAATACCTCCTATGCAGTGGTAAATATAAAAGACCAACTATATGGTAAGGGAGCAAAATCTCTAATCCTGTCTGTTTATTCTCCGAGTGAAGAGATACTGTATATTATACTAGTAGAGGTTGGTAAATGTCATCAGACTCAGATAGATAAATTATTTTTTCTTTAAATAAAATTTATCTAAGACTGTGTTTTTTGCCGACAGAACTGTAATATGTTGGTCATACAAAAACGATGTGTTCCTTCAAAAAGTAATTTTAAGAGCGTTCGCTCGATTTTCTAATCATTAGTGGGGTCAAATCGTCGTTCTTTTTGACCAGTGATGGGGAAAATTTGAAGGAGCAGAATAGAAAAGTTCTTGGTCATAGGAATTTTCAGACAGTGTTATGGGGTTTTTGTTCAGAAATGACATTGCTTTTAAACATTTCGTTTTAAAATGAAGTGAAATCTTCAAATGACATTCTTTCAGTGAATGTACAAAGATTTTTCGTAATTAATATTCTCGTCTGAAAATCAATGTGTATGACCAGCATAAGGCTCGGTTCACACCTATGCAGTTTACTTTTGATCAGTTTCTGCAGTGCTTTTTGTTGTGCGTTTTTGCGTGTTTGCAATTAAAAAAAAAAAAAAAAAAATTATTAGATTAACGACTTGCCACCCAGGCCAACATTGCTTTCCCACGTGTAAAAATCATCATTTTTTATTTTTTTTGCTAGAAAATGACGTAGAACCCCCAAACATTATGTATGTGTTTTTTTTGTTTTTAGCAAAGACCTGAGAATATAAGGAATGTAAATGTCCCTTGTACTAGGAATATGGCATGATCGGTCCTCTTTACAGTAAGATATGGGGTCAATAAGACCCCCACATCTCACCTCCTAGCCTTCCCAGCCGAGGCGGTGCAGTTTGTTTTGAATGCAGAAGCCGGATGTGACATCATAACATCGAGCCTGGTCTCGGAACGATCATAGAGACTCCGTCGACCATATGGTCCGCCGGGAATCTCTATGGTTAACATCGGGGGCCGGTGGATCCCATCTCCGACTCACCGATTTGTAAGTGGTAAACCGATAGAATCATTGGAGGGAGGGGGTGTGCCCTCTCGCCGCCCATAAGAACAATCGAGCGGTGGAACAGCTGCTATTTTTCAGCCTAAAAAAATTGGGCTGAAAAACTGCTTATACTTGTGTGTATATACGGGGGGGTTGTGTTTTTTTTATTTATTTTTTTTATTTTCTTTCCAAAAAAAAAAAATCATTTGAAAAATTGCTGTGCAAATACCGTGAGAGATAAAGTTGCAACTGTGTAATGGAGCCCTGATTCTCCTTTTCTGCGGTCCCCAACCGACGCTTCTGGCTCCTCATGTCTTCAGAGTGCCCAATAGCAAGCTGGGAAGTGTAATATAGAGTGCCCTTGTATCAAGGTAAAAAAAACTTCTGACTTTAGAACCACTCACTTCCTGCCCAGGGCTACATGTCCCATGAGGCATTGCTCCTCACACATTCACAAGTTCTCAGGCACTTACTGACATGTATGTATGGTGTACTGGGCTGTAGGTGCGCTGCACTGTTTTCTGATATGTAAACAAATAATGCATTCTGTGTGCAGGTCAACTAATCGTCTGGCCGATTAATCGATTAGTTGTTTCGGCCCTAGATGTAATGTGTTGTAGTTTATTTTGTATTTTATTTTCAAACAACTGTACTGATTAAACTAAACTCATACCATTTTTTATTTTATTTTTTGGTATCGTATAAGAAAAATTTTTGTGCTCGTCCCATCTGATAATTTTGCAGAAATAGTCATGATCGCCTCTCGAAAGCTGTGTACTAATGATCAGATTATCGTACGATTGCTTCAAAAGCGGTATTGTATGATTTTCTGATTTGTGTTTACGTGCCTTAACTGAATGACATGACATTTAGCTTGCTCTGTGAACTCCGTAGCATACACAATTACCATGATATGTTTGTTTTTTTGTTTTCTTCCCATGGTTATTCATCGTTTTGAATGTTTGTCGTGCTGTCTACAAACAGTTCAGCAATGGCTGCATGGCATTTCTCAATGCAGGCTTCCTGATGATGAAAATGTTGCTGTGTATATGTGTGCAACTTGTTATAAGGAATACTTTGTAGTATTGTATATTGGAGGCCTGGGTGACAATGCAGAAGCACAGTTGGGAGATGAGAACAGAGAATTGTCATCCTATAATGGGAAGTGCTGGATAAAGGGCACTCATAGAATTATGTTTATACAGTGACTTGTAAAGGTATTCATACCCCTTTTTGAAATTTTTATGTTTTTGGTTGTAACAAGACAAAGTGGAAATGTATTGGGATTTTATGTGATAGACAAAACAAAGTGGCACATAATTGTGAAGTGGAAGGAAAATTTATAAATTTTCTAAATCTTTTACAAATATGTGGTGTGGCATGAATTTGTTTTCACCCCCCCCCCCAAGTCAGTACTTTGTAGAACCACCTTTTCACTGCAATTACAGCTGCAAGTCTTTTTGGGGATGTCTCTACCAGCTCTGCACATCTAGAGTGACCTTTTTGCCCATTCTTTTTTGCAAAATAGCTCAAGCTCTGTCAGATTGGATGGAGAGCATCGGTTAACAGCAATTTTCAAGTCTTGCCACAGATTCTCAATTGGATTTAGGTCTGGACTTTGTCTGGACCATTCTGAGCCCTTGTACACACGGTCGGAGAATCTGTCGGGAATGAGTCTTATCGGACCGCGTCGTCGGATAATCCGACTGTGTGGTATGCATCGGACTGATTCCGTCCGAATCTCCGTCCGATCCAAATTTCCAACATGTTGGAAATATTTCCCGACCAACTGGGCCGGACGGACCTAATCCGATCATGTGTAGAGCATTTTGATCGGACCAAGTGCCACGCATGCTCAGATCAAATTCCTACATCAAAGCTATTGGCTACTAGCCTGAATGTAGTCCCATCGTAACGAAATTGCGTCATCACATTCTGAAAGATCGGATTTTTCGCCAACTTGGCCCGACCGTGTGTATGCAATAGTTTCGGACACAATCCGTCGGACTAAATCCGATGGGCAAAATCCGACGGATTTGGTTGGCAAAATCTCCGACCGTGTGTACGTGGGCTAACACATGAATATGCTTTGATCTAAACCATTCTGTTGTAGTATGTTTAGGGTGGTTGTCCTGCTGGAAAGTGAACCTCTGCTCCAGTCTAAAGTCTCTTTTTGCAGACTGTAACAGGTTTCCTTCTAAGATTGCCCTGTATTTGGCTCCATCCATCTTCCCATCAGCTTCCCTGTCCCTGCTGAAGAAAAGCATCCCCACAACATGATGCTGCCACCGCCATGAATGGTGTGTTTAGTTTGTACAGTGTTAGTTTTCCGCCACACATAGCATTTTTCTTTTTAGGCCAAACAGTTCAATTTATGACTCATCTGACCAGAGCACCTTCTTTCACATGTTTGCTGTGTCCCCCACGTGGCTTTTTGCAAACAGGACTTCTTTTGGCTTTCTTTCAACAATGGCTTTCTTCTTGCCACTCTTACATGAAGACCAGATTTGTGGAGTGCACAACTAATAGTTGTCCTGTGGACAGATTCTCCCACCTGAGCTGTGGATCTCTGCAGCTCCTCCAGAGTTACCATGGGCCTCTTGGCTGCTTCTCTGATTACTGCTCTCCTTGCCCGGCCTGCCAGTTTAGGTGGACGGCCATGTCTTGGTAGGTTTGCAGTTGTGTCATACTCTTTCCATTTTCGAATGATGGATTGAACAGTGCTCTGTGAGATGTTCAAAGCTTGGGATAATTATTTTTATAGCCTAACTCTCCTTTAAACTTCTCCACAACTTTATCCCTGACCTGTCTGGTGTGTTCCTTGGCCTTTGTGATGCTGTTTGTTCACTAAGCTTCTCTAACAAACCTCTAAGGGCTTCACAGAACAGGTGTATTTATATTGAGATTAAATTACACAGGTGCACGCTATTTACTAATAAAGTGACTTCTGAAGGTAATTGGTTCCACTAAATTTTAGTTAAGGGTATCAGAGTAAAGGGGTCTGAATACAAATGCATGCCACGTTTGTCAGATATTTATTTGTATAATATTTTAAAAAACATTTTATCATTTTCCTTCCACTTCACAATTATGTGAGACTTTGTGTTGATCTATATCACATCACATCAAATCCCAATGAAATACATTCATATTTTTGGTTGTAACATGACAAAAAGTGGAAAATTTCAAGGGGTGTGACTACGGTTTCAAGTCACTATATATATATATATATATATATATATATATATATATATATATATATATATATATATATATATATATATATATATATATATATATATATATATATATATATATATATATATATATATACCCTGACCCTCCCATTTTCTTTGAGTTGATTCTTTGAAGTCCGGCTGCAGCGCCATATCTTACTCTGGCGTAACCCGGGGCCCCTATTAGCGTTCAGCCTGTTCTGTACATATCTGGCATTTCTGAAGTGATGCCTGGAAATGCAGGGACACTTGCCTATAGATCAGGGCTGATTGGGGTGGCAGATATGAGCCAGTGTGAACTCCCTAGCCTTGAATATCATCTGATAACCATTTACTGTCACTTTGCAGCCTGCACCCTAGAAGGCCGGGGCATCTGTACTGAGTTGTAGAGGACACTCCCTCGAATCACACTGCTGCTGCTTAAAGGATTTGCCAAGCTGACAATATTATGTTCTGATTAGGTTGGCTTCTACAGTGATCACTGTGTGGGTCACTTGAGATCCTAAAAGCTTGAATAAGTCTGTAAATGTGTCAGTTTATTGAATTGGAGAATATTTTGTTATAGTAGATTGTAGCATGGGTGGTAGGACTGCTCAATTCGGTATCTAGCATTTGCCTATATTGTTATACCCCCCCCCCCCCACCAACTGGCTTAATGATCGGCGACACATCTGGTCGTATATGTCTCATCCACCTTAATTGTTCTCCTAGATACAGCCAACCTACAGATGCACTGCACATGTCATGCTTGGAAATTGTTGCTTCTCCACTTCTCTTTAGTATGGACATAAATGTGAGATATAAAATGTATAGATTCATGATCTGGAACGTTTGATTTAGCTGTGTTTTTATATTTTCTTGTGTTGCAGATATCGGAGGAATGTGACAGTATAGAGGAACCGGTGCAGGAGGATGAAGGCTTTATGGGAATGGCGCCTCTCCTGCAGGCTCATCATGCCATGGAGCGGGTGGAGGAATTTGTCTGTAAGGTATGCAGACAGAACTTGATATCCTAATCCTATGTGTCTGATTGGAAAATGTCCAACCACAAGCACTGTCTTCTCTGGCAGCTGGGTGGCGTAGGGGTACTTGCTTTCCTCTTTCGAAGAAATGAAGTAAATGTTTGGGCAATGCTTTTTTTCAGATGGTTACAAAAAAGGAGCAAACCTTGTGGCCTGGCAGTGGGGTAAACAAATAGAATTTTGAAGTGCGAGAAGGAGGTGCTATTTCACCCAGTATAGATCTTTAGTTATAGATGGAGGGATCCTCGGCACAAGGAAGGGAGGGTGTCACCAGGACAGGATATAAGGGCTGAAATGGGCAGCAGTAAAGACCTGACAGAGGATTTATCCCTTCCCTTCTACATTTACTGCTAAAATATGGAATTCAGCCTTATAGGCATCTTCCTGCAACAAAGGAAGATGCCTTTTGTTCTGCGCTGGGGATTTGCCAGACCTCAATCTCTGTGGAAGGAGGCAACAGCCACTCATTGGATCTTGCACTGTCTGCTGGGACATCAGCAGCAGGTAACATGTAAACCTTGCGCCTCGCTTTCCTTAGAGCCTCAGAGACTTGCATCTTCAGTGACGTCAGTTTCTATTTCAGCACAATGTCACTGGTGATTACAGGCATTCACATTTCCTGTAATCAGGATGAGCGTTTATGATGTGGTGGGGGAAGAAAGACTTCATGGGGAGGTATCCTAAGGACATACTCCATGGAGTCATAGTGAGATTTTTCTTGGTAATGCTCCATGTGATCTCAAGAGTTGGAGCTTCCGTCTTCTCCTTGGTGAGACATGCATACTTTGAGCTCATAAGGGTTTCTTTTAAGAGTTTTTTTGTGCATCTTTAAAGACGTACTATCACCTGTGGGTTTGGATCTTTCCCAGGGAACACATCACGTAAGCTAAAAATACGACTAAACCGCAAGCAAAAACGCTTAATTTTTTGCACCGAATTGTTCTCAGTCACAGCGTTAAGCGGTTTTCAGTTGCTGTCCTTGAACACTGCTCTGTATTCTATAAGACAACATCATCGCAGCCATGCAAGGCTAATATTGGGACTTTCTGGTAGCTAAAAATGTGTGCATTTGTTTTCTACCCATGGAGAAGAGGCCTTTGGATATTGCAAACAGTGGTGGATAATCTGCCATGTAAGCCATAGCCAGTCAGAATTTAAAGCAGAGGTCCACCCTAATTAACAGTACTAGGTCTATGTGATCCCTCCCTTCCCTAATCGCTAGGTAACCCCCTTACCTTTCTGCTGTCTTCTTCTGTTTTCTTCTTCTTTCAAATTTTCTGCCTCCTGGAGATTCCGGAAAGGGGCGGAGCCGCTGTGGAAATGGGCGGGGCTTCATCGGCAGGTCACTTCTTCCTGTCTGCCGCAGGGGCTCCTGGGATCGTTTTTTTTTCTTTTTCCCAGGAGTCTGTGCGGCGCCCAGGCTGAGTTGTTGTGTTCGCTCGAGCGGATTGATCTGCGCATGCGCGAGATCGCAGCTCATAGGGGCGGTGCATGATGGGAGTTTAGAGGACTGTGCCCCGGAAGACAATGCCTGTGGGCTTCACATGCCCACAGGCAAAATGGAAAACGCCTGGAGACGTTTTCCTAGGCAGTTTTGAAGAAAGAAAAAGACTTGGAAGAGAATCGGACAGCACATAGAAGTATGTGAAATATTTAGAAAACTTAATTTAACACATTATTGCGAGAAAAAAAAAAAAAACGGCGGTGGAACCCCGCTTTAAATTTATGGAATAAAAGTGAGTGTACAATTAGTGGTGACCCATGTAACCAAACGGCAATCCCTTTGGATTTATTGATGGGATTTAAATTGAAGTTTGAGATGGTCTCCTTCCTGCAGCTAAGGGTGTTTATTTTTTCCAAGCTTGGGTTACTCTGGGAATGACTCGTGTTTTTGGGCCTTGAGCCAGAGGTAATCGGATGCCTGACCATTACAGCTCGGGTAACTGTCTGACCTAATGCCAATAACTACGCTGTCTCTAGAGTGTGCATAACAGCACTGTACAGGGTTCTGCCTTTAAGCAAGTCATAGACTGTTCAAATTAACCATGCATGGGCAGGCTTATTGTGCCCAAGTTGATCGCTCAACTGGGTACAACCAGTCTGTCAGCTTTTGTCTGTGTACCGGCTGGGATGGCTCACCCAACACCACTGCCAGGAGAACACAATAGCTTCATGGGAGGCTTCCCCCATACGCACTGACTGTGTTTATGGGGGAATCAACCTGTAGTTGCAGGAAAGAAAATCGCACCATCTTTGGCTGGCTATACGGTCATAATTGCTGATCAACTGGATGCTCGTGTCTGTATGAACATGAATTTAGGCAGTGGATAGTGTAGCAGCTGTCAGACTTTACCTCTAACATTGAACTCCAAATTGCCTTGTTCTTGGATTTAGCACCAATGTACTCTATGACCTATTTTGCTCCTCAACTTTGCTGCATCCTATTGTGCCACCAACAGCGCATTCCCTAGCTCAGTACTTTTTAGGTGAGCTTCTAGAAAGGTCCTGCTAACTCACAAATGTTTAATGCATGTGTCCACCTTGGTGTGTTGCCTTTTTTCTTTTGCACCTCTTACATCTTTTCCCCCATCTATACAGGTGTGGGAGGGTCGATGGCGAGTCATCCCCCATGATGTTCTCCCTGATTGGCTGAAGGACAATGATTACCTCCTACATGGTCACCGCCCACCCATGCCTTCCTTTAGGGCGTGCTTCAAGAGCATCTTCAGGATACATACAGAGACCGGCAACATCTGGACCCATCTTCTCGGTAAGGTTAAAAAGAACAGGGAATCGTTATCCACCATTCATCTGCCAGAAAAGGTACTTGGTAAAAGAGATTATGTCCAAAAGAAAACAAAACCATTCAGAGTGCAGCTGTCATGCGTCTGTAATTGGCTGTTTCTGCGCTCTGTAATTTCTTTTGTAGCTGCAGAAAATTCACATTTGCACATTTCTCTCCGGGGCCCCGCCATGTACTATTGTAGTCTCCAAGCAGGACGGACGTCCTGAGTTCAAATCTAAGTTTTCTGTACAGAATACACACCACTGAAGTCACACTGGCTATAATTGCGTTATTAAAATATCCCTGTATTTATGGTTTGATCTGCATCCTGGAAATAACATCATATGTTTTCATCATCCTTATTCTAACTTTATCCCCTTCTCCTTCATTCATAACATTATAGGACGGAGACAGAGCACCATGTGTGCCTCGCCCCTCCTCTCTTGTGTAATTGTGAGTCATTGTTTTCTTAATAACACCCAACACTATGCTGTGGTGTAACTACTCCTCCCTGTGCCTGTTATTTCTTCATATCCATTGTATCGCGACTCCTTTTCCTAGCTCCCCACCCCATGTAAAAACTCACAATGTACTTCTGTGTGTTGAACTGGGAAAGGCAGGTTGACTTAAAAATATGGCCGCTGTTCAAATCGATGGGTAAGAAAAATAGGAAATGGGCAGAGCGAATTCCCCAGCACGCAGTACAGCTGGATGGCTTATAAAGCTTAGTTTAAACCTTGTCAACATTTTGGTACCGTGCTGTTTAGTGTACTACCCTGTCTACATACAGCTTTCCTGTGCTAGCTTTTACATTGATCTGAAGGACTGCTATTTTTTTGCTTTGTTGGATTTGGTTATTATTCCCTCTTGGTTAATTTATTATACCAATTAAAGTGTCTTAATTTACTTTTTTGGTCAATCGGCTAGGGCTGCACCTAATGATTATTTTCATACTCTATTAGTTGGCCGATTGTTTCAATTAATCGGTTAATAACCTTAAAAAAAATAAAAAAAAAGTGGGTCAAATTAACGTTCATTTTCAACCACAGTGACGGGAAAATTTGGAAATAGAAAACTTTTTAGTCAAAGGAATTTTCAGACCGTGGATGTGGTTTTCGTTCAGATATTACATTCATTTTAAAAACAAGTGAAAATTTCAAACAAAATTCTTTCATTCAGCGAATGTACAAAGATTTTTAGTCTGAATATTCTCATCCGAAATTGATCTGTGTGACCAACATAAGGCTAGGTACACACCTATACAGTTTGCTATTGATCTATTTCTGCAGTGCTTTTTACGCACGTGATTTTACGGCAATTTGCATTTTTTTTTTTTTGGGCAGATTAAAAAACACAAATTGCTGCAAAAATGCATTACATGTTTTTCTGCAGCTTCTCCATTTGAAGTATATTGAACCAATAAAGCACCATTTTGCGTTTTAGAAGTCCCTGATCCTTTCAAATGTGAACGTGTCCCATAGGAAACCATGGAAATGAACTGTAGTGCATTTCTGCAAAAAGCGCCAAAAAACACATAGATGTGAACCAGGTAGAAGACGTTTAGTAACATAATGGGGTTAAAAAAAAAAACTAACATTAGCCCTTTATAGTAGAAAAAGCAGATAATCACTACTGAAAGGGGTTAATGTTTTTTACTGTAGAACAGTCTTTTTGTATTATAAAGGGCTCATTTTAGTTTTTTTTTTTTTTTTTTTTTTAACCCATTATGTTGCTAGCCGATTAATCGATTATGAAAACGGTAATCGATTTCATAATCGATTAGTTGTTTCAGCCCTACAATCGGCACCAATTATACCTGTTAATCTTGTCAGAAATCTTGAACTTCCTTTGCTTGCTGCCTGTTCAAAATGAGGGGTTATGGTAATGAGAAGGAGGAATCCTAGTGATGATCGGGTTATATGGGGGGATGGATGAGAAAGGTCTGTGTGCTTTGTAGTCCATTGAACATTGAAGTAGGCAGGAGTGACACCACATGCCTGGGATCTCAGAGTATGGTGAGGGGAGGAGGAGTTATGGTAATAGAAAGATGGGGAATGAGTAGATGGACAATGAAAAGTCTCTGTTCTGTAATCCACCAGAAGTGAAGTAGGCAGGGCTGACACCACATGCTTGTGAATTTGCAGCTGTGTTGCTATGTCAGGTTGAAGCGCACTAGATTTCTGGCACATAAACACACATATCTTTCTGTGCTTGCAGCATGTTTAGAGGGATACCACATAGAACAATCTGCATGTATTCTAGAAATGTACTAAATATCCGTTTTTTTTTTTTTTTTTTTTTTGATCTTTTACATATGAAAACCAAAAATGTTGACACCATTTAATTTTTTTATTTTATTTTTTATGCTCCAAAGACCTGGGTGCTAGTGTCAGCTGTCACACTGCACTTGGGACCACAGTAAACCACCATTAAGTGTCCAAACTTCTCAAGGAATGGGCAGCTCTTGCCACAAACCGGGCAATTTGTTGTCTATTTTAGGTTAAACGAAAAGACAAGAATGCCTTGAAGTGTGTGTGCGCTTTATGAAGTATGTAGTCCTTTTGTATAAAAATGAGAAGTTTACCCATAACGACTTGATCTAAAATGTTCTTTAGCAAGGAGCATACATTTTTACAATAATTCTGCTACCAAAGTTGGTGTGCTGTAAATTACCTGCGTTTCATCAGAATGTGTAACGGAAGTGACGCTTCATCACCGCCATCTTGCTAGACCCCGCACTCCTCCATAGTAAGGCTACACTGAGAAGGGGGAAAGCTGACATCTTGTTACACCCACCGGAGTTTTGCATTTTACACTTATTCTTAACAGTAAAGGGAGTTTATATAGTAAAATACAGCACTTAGAATTTTGTCTGACTGGTTATATGTTGAATCTTAAAAGCAGTGGCAATCCTGCTTATCTCATAGGTTTGCCAATCTGACAGAAGTTCGCAGATGTTAAAATTCAACATCTAACCAGTCAGACTGCGTTCGCAGTACTGCATTTCACTATATAAACTCCCTTTACTGTTAAAAAGAAGTTTAAAATGCAAAACTCCGGTGGGTGTAACAAGATGTCGGCTTTCCCTCTTCTCTGTATCCTTACTATGGAGGAGTATGGGGTGTAGCAAGATGGCGGCGACGGAACGTCACTTCTGCTACACATTCTGATGGGTCGCCTAGTCTGACGAAACACCTGCAGTGTTGTGCCTGTTCCTTTTTGCCAGGAGGCTGCCATTTTGCTGAAGCCCAGAGCCCCTGGGCAGCTGTAAATCTTTAGGCTGCCAACAGATCGACCTCTACAAATTTGGCACAGTGCACAAAAATATAGAGATCAACTGAGCTTGTGCAGAGCAGTGGGAGACGGTGTATTACTGGATTTTAAAACGGATATGCACTTTTACCGTTTTACATAGCTATACCTGCAAAAGAGGGCAGCCTGAAGTGATCTATCAGGACATCATTTTCTGACTAAAACTTCACTTTAAGAGGTGTGCTCAAGAGTAAAGCAATCGCTTGTAAAATTCAAAGTTGGGTTTAAAACACTGAGCCAGATGCACAGAACGTTTCAGGTATCAAAACGCCGTCGGTTAGTAATACATGACTTGATGTTTCCAGAGCCACCTGAGACTACTACGTACTTCATCAGGACAAAGTGCTCTGTCCTTTGTTTTACACAAGCAGCTTCTTTTCTGTCCAGCCTTATTAAGTGCTAAAGAGCTTTTCTCTTTCCAAAGGCAAGTTGACTTTCCAAAAATAATCTTAGAAGATCCTAAAATAAGCTGCAGCACAATCCTTGTGGTCATTCCTGTTTTATAACAGACAATATCAGCAACGTGGTCATTATAAAATTTTTTTTTTTTTTTTTTTTTTTTTTTTCCCCCTCCCTTTCCAGATCCTCTTATATTGCACACTGATTGTGTGTGGATAACACCAGCCCATAGACCTCAACCATCTGAGATAATCTAGGGGCCCCTAACTGTGCCTGTGAAAGCCTATTGAAATCTTGAGGGGGGGAGGCGGCGCTATCTAAGACTGGTTCTTAAAATTTCTCCAAACTATATCCAGACCTGTGCTGGAAGGTATAAGTAATTAAAACAGTTGGATTATATAGGACACTGTTGAGAAATGAAAAGTCTCAGCGTGTTCTACAAATCAGGCATATGACGCAGTTGTTGGGTGTAGTTGCATTGGGGAAGGGCTGAAACTGTGCATTTATATTGGTGAGAATTTTATTTATTTAATCTCGGTGAACTAGTTATGGTCACACAAAGCTGTGTTTGTGGTACAGTAATTAGACACAATTGCACAAAATGCATTTTGTGTACAGTCCCTTGATGCGTTCGGCGTCTAATTACGAAGGTAACAAAGCTGCCATGCCACCAAAAAAGGTACTTTTTTACAGGTGTTCCTGGGTGAAACGTACAAATTTTTACTTTTTTTTTTTTTTTTGCGATTGGTTCTAGATTAATTTCGGACAACATTTTTTGTATGCATTGTCCATCTGTTTTGCCAGTGGCATGGTGGTATTTAGAAATAAGAGGAAGGGTGATGAATATGTGATGGGAGATTTAGCCTAAACAAAGGCAGCTGCTCACAGCAGACTGTATACAAGCTGCTTCCTGAACCTCCCAGGGTTATCTGATCATCTGTACTGGTGTTAGTCTGCCCCCTACTGGCAGCATTATAGTGGTACTTCTCTGCAAAATGTTTGGTATGCCAAGTGGGGATAAAGACTCTATCCAAGCGGAACCCTGTATTATTCATTTCTAAAACACTAAAAAAATTACGCCTTTTCTTTAAAAATGACACTGGTCAAAACCAAATTATTTTTTTTTTTTTTGGTTTTTTATTTTTTGCTTTGGTTTTTCCACCATTTTATTTTGTTTATTTTTTTTATTTTTACTTGTTTCCATTTTATTAATAATTTTTTTATATAATGTGCACTTTTGTGCAGAGAAATGTTTCCAGTTTTATAAATGGGTACCTAACGCACAAATCGTAATCTAGACGGGTGGAAATATTCAAAGCAGAAGTACAACAAACTTTATTTTAACAATTCAGTGGATTAATTTTTTTTTTAACTTACTTCCTCCTTTGTTACATACCCTCCGAGTATAGATCTGTTTCTCCAGAACATGTTAAAGTCACTTACTGTTTATTAGTTCATGACCTCTGCTGGAAGTCTGTTCCAAGCAGAGGTAGTGAAGTATGTTCCAAGCTGATGTAGGTATCTATCTAAATCTTTTATTGGCTTCTTATAATGTCCCTCCAGCCGCATTTAACTAGGAGGCCCAGCCCTGCTTGCCAGACAGTGCCTTTGAACAGTGCGGTCATTCACTATGCATGTGCTTACAAGAGGGAAGAGAATGATTTTATCGGTCTTTATTGTCCAATCATCAGATTGTGGGGAGGAAAGAGGACTAAAAGCAGAAATTCTCCATGTCCCACCTCCCTTCCAATCATCATGGATGAAGGCGTAGCATTATGGGTATCAGATCACAATTATATTTTATTTAATCAGATTAGTGCAATTGCCATTATGGGGGCAGAAAGGTGGAATGGCGGATGCTTGCCACTTTAAGAGTTTTGGGCCAAATAAGTGAGCTCCTGAAATTCTGACTTTAACTGAAGTTCCACTTCTGTCCCTATATGACTACGGATGCTTGACCAGCAGAGATGAATTCAGCACTATAACTTGCCTTTGTGTTTGTTGCAGGTTGTGTCTTCTTCCTATGTCTGGGTATTTTCTATATGTTTCGGCCCAACATGGCATTCATCGCTCCGGTACAGGAAAAGGTGGTGATTGGGGTCTTTTTTCTGGGTGCCATCCTTTGCCTTTCATTCTCCTGGCTATTTCATACAGTGTACTGCCATTCGGAGGGCGTGTCCCGTGTCTTCTCAAAGTAAGTTTCTGCCCCGATATCAATAGAGAATTTATCTTGTAATGCTGCCTTTCCTGTAAAATTTGACCTTTCTATTCTTTCTCTCACTCCAGGTTGGATTACTCTGGAATTGCACTTCTCATCATGGGCAGCTTTGTTCCGTGGCTTTACTACTCGTTTTACTGCAACCCACAGCCATGTTATATCTACCTAATCATCATCTGCGTCCTGGGGATTGCCGCCATCGTTGTATCGCAGTGGGACCTCTTTGCAACGCCTCAGTATCGTGGAGTGAGGGCTGGTAAGCACCTCATGTGATAGAAACTGCTACAAGTATAGAACTGTGAGCAAACCTTTCTATTTTCATTTTGGATAGAGCAAGGGAGGGCTATAATGGTCCAATTTTTTTTTTTGTCATCTTTGTCCCATTGCTGAGATTTTCTTTTGCTTCCTGCCCCAAAGCCAAACGGGAAGTGAGAGGAAATCTCTTAACATTAAGGGTATTTTTTGGGGTTCCCCAGAACTAGTATCCCTATGGGAAGACTTCCCCAATATTACTTTTCTGGGGACAACCCAAAATGTAGGACTTTCTTTACCATTATCATTGAAAGTGAAAGTAAAACAGGACAAACGGAGGGGGGGTGTCCAACTGGGGCACGGGTAGAAATAAAACCTGACAGGTGTCCTAATCCCTCTCCACTCTATCCAAAACTGAAAAAAAAAAAAAAAATTTGCCTTTTGGTTATACTTTAAAGTTTAATGATACAGGGGGACTCAGAAAAATAAAAACGGCTGTGGTAATGCCAATGACTGATGGACTGTCCTCCTTTTTCTTTTTTTTCTTTTTTTTTTTTGTATACATAGTCCCACTTTTAAAGAAAAATAACTGAACAGCTTTATCCAAGGTTCTAGCTTTCAGCAGATTGTTATAATCTCTGTCTGCCCATCCTGCCACTCCATGAAATTCAGGGAGTCACCGCAAAAGGAAGTGAAAGTCCTCCCAGTGGGTACACGAATGACACTAAAAACATGACATTTTAGGATGTTTAAACTCAACTCCAGCCTTTCACAATTGTACAGGCTCCTATTTTTTAGTGAATTTGTTTACTCTGATTTCACTGCAAACTGTGGATTCTTACAATATGCATTTGGAGCTGCGGCAAGTCAGAACACCCATAATTTCCTCGCTGGAGGATTTGTGTCACCATCTAGCCCCTACCGCTCCAGACTGACAGTCCCTGGCATGCCTCCTCCCATTCATTGTATATCCGTTTCAGTGCTGTTCATGAAGCCTCTGCATCACATGTGGACATTACCTTGGGCAGTCTGATGGCCATCCACCCAACAAGGCATTTTGATATTTACAAAACTCCTCCCAAGGGCCAGCCAACTGCTTATATCAGGGCTGAGGGATTTTGAGAGGCGTACTGACACCCTACTGGCCCCTCCCACTAGTCATGATCTGCCTGCGTTTATATAAAGACGCACAGAGATCCAGTGATTACACCACTAGGTCTAAAATAAGGTCTGTAATGAAAAGGATAGGTGTTATTTCAATATGTCATTAGCATATTGATAAGGTAGGGGAAAATCAAGGGAGGAAAAGGCCAGAGTCCTAAAGAAATATAAGCTGTAGCTCCACTCATAAATTCTATAATAAACCTGTTATTTTTACATAAGGAAACCGTGCCAATACTTTGTCAGGCTGTGTCTTTTTGACTGACTATAGTCCCACTCGCTGAACCTAATCCCCGGAGAAAAGTACACTGGCCTGTCGGAAGATCTAGGAGATGTTGGGTCAGATGGCGGCTTTTAAGATTTGTAATTGGAGTGTTTTGATCATCTTGGCTCTGCGGTGTAATCTCCTACCCTTCCTGCCATCTAATACTTCCTGCTGGGATCTAACTCCTCGTACAGCTAATACTCGGCGTGTAAATCTCGCTCTACCAGACTCAAATAATCATTTCAGTTGTTTGTAATGTCAGAGTCAGCAGTGATATAAAATTTAGTCTATAAGAAGTGATGTTCAATGTATAATTTCATTGGAAAATACTTCCTGCAATACGAAGTCAGAGGGGCAGAACCACAGTCATTTTTTAATTTAAAGTGCTACCCCACTTTTGTGTTAAACTCCAGTCAGTGCAGCTTACATATGCAAGTTTTCAACAATGTAAGAGTTCACAGATTACATCACCACACTGAAGCCAATTAAATCTAAATTGTATTGGCTTTTTTTTTTTTGTAATTAAAAGGTGTTTTTATTGTCAAAGGGTGAAAAGTGACCCTGACCCTGGAATTCAGCTTGTAACGTGACCACACAAGGAGTTTTACTTCCCTTCTTCCCTTATGTGACCACACTCAGTCTTTTCTTCTCTAGTATAGCATAGCTTGTTTAAAGGGTAACCATAGCAAGAAATATTTTCTATCTGTATGGGGTTACAATGCAACTCTGATTTCACTACCGAACAGTGTTGTCACTCTTTTAGAGAGTAGGGAAAACAAAAAACAAATCTACTGCCAATAGCAACAGATAATCCAGAGGGAACTCGGGGAAAACAAAACCGATGTGGTAATGCCACCTATAGGAGTCACTTTACTGTGTTCTAGTAGAGAAGAATAAGGGGGATTGCAGTCCCACTGTTAAAGACCTAATGAATTTACTTCCTCTTTCATTCCCTGCAAAGGTAAAGCATAATGGACTACTATGCATCGCATAGTAGCCCATTATGTGTCACTTACCTGACACAGGAGCCAGCGAAGTCACTGCTGTCCCCTGTAGTCCGCCACATCCATCTTCTCGGTGGGCTCCGCAGCTGTCAGTCGGCGAAGCCGCGATGACGTCACTCCCGCGCATGCGCAGGGGAACCGCCACTCGCGGCATATCGCTGTTGACTGCGGCGCGCTCGGTGACAGAGGTGCCTGTCTTTCGGCAAATCTCTCCTAAACCGTGTAGGTTTAGGAGATATTTCTTGGACCTAAAGGTAAGCCTTAATCTAGGCTTACCTGTAGGCCAAAGTGTGTTGTAAGGGTTTACAACCACTTTAACAGGGCGGCACAGTGGTGTAGTGGGTAGTACTCTCTCCTAGCAGTAAAAAGGGTCGCTGGTTCGAATCCCAACCTTGATACTAACTGCCTGGAGTTTGCATGTTCTCCCTGTGCCTGCGTGGGTTTACATCGGTTTCCTCCCACACGCCAAAGACATGCTGGTTAATGTTAATTGGCTTCTGTCCAAAATTGGCCCTAGTATATGAATGTGAGTTGGGGACCTTGGATTTTGGGCTCCTTAAGAGTAGACACCGATGTGAGTGTGCGATGTATGTGTGGAGGGCTGCGTACATTGACGGTGCTATATAGGTACCTTTAAATAATATATAAGCATCTTAATGAGACACAATGTGCAGGGATAGTAACAATTGTAGACACGCACCCACACTCACTCAGGTTGAACTGGATGGACTGGTGTCTATATTCACCCTTACTATGTATGGCTTGTGTAACTGAGTGTGCACATGTGTAGCAATACATTGTAACTCAGAACCAGTTTAATTAGCTATTTTTCCACTGCATTGAGTGCTGAGGATTTTTTGTTTTACTCATCCATATGCTTGTTGCATAACCTGGTTACATGCCTGTTCTTCTATCGTCCTCCGCAGGTGTGTTTGTGGGTCTGGGCCTCAGCGGGATCATCCCCACGTTGCACTTTGTCATTGCCGAGGGGTTCCTGAAAGCCGCTACCATGGGCCAGATTGGCTGGTTGATTCTCATGGCAAGCCTGTACATCACAGGGGCTGCCCTGTATGCGGCCCGCATTCCTGAACGATTCTTCCCTGGAAAGTGTGATATCTGGGTAAGAGCTGCAGACCATTGAAGTGTCTTTTTTAGCTACTACAGATTGAGAGATTTTAAGTAATTCTTCATATTTTTACATTTACACCTGTATAATTGTGACTACTTTTAGTATCTAAATCGAATTTTTGCTGTTGCTGGAGATTTATCTTCACTTCCTGTCTAGTGAAACCATTGCTGCTGGAACAGGAAGCAAATGTAAATCTCTCTAACATTCGCATGGCATAGCAGTAAAAAATAAAATCCCCAAAGAGGCTATAATTTTTGCCTACCACCTTTCCCGAACAAAGTTTGTTTTATTTTTTTTGTTTTTATTTTTTGTTTTCTTTTTAGACCTACACTTTAAGACCAAACTATATTTATTTTTAAAGCTTTGTAATTGGGATGAAGGCATAGGTCTTGGCAATCAACTGCTCATGATAGCAGTCATGCACAATGCAGCTGTCAGCAGCCTTTAGCCCCATATACGATTTTTTTTTTTCCTTCAGATTTACCAAAACCATATAATATGAGGTCAAATCTTAGGAGTTTAAATTTGCAATCAGGCAGGCCCTTGCACTACATGATTTTGGTAAATCTGAAGACAAAAATCATCAGAAAATATGATGGTGTGTATGGGGCTTTAGAAAAGATGTTTATACAGGGAATTCTATGACCTCTATTTTAAATAACAAAAGAAAGTTCTAGCCCTTAACTTTTTTTCTCCCTCTCTCTTCACAGTTTCACTCCCACCAGCTGTTCCATGTGTTTGTCGTGGCTGGAGCTTTCGTCCACCTACACGGAGTCTCCAACCTCCAGGAATTCCGCTTCACAGTGGGTGGTGGTTGCGCAGCCCAGGAGGTGCTGTAAGAACCTGGCCGCCATGAAGGGGGGAATGCAATACAGTCCAAGAACAACCTACCGCACAGGGGTGGGAGAGAGCAGTTTCTCACCCAGCCGTGCAAAGGAGCAGAGGTGAAATGGAGGCAGACGCACAAATGCCCAGACAAACTGTGGAACTAAACCATCTTACCTCAAACATACAGCACCGAGTGTATGAAGTTTAATTTATTCCTGGGGAGCGGGTCACATCTCTTTTACCCTTTCCGATTTGGAGGGGAAGGGGAGGGGGGGTTATGGTCTCTCCACACTGACGCGGTTTAAATTATACTCTGCAGCTTGAGCTTCCGACCGAAAGATTCTTGCGTGTCTCGTGGTCAAATGTCCAAACATCTATTTATTTTTGTAACTACTTCTTCTGGAATGGGGTGGGGGGTCTTTAATAATTATTTTATTATGTTTGTTTTTAACCTCTGGTAAGGTTCTCGATTTGTATTCATGGTGGTGTTTCTGTTCTGTGATAATTTCTGGGAAGACTTGCAAGGGATGGTCGGCAGATCTGTGCAAATAAAACATACAAAAATTTCTAATTTTCTCTTTAAAATGTAAAATGTTTCTAGACCTTTTCAGAAATAGATGTGACAAGTTTAAAGACAAAATTACAAAGCTTCTGTTATGTTTAAGGATTATCTGTACCGTTCACTGTTTCATGGACATGTTTTGCACAAGCGTGGAGCAGGGTGTGCTGGTGATTGGTGGATTGTGGGAATTCATCCCGAGACAAAGCAGTTGCTGTCTTGGGGGAATTTGTTGGGTCTTACTCTATGATTTAATGACATAAGATCATAGAGGGTTTCTCATTTTAATGGAGGCCTAGGATGTGATCCCATAGTGGAACCACAAACAAAAGGCTTCATAAAATATCTTGCACATTGGATGTGGAACAAAAAAAAAATGTTTGTCTGTACAGGGTACGTTGGTGGGTTTTTCACTATAAAATGATCAAGTAAATATAGCTTATAAAAAAACTAAAAAAATAAAAAAAAAACTACTTGGGACAAAAACTCAATTTTTGGGGACCCAGACTGTGGCCCCATTGCAGAGCCACAACCATTGATAACAAACGGATCCTCCAGGATGTCAAACAGTGGATGTGTAGGAAGAAATAGGGCAAAGTGTTGAGCAGTCATGTTGAATCCTCTTCTCTATAACACATGGATTTGAATACATTTTTAGTTTCATATTCAAATCTAACTCGAGGCAAAGAGTTCAGTGATGTGATTAGTGATTTTTATCCATGTGTTTTTTTTTTTTTTTTTGCATGCTCCCTTTGGCAAAAAAAAGAGCTGTGGGGTAAGCCTGAGTATAAATCCACAGTTTCCCACCTGCATGCTGTTTTGTTCATATCTGCACAACCAATAGGATGGACATTTATCTATTATAAGGTCTACTTGGGCAACATCAACAAGACTTGGGGATGTTTAAAAAAAACTTGTACAGGCTAAGACTCAAACAGCTCTTGGGCTTCAGTTCATTTAAAAGTGGGCTATCATACGATATAAAGAACACAAACTTTGTAAAAGAAATGCACAGTGTTCAGGGAGAAATTTAAATGCAAGATTTTCAGTCTGGTGTTTTTATGGCCTCTGTCAAGTTCAGGTTAGCCCCCTCGACTAGAATAATTATTTTTTGCATTAAAAAAAAATGTAGTAGTAGTAGCAGGGGGCACCATTACCTATCACTAATATATATCTTACAGCAGGAGACAGCAGTTGGCAAGCCATGGATGGTTCTGGATCCAGTGGTAGTACATAACCCAAAGGTTATCATTTAAAAAATGTTCTAATCCAAACACATACTTGTAGGGTAAAGGGTACATGTTTACATTTTCTGCTGCTGTTACCAATCAGTGTTAAGTGTGTACCTCCTTCTGCCCTCACCTCACTGCAGGAGAGAGTAGGGATATGGGATCAGAGGAAGAAACTACTGAGAGCTGTGGGGGACAGCGGAGATTAACACTCCCAGAAATGTCAATTTCCCAGGTTACTTGGGGTAACCAGTTCTGCACAGAACAGGGTAAAAATGTGCCCTTTTTACAGGTACAGTATGTGTTTAGCCAGGAACTTTTTTTATTTTGTAGTTAAATCCTATGTTAAATGCAGAATGAATATAACAAGATGCCCCTTCTTGCTAAGATGTCAGAAGATAGATTAGTGTTGCCCTTTAAATTACACCAGATTCTTGTCTGTGCTGCACCAGGGGAAGGAAAAGGAGGATTTGGCTGGAATAGCTAACAATGGCATTTGCTTCTTAGATTATTTGATGGACCAGTCTTTGTATTAGGCAGTGTAGGGAGATGTTTACAAGCGTTTAGGCTTATGTTATCAGTTGCATCTGGATTGCTCTGCGCATGTTCCTGTTCTGCATTGTATTATATTATCATTATTGATTATAGTGATTGATTCTGTAGGAGATAGAGGTGGGACCTTTGCAACTGCAGTGTGCATTTACTAGTGCAGTTCATGGTGCAGTTGGCTACAGCTTAACTATTCATGGGGCCACGTAGACGTTAAATTATAGCTTCCCTTTCACGTGCCACATTTTTAGGTATCCCAAGTAGTGAGGGTGATGGTTTCCTTTCTGACACCACATGGGCAGTCGTCATAGATCAAGATATTACTATAATCTTTAGTACAGTAAATGTCATTTTTGACACTATTTAAAAGTAACTGGACCAAGTGTGATGCCAGTTGAGTGTCTTGACCCCAAGTTTTTTCTTTTTTCCCCCGAAAGGGTAATGAAGAAGGGTTTGATCCTCAGTCTGTAATATTAGTGCCTGTATCTCAACTGGGGGGATTTTTCTGTTCTATATCAATGAGAAGGAAAGTGAGGGGGCATCCTCCCTCAAGGGGGCACATAGACAGCAATGTGACCCTCTGGGAGGAACAGCAGTCACCAGGACAAGAAGCAAGAAGACCTTTCATCAGGGACAAAATCCTGGTAGATTTTACCTGTTCTACAACTAAAGACAATAACTGGATTTCCACTTTCAAAACTAGTTTATTGGCAACTTCTACATTGCTAGAGATGTTGGAAGAAGCAAGAAAGAAGCTTTGTGTCCATTAGTACCTGGCATCAACTGACAATACAGCCTTGGATCTCACTGATAAAAGAATACCAGTTCATTAAAACTTTAGAATAAGATTTTATTCTGAGTTTCTCACTTAGAATTGCAGTCCTCTTCCCCATCCTTATGTAAATTTCTTCTTCCTCCTTCCTTCTCAACACAAATCTTGGCGCTCCTGTGCATTTGCTGAAGGCAGTTGGCTTTGGATTTCAGTATCGAGGAGCCAGGCGCTGGCTGGTTTCTGCTGCGTCTGAAGTTCATGCTCTCCATTAGAGTCGTGGTTAAGGGTTCGTTCATGTCTGTGCAAATGTAACACCTGTATGTCGCCAGTGTGAACTGGCGCTTATAGTTTCCGTTTTTTAAAAACACACTAAACTGCAGCTCATGGATGTGAAGCCACATAGAAATTTGGTTGAATTTCTAATCTTAATGTTTTGCTGAAGCAAAATGGACAGGTTTGAGTAGACATAGTGTTGTGTAATTAGAATTACATATATTACATGAAAAGGATTATTTATTTTTTTTGTACACTTCTGACACTTTATCTCCACCCGTTGTCCTTTCTGGTTAGTCTTTCTGTGCTTTTCTTCCATGTCTTTTGTACCCTCCAGCTGAATTTTATTCCCACTGTTGAGATAACACAAGGTGGCTTCGGAGAGCCCAAGACCATGGGGAACAAATCACTTGGACTCAAGATATTTGATTACATAAAAAAAAGTCATAGGTTGTGTTTTTAGAAAAACTTGCAGGAGATTGTATACAAATAGCCTAAAGTCATGTGATAGGGTGGAAACATTTTAATGTTTGATTTCATGACATCTACTTGAATGCTCTGCATATAGAAATGTTTCCTTTTAAATGCTAGGATAAGTCCAAGACCCCCTTAGATCTATGTGTTGCAGCAGATACTGCCTTGTTCAGCACACCTCCCCGAGAAGCTGGCCTGTTTTTACATCCTGATTGCCTTACCTGTCTCAGCTCTCATGTGAGGGAAGGAGCATCGGCCAGATCTGCCCCATACGCCCCCGTTAAATATAGGCTGTCACCTGTTCACTCCCTGCTTCAGTCCTCAGTACTATGTGGCCTTGTTAATAATCTTAATGTTTCTATGGTTTACTGTGAGACGCAGCAAAGCACACTGAGGGGGTGAAAGGCGATTTTGGGGTCTAATTCTCATTTCTCGCTGTAATATTCACTTTCTGGTAAATAAAAAAAAAAAAAAAAATTAAAAAAAATCATTTTAACATTGTATTTGTCTTGGCTCTTTAAAATTTCAGAATTCTTTTGTTTATGATTCGTTGTGTGGTGAGGTTCATGGGAGAATAGGTTGAACTTCTATAAACAGACACACCCATTCCTTTAAAGTGGTATTAAGCTCAAAACCAAAAATGTAATATATTGCAGCTTGCCAATTATTAGATGTGGTGGCTGCATTAATTTTCTTTTCACCTGCTTTCTTCTCCCTGGCCAGATCACCAGGTGACAACCGAAACCTACCTCCTGTATTATGCAGACACTACTCTGGATGAATGAGCACAAGAGGCAGAGCAGACCGTTGTATTGTGTCTATGGGGGAGGGTTGTAGTTTTTTAAAAAACAGACTTGCTGCATGAAAATATAAAAAAATAGCCTAAAAAGGAAACAAATTCAGCCCTTACATCTAATTGGGTAATGGTAATATAATGTTTGCTTTTGGGTTTTTAGGCTTCATGCACACTTGAGCTTTTACAGGCATTTTTTTTTTCCTTCTCTGCTTCTAAACTTCCCTCTGTTAACCTATGTATCCATGCACCCTATAGGCGTTTAGAGGCAGGAAAAAAAATAAACAAATAAATCACTTGTGCACAGAGGAGCGGTTTGGCAGAAAAATGCATGATGCCCGATTAACGTTAGGCACTTTAGCGCCTGGGTTCTTTATTTTTATTTCAATGGCCATCTTTGATTTTATTTCAATGGCCATAATAAATTTTATATTCTGGTCAATGAAATGCATAAACGCCCATGTGCTTGGTGCACCTAAGCGCATTTCAAAAAGGGCCCCAGTGTGCATGAAGCCTTTCACGTTTTGTGCAATTTGGGACTGCAAATTGCATGACAACCGTATCCCCTGAATTCTAATGAGTACCCTTAATATCTGCGACTTCAAAGTAGTCCCTGCGCTACTTTGATGCGCTTTGAGGTCCATAGATCAAGATTACACCGGCATTGCTTCAAGTCGCATGACTTTCAGGTCATACAAGTGTGAAAGGGTCTTGGCTCAGTTCACGTACAGTTATGCTCATAAGTTTACATACCCTGGCAGAATTTATAATTTCTTGGCCATTTTTCAGAGACTATGAATAACACACTTTTTTTTTTTTTTTTTTTTTTTAACTCATGGTTAGTCTTTGGCTGAAGCCATTTATTACCAATCCACTATGTTTATTCTTTTTAAATCGTAATCACATCAGAAACTACCCAAGTAACTCTGATCAAAAGTTTACATACCTCAGTTCTTAATGCCCTGTATTGCCGCATTTAACATCAATGACACTTGAAGTCTTTTGTGGATGAGGTTCTTTATCTTAGATGGTAAAGCTGCCCATTAATTTTGGTAAAAAGCCTCCAGTTCCTGTAAATTCTTGGGCTGTCTTTAATAAACTGCACGTTTGAACTCTCCCCAGAGTGGCTCAAAGATATTGAGGTCAGGAGACTGAGAGGACCACTCCAGAACCTTCACTTTATTCTGCTGTAGCCAATGACAGGTCGACTTGGCCTTGTGTTTTGATCATTGTCATGTTGAAATGTCTAAGTACGTCCCATGTGCAGCTTCCTGGCTGATGAATGCAAATGTTCCTCCAGTATTTTTTTGATAACATACTGCATTCATTTTGCCATCAATTTTGATCAAATTTCCTGTGCCTTTGTAGCTCACACATCCCCCAAATCATCAGCGATCCCTTTCCTGTTTTATACAGTTCAACTACCTTTTCCCGCAGATCCTTTGACAACGCTTTTGCTTTCCCCATGACTCAGAATCCAGACACGTCAGTGCAGCACTAGATGAAAGATGCAAGGATCTGTCAGGAGTCCACAAACTCATTGACCTTTTATACACACACACTAATTACAAGCAAAGATCACAGGTGAGGATGGTTACCTTTTAACAACCATTCAAACCCCTTTGTGACAACTTGTGTGCATGTTATCAGGCCAAAATCACCAGGGTATGTAAACTTTTTTTTGATCAGGGTCATTTGGGTACTTTCTGTTGACATTATGATTTCAAACGAGTAAACACAGTTGATTTTATAATAAATGGCTTCAGCCAAACGCTAACCATGAGTGAAAAATGTTTCTATGTTATTTATATTCTCTGAAAAATGGCCAAGAAATCATAAATTCTGCCAGGGTATATAAACTTAGCACAACTGTATATGCGAATTGGATGTATTTTTAACCCCATTAATTCACATGACGTGATTCAGACTGGCTTTCAATGGAGCCAAAAATTTTTTTATCAAACAGAAGGGGTTGTTTTTTCTGCCTCTAAATGCTGAGCTTAAAATGTACCTTTAACCGGTTCCCGACCAGCGCACGCCGATGTACGTCGGCAGAATGGCACGGGCAGGCATATTGGCGTACAGGTACGTCCAATCTTCAATGGAGCCCTGCCATCGCGGGCGCGCTCTCGTGCCGGTCGGGACCCCCCTGAGTCCGGTCGCGGGTCCCGCGGACTCGATCGCCACGGGCATACCCGCGATCGTCTCACGGGACGGCTGAATGGAGGAAATGCCGTGTAAACAGCATTTCTCCATTCTGCCTAGCAACTAGTGATTCTGATCTCTGCTCCATGTGATTGGAGCAGAGATCAGTGTTCACTAAATGAAAGCCCAACCCCCCCACAGTTAGCAACACAACCCTAGGAACACTTAACCCCTACACTGGCACCCACTGGTTAACCCCTTCACTGCCAGTGTCATTTACACAGGAATCACTGCATTTATATGGCAGTGATTACTGTAGAAATGACAATGGGCCCAAAAATGTCCGATGTGTCTGCCACAATGTCGCAGTCACAATAAAAATCGCTGATCACCGCCATTACTAGTAAAAAAATAAATAATAAAAAATTATTAATAAAAATGCCATAAAACTATCCCTATTTTGTAAACGCTATAACTTTTGCGCAAACCAATCAATAATCGGTTATTGCGTTTTTTTTTTTTTTTTTTTTTTTTTTTTGGTGGTGGAAACCATGTAAATGGAGCAAAGTATGTATGTAGATTGTGCTGACATCTAGTGGTAGACAAACTGTACAGCAAAACCTATGCAGATGACCTGACAAGGAAGTACTTGTAGAATTTGCAGCTTAGAAAACGTATTTTCCTAATGGATTTGGTCAAGTTTAAAAGGCACACAAGAGCCTTATTTCCCTCTACTTGTCCTGATCACCACTGATGCTGGGACTGAAGGTTAGAAGAAATTCAAAATGAATCACCAAAGCAGAAACCGAGGTGAAAATATTTCAATGGTGAGTGCTGGCTGTCAAAGGGAGTGGTGGTATTTTCTTATTTGGTGAGAGTTACTCTTCCTGTCTACAGAACAGGATTAGGTTATTCTGATCAGTGGGGCACCATGGGGGTGGAAGGCTGATGGATTTAACCATGCCCTACGCTATACAATGCTGAAATTAAATGTGGGCTTTAGATGCTTTGAATTCAGAAAATAGAAATTGTGCATTTTAAAATTTGCAAACATTTCATATTTAAAGTATAACTAACTAACTTTTTTTTTTGGATAGTTTTTTATTGCTGTCTGTGTCCCCATTAGGGATAGTCCTCTTTTTTTTTATTTTTTATTTATTTATTTATTTTTTTTTTTTTTTTCTCTTTACCATTATCGTAATTGAAAGTAAAAGTGAATCCCAAATTTTGGGTTGTCCCCAGAAACATAATAGAGGGGAAGTCTTCCAATGGGGGACACTATTTCTGATGACCTGGGGGTCCCTAAAGGATTCTCAATTTGCTTGAATTTTCTCCCACTTCCTGTTTGGCTATGGGACAGGAAGTGAAATCTCTGAAACAGATATTTTTTTTTTTTGCCATTTGTGTCCTGACAGGGGTAATAATAACCCATTTGTGCTGTATCCGAAATGAAGAAAAATGTTTTGACTATAGTTCTGTCCTGGTAGGGAGTGTGTTAACATTTTAATTAGAAAATATATAAATATAAGGAAATTTTTTTATATACATATATATATATATATATATATGTATGTATGTATGTATGTGCCATGGTAGCATTGTGTATGTTTCACTTGTCCTCTAATCCAGAAAACTACCTTTGTTACTCTTATACATTAATGCTTACAAAGAGACAAATAAATAGACAAAAAAGGAATCAATTTATTTGCTATAAATCTTGCAGAATATAGAAATGAGACAATCTTCTGAAGTAGACGAAGCGTAGAAAGAATTGACTCATTGATAGAATCGGGTTTGTGAAACATCATTTTTAAGAGCTCTAGCATGATCAGTCAGTAACGTTGGTTATTTCATCCACTGGTACTTGCAGGAAGTTTGAAATGATCTTGGTACAAGCACAGAGCAAGACGGATCCCCTCTAGATCTTACAAAACTAAAGATATCCACAGCTAGAGACTCCTACACTGCTTAGGATGTCTGGTTGCCTTAAAATATTCCAGTGTTCTTTTGAGTAAATGGGGACATGCCAGAAAACTTCTGTATTCAGTAGCAGGAACATTTTTTTTGCAGTGGGTGATTAAATAGTCCCTAAATTAATCAGGCTTCTGTATGGTGGAGATGAGGATCCTCCAGTGGTTCCTGCTGTCCCCAGGACGGTGCGTCTGTTGCATAGATAACTGTCCTCTGCTTTGGAGTTACAAGTGTGACTTGAGAGTGGGGGGGGGGGGGCGGCATTATGGTGAGGACACCCGGGACCAAAGATTGTCCAGGTGCTTCGAACATGGCGTTATCAGTTCACCGCAATGAGATAGCAAGAGATATGAGAAGCAGCAAAAGTGAGGATGTCAGGGTGGAGCCTCTGCCGCAGTCCTGTGCATTTTCCTGCAATAAAGAATTAGCAGTGTGACACGGAGGGGCATATGTATAAAGCGGGAGATGTGACTTTCCTCGATCTTACTGGTGGTGAATCAATTACTGTAATTTAAAAACATGCAGCTGCAAGATGCACAGCTATATATATATATATATATATATATATATATATATACCCAATAATTTCTGTTCAAAGCCTTGAAAATGTGTTGGAGGATTATTACAGTAAGGCTCCAAAGAGGAGGTATTTGCAGAAGGAATGAGCAAACCATTCTGCAACAAAAATTACCCATTTTGTACTTAATATTTTGTTTAAATTTGACTTATTTTTTTATTCACAAAGTGCCAATGTATTGTGATGCTGGCTTAAAATAACTTCCCCCTTGAAAAGCTAGGAAGATGGTGTTCCCCTAACTGTGAGACCCAGATACTAAGGGTAAAGAAAGCTCTAGACGCTTTTTTTTTTTTTTTAAACCTAAGAATTGCTTTAGGATAGTTGAAGGGAGCATCACAAGCCATTTGAAGCCCAATGCATCTCTAATTTTGCTTTCCTAGAGGATTCCAATGCATATTGCCAAATGGGGAGCTTAAAGCCCCATACACACTCACATCACATCAGATTTTCTGCTAAGTTTTTTCTTCAGATTTACCAAAACCATATAATATGAGGCCAAACCTTAGGAGATTGCATACACATTGAATCAGGCAGGCCCTTCTACTACATGGTTTTGGTAAATCTGAAGGAAAAACTCAGCAGATAATCTGATAGTGTGTATGGGGCTTTAGAAGAAGTTTCTGATTTTGCTGTAATTTTAACAAAGCACAACCTCCCAAATTTGCTCATGCCTGCTATCCATGTATGTAGACAGCCCTCAACCTCTTCCAGACCAAACACAAAACAAACTTACCTGCCAACTTAAAAAAAAAAAAAAAAGTCCTCTTGTGAACAGATGTATTCTCTCTTCCATGAGCAGAAAAACTTTTTCAGATTTTTTTTTTTTTTTGTAAAAACAAGATTACTTTTTGATCTACCAGTGAACCTTGCTGCAGGAGCTTGCCTATGTACAGGCATGCAATGTGTTCAGTAGGCCGAAGCTTACTTTACAGGTCCAGAGCAGTGCTTCACGGTGTTCTGCCTAAGGGACTGACACCAATAGCCCATTACACTGTCAGAACACAGGGGCTGCAGGCTTGCTTTCATGTCTTTTTCTCCAGACTCAGATTTCCCTGGGTCTGCAGATACTTTTGCAGTCAGCTAGGGAATGAGGTGTCAAAAACAAATCGCAGTCACACATGGACGTTCTGGCCTCCCGGGTTCAACAGCCTTTGCAGTGGTTGCAATGATGCCTCCATGGGATGAGTTAAACCTGATCTGTGCTTTATCATCACTGAAACTCCTTACTTGTCTACTCTGCAAGATCGAAATGGAGGGCATTTTGGTAATTCCCATGCAACTTAACTGGCTCAGGAAGACCTGGTCCTCCCAGATCGTTTAGATCAGCCTTTCTCAACCTTTTCAACACAGAGGAACCCTTGAAATAGTTATCCAGTCTTGGGGAAACCCTGCTGAAAGTTAGAAATCTACAAATCATGATAAATTGGTGTGATGGTCAGTGGGAAGAATGGTCCTTACACTTGTGGTCATTGGGAAGAATTATCTCATTACAGATAGCTAAAAAGATCAATGGTGTCGGTGGGACCTTATTCAAGAGGCAGAAATGGTCCAATGCTGAAGGAACCCCTAGCAACCTCTGGAGGAACCCTGGTTGAGAATTGCTGGTTTAGATCTTCTATCCTAGGGGCTGATTTACCACACTGCTTCTCGAACACTGGTTTGGTTGTTGAAGCCCAGATTCTGAGGGGAGGGGGGGCTGTTGAATTTAGCTATCCCTATACACATACACAGACAGCTTGGAAATCAGACTTTTCAAATGCATTGGCAGTCTGTATGAGAAGTTATTTCTGTTGGTGCGAGGTAAGGAAATTTGATCCCAGAAAGTTGTCAATAGGACAAATTATGTTCTTTCGCCAGTCTGGTCTGGAGCAACATTTGGCCTCAAGTACCATCAAGGGTGAAATCTCAGCCTTAGCAGTTTTTTCAAAGCCCACTTGCCTCTCGCGCCTTAATGCATACAGGTATCACACAATTATTCCTCCTGAACATTTCCGTTACTCTCAACCTGGTTCTGTTGGTTTTTCAGAAACCCCATTTGAACGTATCAAGGACATTCCTCTGTCTACCCTTACAAGTTTGCTTTTCTTGTCATCACTTCTGCAAGACAAGCCCCGTAGCTGGTAACTTGTGAAGAACCTTTTACTTGCACTAAACAAAGACCAGACTGTTTGCACCAAACAAAGACATGACTGTTTTGAGAGCAAATGCCTCTTTTCTTCCTAAGATGGTTTCTTCCTTTCCCCCTTAACCTAGACCATGTTCTACCATCTCTCTCTCTGGCTTCGAAATAACCTAAAGAATTTTACCTCCATTGTCTATATGTGGTACACGATGTTCAAGTTTATCTCTCAGCTACAGCTTCCTTTCAACAGTTGTCATTTCTGAAGGTCGCCGTAGGGGATAACCTGCCTCACATTACTCCATTGCTAGGTGGATTTGACAACTCATCATTTAAGCCCATGATCTTGAGGCAAAGTTCCACCTTTCCCTGTCAAGTGCTTATTGGACTTTTTCAACATTTGGCATCTGCCTTGTAAATTAGATTTTCTGTTCACATGTTCTATAAGGTGGATGTTCAGGCCTCAGCTAATGCCAGCTTCGATTGTGAGGTTAATCGTGCATCTCTGTAGACTCTATTGAGCTCCCTGTGTTAGCATTTTGGTTTGGGTGGACATGTTAGCTTCCCTTTTGCTGTATTGCCCACCCCCTCAGTTGGACTTCTATTGGACAACCCAATGTACCTGAGCTACTACTTTTGTGTCCCTTATTGTACCCAGGGCTGCCATCAGGGGGGTACAGACCATATACGTGTAAGGGGCCCCAGCATCTGGACGGGTCTGGCAGTGGCAGGGATGTGAGAAGGCAAAGTCGGGTGCAGAGGAGCTCTGTGGATGCTCCTCTATGTGTGTGAGTCGGAAAGGCTGCTGTTCTGCCATGAGCTGACATTGGGCTCTTTGCTGCCACCTCTGGCCATTTCCTGATGTGCATCCTTTTGCATATGGAAACAAGAGCTGGGACTAGGTAGGACCACCTTACAAGGGGCTGTTGTGCGGGGGGGCTGTGTGTGTGTGATTGTGTACATGACTGTGTGTCTACATTTGTGTGTGTGTGCATGTCTCTGTGTGAACGTGCTTATCATATACACACATGTGAGTGGTGCTAGGAGTGTACAGGTGTGGGGCTGAGAAAAATGTTTTTCTTGTACATTAAGTGACACTTGTCCCCATCCCTTCTATTCTTATAAACCACTCCTACTAATGCTTGCTACAAAACTAAAGTAGGCTGAGAGTGGAAGGGGTTATAATGGACTTTGGTTATAGATTTCCCAGTGTACACGCTCCATAAAGAAATTGTCTGACCAGTTTGGTGCGGAGGAACTTGTGGCCTGCGCTGAGCCTTCACTTCGGCCCTATCAAACACCTTTGAGATGAATTGGAGCTCTGACAATGCCAGGCACTCCAACAATAGTACCTTACCTCAACCAACTTCCACAGACACACTTCAAAATCTTGTAGATACCCTTCACAGAAGAGCAGAGGCAACTCAATATTAATAACCATGGTTTTAGAATGAGGTGTCGAACAAGCTCACTGTAGCTGTGAAGGTCAGGTGTCCATTAACATTTGGCCATATAATTTAGAGCAGTAGTTGAATGAGACAGGCCCAAAAATTGTTATTGTATCGGGGGCCTTTTGGTGACCTTATCTTTCAGTGGTACTTACCTCTGGGTGGAAGGCATGACAGGAGTGCGGTCGCCGTCTCAGTTTCTGGGATCTCATTCGCTCACACTTCACAGAAGCGTTATGTGCGACCAAGTTAAGGTGACAAACACTGGAGAGTGTGTGTGTGTGTGTGTGTGTGTGTGTGTGTGTGTGTGTGTGTGTATATATATATATATACAGTGGTGTGAAAAAAAAGTTTGCCCCCTTCCTCATTTCCTGTTCCTTTGCATGTTTGTCACACTTAAGTGTTTCGGAACATCAAACCAATTTAAACAATAGTCAAGGACAACACAAGTAAACACAAAATGCAATTTGTAAATGAAGGTGTTTATTATTAAAGGTGAAAAAAAATCCAAACCATCATGGCCCTGTGTGAAAAAGTGATTGCCCCCCTTGTTAAAACATACTATAACTGTGGTTGTCCACACCTGAGTTCAATTTCTCTAGCCACACCCAGGCCTGATTATTGCCACACCTGTTCACAATCAAGGCATCACTTAAATAGGAGCTGCTTGACACAGTAAGGTCCACCAGAAGATCCTTAAAAGCTACACATCATGCCGAGACCCAAAGAAATTCAGGAACAATTGAGAAAGAAAGTAATTGAGATCTATCAGTCTGGAAAGGGTTATAAAGCCATTTCCAAAGCTTTGGGAATCCAGCGAACCACAGTGAGAGCCATTATCCACAAATGGCGAAGACATGGAACAGTGGTGAACCTTCCCAGGAGTGGCCGGCCGCCCAAAATTACCCCAAGAGCGCAGCGACGACTCATCCAAGAGGTCACAAAAGACCCCACAACAACGTCCAAGGAACTGCAGGCCTCACTTGCCTCAGTTAAGGTCAGCGTTCATGCCTCCACCATCAGGAAAAGACTGGGCAAAAATGGCCTGCATGGCAGAGTTCCAAGGAGAAAACCACTGCTGAGCAAAAAGAACATCAAAGCTCGTCTCAATTTCTCCACAACACATCTTGATGATCCCCAAGACTTTTGGGACAACATTCTGTGGACCGATGAGACAAAAGTGGAACTCTTTGGAAGGTGTGTGTCCAAGTATATCTGGCGTAGAAGGAACACTGCATTTCATAAAAAGAACATTATACCAACAGTAAAATATGGTGGTGGTAGTGTGATGGTCTGGGGCTATTTTGCTGCTTCAGGACCTGGAAGACTTGCCGTGATAAAAGGAACTATGAATTCTGCTGTCTACCAAGAGATCCTGAAGGAGAATGTCCGACCATCTGTTTGTGTACTCAAGCTGAAACGAACTTGGGTTCTGCAGCAGGACAATGATCCTAAACACACCAGCAAGTCCACCACCGAATGGCTGAAGAAAAACAAAATGAAGACTTTGGAGTGGCCTAGCCAAAGTCCTGACCTGAATCCTATTGAGATGTTGTGGTATGACCTTAAAAAGGCCGTTCATGCTCGAAAACCCTCTAATGTAACTGAATTAGGACAATTCTGCAAAGATGAGTGGGCCAAAATTCCTCCAGGACGCTGTAAAAGCCTCATTGCACGTTATCGCAAACGCTTGGTTGCAGTTGTTGCTGCTAAGGGTGGCCCAACCAGTTATTAGGTTTAGGGGGGCAATCACTTTTTCACACAGGGCCATGATGGTTTGGATTTTTTTTCACCTTTAATAATAAACACCTTCATTTACAAATTGCATTTTGTGTTTACTTGTGTTGTCCTTGACTATTGTTTAAATTGGTTTGATGTTCCGAAACACTTAAGTGTGACAAAGATGCAAAGGAACAGGAAATGAGGAAGGGGGCAAACACTTTTTCACACCACTGTATATATATATATTGTGCTCATAAGTTTACATATCCTGGCAGAATTTATGATTTTGTGGCCATTTTTCAGAGAATTTGAATAACACAATAACATTACTTTCACTCACGGTTAGTGTTTGACTGAAGCCATTTATTATCAAACAACTGTGTTTAGTCTTTTTAAATCATTATGGCAACGGAAACTACCCAAATGACCCTGATCAAAAGTTTACACACTCTGCTGATTTTGGCCTGATAACACGCACACAAGTTGACACAAAGGGTTTTGAAAGGCTATTAAAGTTAACCACCCTCACCTGTGATCTGTTTGCTTGTAATTAGTGTGTGTATATAAAAGGTCAATGATTTTCTGGACTCCTGACAGATCCTTGCATCTTTCATCCAGTGCTGCACTGATGTTTCTGGATTCTGAGTCATGGGGAAAGCAAAAGAATTGTCAAAGGATCTGCGGGAAAGGGTAGTTGAACTTTATAAAACAGGAAAGGGATATAAAAAGATACCCAAGGAATTGAGAATGGCTATCAGAAGTGTTCAAACTCTAATCAAACAGTGGAAAATTAGGGGTTCTGTTGCAACCAAACCACGGTCCAATAGACCAACTCGAATTTCAGCCACAGGTGCCAGGAAATTGTTTGGGATGCAAAAAAACCCCACAAATAACTTCAGGTGAAATACAGGACTCTCTGAAAACATGGTATGGCTGTTTCTAGATAGATGCACAATAAGGAGGAACTTAACCAGTTGCCGACCGCCGCACGACGATGTACGTCGACAGAATGGCACGGGCAGGCATATGGGCGTACCTGTACGTCCCTGCCTTCCTGCGGGTGGGGGGCCCAATCGAGCCCCCCCCGGTGCCAGCGGCGGTCGGATACCATGCAGGAGCGATCTGGGATGAGGGGGCGGCCATTCATTCATGGCCACCCCCTCGCGATCGCTCCTGACGAATGGAAGTGCAGCATGACATCACTTCCTCTCCTGTAATGTAAACACAGGCAGAGGAAGTGATGTAATCTCTCCTCCGTGTCGGTATTTCTCGTTCCGGCACCGAGGAGAGAGGATCGGTGAGTTGCACCAACACGACACTTCACAGTAGAACATGCCAGGCACACTCTCACCCCCCCCCTTCACCCCCCCAATCACCCCTGCACCCCCAGTCACAGTGACACCAATTGCATTTTTTTTTTTATTATTGCATTGGTGTCATTTGTGACTGTAATAACTGTTAGGGCAGTTAGGGTTAGCCTCCTTTAGTTCTAGGGTACCCCCCCAATAAAGGTTTAACCCCGTGATCACCCCCCGTCGCCAGTGTCACTAAGGCTGGGTTCACATTGCAGCGGTTTATGAGAACGGATGTGATTCGCACCGCACTGCAGTGCAAATCACATCCGATCTCTGTGCGATGCGAGTTCAGCCATACAGAAAAACCCGCCGCAAACTCACACGGGACCCTTTTTTTGGTCCGCAGCAGAATCGGATCGCATGGGTGTTCACACCATGCGATCCGATTCCTGTCCGATTTCACTGACACTCCCAGCAGTTCGCATAGGGCAGTGTGAACTGCCGCCGGGAGGCATGCGATGCGGGAACCCGCCGCGGATTCGTGGCGTTCCCGCATCGCTCCAGTGTGAACCCAGCCTAATAAGCGATCGTTTTTCTGATCGCTGTATTAGTGTCACAGGTGACGCTAGTTAGGCAGGTAGGTATTTAGGTTCGCCGCAGCTTTTTATATCGCCAGGGACCCCCATATACTACCGCATAAAGCCCCCTGATTGCCCCCTAGTTAACCCTTTCACCAGTGATCACCATATAACTGTTACAGGTGACGCTGGTTGGTTAGTTATTTTTTTATAGTTTCAGGGCACCCGCCATTTATTACCTAATAAAGGTTTAACCCCCTGATCACCCGGCGGGTGATATAAGTTTGAGGGTCAGATAAGGTCTGCGTCGCCCCAGGCAGCGTCAGGTTAGTGCCAGTACCGCTAACACCCATGCGCAAAGCATACACCTCCCTTAGTAATATAGTATCTGATCAGATCTATATTAGCGTCGCCAGCAGTTTAGATTTCCCAAAACGCATTGTTAGCGGGATCAGCCCAGATACCTGCTAGCACCTGCGTTTAGCCCCTCCGCCAAGCCCAGCCCAGCCCACCCAAGTGCAGTATCAATCGATCACTGTCACTTACAAAACACAACGCACATAACTGCAGCGTTCGCAGAGTCAGGCCTGATCCCTGCGATCGCTAACAGTTTTTTTTGTAGCGTTTTGATACAGTCGCTGACAGCCTAGGTGCTTTTTTACCTGTGAGTCTCACTAGTGTACCCCTAAATTTAGGGGTGTCTACTTTCCAAAATGGGGTCATTTGGGGGGGGGTTTGTGCCATCTTGGCATTTTATGGCCTTCAAAACTGCGATAGGTAGTGAGGAGTGAAATCAAAAATTTACACCCTTAGAAATCCTGAAGGCAGTGCTTGGTTTTCGGGGCCATGTACGCGGCTAGGCTCCCAAAAAATCCCACACATGTGGTATCCCCGTACTCAGGAGAAGCAGCAGAATTTATTTTGGGGTGTCATTTCACATATGCCCATGGCATGTGTGAGCAATATATCATTTAGTGACAACTTTGTGAAAAAAAAAAAGTTTGTAATATTCCCGCAACTTGTGGCAAAATATAAAATATTCCATGGACTCAACATGCCTCTCAGCAAATAGCTTGGGGTGTCTACTTTCTAAAATGGGGTCATTTGGGGGGGGGGGGGGGTTTGTGCCATCTTGGCATTTTATGGCCTTCAAAACTGTAATAGGTGGTGAGGAGTGAAATCAAAAATTTACGCCCTTAGAAAGCCTGAAGGCGGTGCTTGGATTTCGGGGCCCCGTACGCGGCTAGGCTCCCAAAAAGTCCCACATATGTGGTATCCCCGTACTCAGGAGAAGCAGCAGAATTTATTTTGGGGTGTCATTTCACAAATGCCCATAGCATGTGTGAGCAATATATCATTTAGTGACAACTTTGTGAAATAAATAAATAAATAAAAGTTTGTAATTTTCCCGCAACTTGTGGCAAATGATAAAATATTCCATGGACTCAACATGCCTCTCAGAAAATAGCTTGGGGTGTCTACTTTCTAAAATGGGGTCATTTGTGGGTGTTTTGTGCCATCTTGGCATTTTATGGCCTTCAAAACTGTGATAGGTAGTGAGGAGTGAAATTACAAATGTATGCCCTTAGAAATCCTGAAGGCGGTGCTTGGTTTTCGGGGCCCCGTACGCGGCTAGGCTTCCAAAAAGTCGACCACATGTGGTATCCCCGTACTCAGGAGAAGCAGCAGAATGTATTTTGTGGTACAATTCCACATATAACCATGGCATGTGTGAGCAATATATCATTTAGTGACAACTTTGTGTAAAAAAAAAAATAAAAAAATGTTTTTTGTCATTATTCAATCGCTTGAGGCAAAAAAATAAAATATTCAATGGGCTCAACATGCCTCTTATCAATTTCCTTAGGATGTCTACTTTCCAAAATGGGGTCATTTGGGGGGGGGGTTTGTACTGCCCTGCCATTTTAGCACCTCAAGAAATGAGATAGGCAGTCATAAACTAAAAGCTGCGTAAATTCCAGAAAACGTACCTTAGTTTGTAGATGTGACAACTTTTGCGCAAACCAATAAATATACAGTTATTGACTTTTTTTTTTTACCAAAGACGTGGCTGAATACATTTTGGCCTAAATGTATGACTAAAATTGAGTTTATTGGATTTTTCTAATAACAAAAAGTAGAAAATATAATTTTTTTTCAAAATTTGCGGTCTTTTTATGTTTATATCGCAAAAAATAAAAATCGCAGAGTCAGTCAAATACCTTTAAAAGAAAGCTCTATTTGTGGGAAAAAAAGGACGCAAATTTTGTTTGGGTACAACATTGCATGACCGCGCAATTACCAGTTAAAGCAGCGCAGTGCCAAATTGTAAAAAGACCTCTGGTCATTGACCAGCAAAATGGTCCGGTCTGAAAGTGGTTAAAGAAAGATGGGCTGTATGATCGAGTCACCAGAAGAAAGCCATTACTACGCAAATATCACAAAGTATCCCACTTACAATACGCCAAACCGCACAGAGACAAGCCTCAAACCTTCTGGCACAAAGTCATTTGGAGTGATGAGACCAAAATTGAGCTTTTTGGCCACAGCCATAATCGCTACATTTGGAGAGAAGTCAAGAGGGCCTATAATGAAAGGTACGGAGGTGGATAGTTGATGTTTTGGGGATGTGTGAGCTATAAAGGCACAGAAAATTTATGGTAAGATGAATGCAGTATGTTATCAAAAAATACTGGAGGAACAGCGGCATTCATCAGCCAGAAAGCTGCACATGGGATCTACTTGGACATTCCATCCTGACAATGATCCAAAACACAAGGCCAAGTCGGCCTGTCATTGGCTACAGCAGAATAAAATGAAGGTTCTGCAGTGGCCATCTCCGTCTCCTGCCCTCAATATCGTTGAGCCACTCTGGGGAGATCTCAAATGTGCAGTTCATGCAAGACAGCCCAAGAATTTACAGGGTCTGGAGGCTTTTTGCCAAGAGGAATGGGCAACTTTACCATCTGAGAAGATAAAGAGCCTCATCCACAAATACCATAAAAGACTTCAACCTGTCATTGATGTTAAAGGGGGCTATATACGGTATTAAGAACTGGGGTATGTAAACTTTTGATCAAGTTCATCTGGCTAGTTTTTGTTCTGATTATGATTTAAAAAGAGTAAACACCGTTGATTGATAATAAATGTCTTCAGCCAAACACTAACAATGAGCGAAAGAAAAGTTTTTGTGCTATCATTCATATTCTCGGAAAAATGGCCAAGAAATCATAAATTCTGCCAGGGTATGTAAACTTATGAACACAACTGTGTGTGTGTGTATGTATATATATATATATACACACACACACACACAATATAAAAAAGTCCTTAAAAATATTGTAGCAGCACTTCTTGTCCAATCTAATTGATCAGACAAGCTTTCATATATAGTCCATAACTGAAAAACAAAAGGTAACAGAGGAGATCTATTCAAGTCTTTGCTGTCTTCTGTGAAGGAAACTTCCACCATACACTTAACTACGTACGGCAAACTTCCCTTATGAGGATGCACTCACCAGATATACAGCAATACTGTGCCTTTTAATTGTAAATATGCTTCTCCACCAATCCACTATAAACTTCCACCAGATGTCAGTATCGCTTAAAAGGGGCTCCAGTAAACCATGTGAGAGGAATAAAATGGCCACATAGTGTAATACTAATAAAACATTTATTAATCCCAAAACACCCCTTTATACGAATTAAACGTACCAGATATTGTAAAAAATGAAGCAAAAAATAAGGTGCACTGTGCCTGTGTCTTTTCACGGTCGCCGGAAGGGTGAAAGAGCATCCACTGTGTACAGCAGCGGTCGCTTCCTTGGCCCGTGGAACGAACACATGAAGCGCACACATCACTTGCAGTAGATCACATCCCTGACGTGTTTTGTCACTTCCTGACTTCGTCTGAAGGTGTCTACGAAGTCAGGAAGTGACGAAACGAGCCAGTGACATAATCTACCGGAAGTGACATGTGCTTTCCACGGGCCGAGGAACAAGGAAGCCAACCCTTCCGGCGATGTGAAAAGACGCAGGCACAGTGCACCTTATTTTTTGCTTAATTTTTTACAGTATCTGGTACGCTTAACTTGTATAAAGGGGTGTTTTGGGATTAATAAATGTTTTATCAGTATTACACTATGTGGTATTTTATTCCTCTCACGTGGTTTACTGGCGCTCCTGTTAAGCGAGACTGACATCTGGTGGAAGTTTATAGTGGAGAAACATATTTACAATTAAAGGCGCAGCATTGCTGTATATATGGTGAGTGCATCCCCATAGGACAGGGATATGCAATTAGCGGACCTCCAGCTGTTGCAAAACTACAAGTCCCATCATGCCTCTGCCTCTGGGTGTTATGCTTGTGGCTGTCAGAGTCTTGCTATGCCTCATGGAACTTGTAGTTCTGCAACAGCTGGAAGTCCGCTAATAGGTCCCTGCCATAGGGGAAGTTTGCCACACATGGTGAAGTGTATGGTGGAAGTTTCCTTCACAGAACAAAGCAAAGACTTGAATAGATCTCCTCCGATACCTTTTGTTTTTCATTTATGGACTATATATGAAAGCTTTTCTGATCAATTAGATTGGACAAGAAGCACTGCTACAATATTTTTAAGGACCTTTTAGGACTTATTTTTTATATTGTATCCATCATATTTTGCATTTAAGTAGCTGCTTTTAAGGTGTACATTAGGTTTTTCCACTTTACATTTGATATCGTGGGGTTCATTGGTCCAGGGCACCGAGCAGTGTTTAGGTGGACGTTCAAACATCATTACTACAATATATAGTCACTGACCTTAAACTAATTGCAGAGTGATAGCTCTGGCTTCACTGGACGCATGCTTCTAATGGGCCAACAACTCAAAATTTGCTGCAGCCAGAGACAGCCTGCTAACTAGCATTTTCGGGAAGTCAGCAATCAAAACCTGTATATTTATTACCACAGAGCCTGAAGCTGGCCTTTAGGTATACTTTGGGGTGTCTTTTTTTTTTTTTTACTGTGTGGACATGTTTATTGAATGGCTAAATCCTGTGTAGTGTATTGGGATGATGAGATAAATCCTAGGGTAAAAGAAGTGGCTATCAGCCTTTGAGCAGTATCACTGGAATGAAGCATAGTATATGGCTTGTGCAGGCTGGAGCTCCTGTAAATTGAAGATCAACTTGCAGGATACCAATCACATGGAAAGGATATATTTAACTTCTTTGGCTTGTAATGAAACCTGCGAGAAAATGCTGCAGTCGCAGACTGAGTCGCTGACAAGAAGGAGAAGATTACTGTTCACGACCTGCTGCATGACGAACATCCTGCAGAGAAAAAGTAGAGACGTCAGAGAAGGCGGGTGTATCATGCAAGGGCAAGAGAGGATATAATCATATGGATTATTCTAACCAAAGCCTTCTTGGTCATTTAAAGTAAATGTACGTTACTTTGTTTTTATACATTTTATTATGGACTAATTATGCCATTTTAAAGATATTTTTTGTGACGTAACTATGTAATCTTGCACTTAACTTAACTATTATTATATTATTATACATGATTTATATAGCGCCAACAGTTTGCGCAGTGCTTTACAACATGAGGGCAGACAGTACACTTACAATACAAATCAATAGAGGAGGCACTAGAGGGCCCTGCTTGTTATGCAGCGTACACACGATCAAACAAGCGGGTGGAAAAGTCCGGCAAACTGAAGTCCGCCAGACAATCCCCCCACGTGTAGCCTCCGGCTTCCCAGAATTTCGCTCTCGTGCGCCTCCTAGGGCGCGCACTCGAGAGCATCCTTGACCGCCGGGTCCTGCATCACGGATCACGGTAAACGCCTGCTCATCGTGGCCATTTACCACGTGATCGTTCCGTCAAATGACGGAGCAATCACTTGTAAACAAACCAGCGTCATGTTTACAGGTTTACAATACCCTGCCAATACTCTGCAATGCCCTGACAATTTTCTGTAATACCCAGCAATGCCCTGCCAATACTCTGCAATACCCTGTGAATACTCTGCCATAAATTGCCATACCTAGCAATACTCGGTGATACCCTGCAATACCCAGCCATACTCGGTGATACCTTGCAATACCCAACCATAGTCGGTAATACCCATCCATACCCGGTGATATCCAGCCATACTCGGTGATACCCAGCCATGCTTGGCTGTACTCGGCCTCTGTATGTGGCCAGGCTGTGGAAGTCTCACACATGTTATCGCCATGCTCAGGAGGAGTAGGAGAATCTATTTGGGGTGTCCCCCCGTACCCCCCGGTGCTTCTACCGTCTCGCCAATACGATCACAGCCAGAATCTTTTTCTTTATCGTACATCATAGGACACAGAGTCTCAAGTAATTACTTGGTGGGTTATAGGCCTACCTTCAGGTGTTGACACTGGTATAACCAATACAGGAAGTTGACTCCCCTATATAACCCCTCCTCCTTCCAGGAGCACTCCGTTTTTCGCCAGTGTCTAAGGTGTTGGTCACGAGTGAAGATGTGCTCTGCGTAGCTCCAGGAGGGATCCATGCTGGATTTAAAGAAACCTCCACAATCAGATCCATCCTCGCCACTGAGGCCATAGGATGGTACCTGGACCTCGATGCAAGAACAAGGTTTTGCCTGTAATGCTTCTCTTTGGGAGCTGGACCCTAGGAACCAGGACTCTTTTTGGTCTTGCTACATTTCCTAAAGTTGTCTTGAGGGGTGCTATACAAGGCCCAAAGGAGCGGAACCCCTTTTAAAAGGGCCCCAGTCTTTGAGCGTGTTTAAACGCAGCCTGCCGTGATGGGTGAAAGTTGGATCTGTCTGTTAAATCAGCAGTATCCTGCAGCGAGGACAAGGTAAGGGAAGAAGCTTTGCTTTTTCCTTCAATATACCTTACATGCCTTATAAATGTCTCCTCTATAAGGAGTAATTTACACTACCTATGATGTGTCTTAGTGCAGCTCTGTCTCAGAACATGTGTGGTCCCAGCGGCAGAGGGGGTTCTTACTTAAATAGATCTTGTGGGATTTGGTAAAAAATACAGCAGTTGCTAATACAGAGATGTGTATAAACTTCTATATGGGCGGTGGCTGATTGGTTGACGCAGCTGCTTTAGCTGCATGGTTTAATTACAACCCAGCACTTCCACCTAGTAACATTGGGAAATGCCCTACGCTTCTGTTGTTTTAAAAAAACTATAAATCTGCTGACAGAACTCCCATCCCCTTCCCCTCTTCCCCTCCCCCCTTGTAGAGGTGTATAGTACGTTCACCATACTTTATATCACAGACACTCTCATTTCAGAAAGACTTTTTAACTGAAGAGAGGCAGTCTGTCACACTAAGAGACACCAGAGCGCTGGGCATGTAAGGGTGTAAACAGGCATTTCCAGACAGGAAAAACTATTGTTACTTAGTAGCAAAAGAACTGTTATTTTGTGTGTACCTCTGCTTTGCACTATGTCTTCCAGAAATACCGTAAAGGTACCTAAGGTGTCACCCCCCCCAGGCGCTGGGAATCCCAGTTATGCCTCCATACTGTCTTCCTCTTTGGAGAGATTAGACATGGCAAGCCAGGGTGAGTCATTGGAAGCTAGCAGTGGTGCAACTGCTTCACACAATTCAGCCCCTGTAGAGTTGACTGAAGATGCATTTTTCTCTGCCTTACAAGGCTTAGAAATAAAAGCAGCTTTAAATCGCATCCTCCATCCAGTGTATAGGAAGTGTCCTAGATCCTCCTCCCCCACCTTAGACTCTTTACAGTCAGTGGAGGGTCCAAGAGAATTATGGGGACAGGATGGGGTATTGCCCCCAGATGATCGGGAGGAAATATGCGATTATTTCTCTACGGAGGAAACAATACTTGAAGTTCCCAAGGAACCCTACTTCACAATCTGAAGTACAGAGGCTTGCAAAGATGGTTCGCTCTACTTGCATGTTACCCCTAACAGAGTTAGATGAAGGGCCAGTCTCTTCCTTGGGTTCTTTGAAGCCTTTACAGCCTTTGCATGCGTTTCCTGTCCACGCGTTACTAAAAAAGCTTATTTATACCGAATGGGATCATCCGGAGAAGCATTTTTTCCCTTCCAAAGAGACTCGCAAAGCTCTATCCTATAGAAGAAAGATTCACTAAAAGATGGAAAGTTCCAGCAGTTGACTCTGCGATTTCCAATGTGGACAATGCGCTTATGCTTAAAGATCCACCAGATAAGAAGTTGGAAGGTCTGTTAAAATCCTTTTTTTCTTAGGTACTGTTGCTCAGCCTACAATTGCAGCTATAAGTATCTTAAGTCCTTAAAGGACCAGTTCACAGATGCTCTCAGATGAGCTCCTTGCACAAAAAGCACAGGACCTGGCCGAGCTACCTAAAGAATTATGCTTTGCTGTAGATGCTATAAAGGATTCTATTCACCAGGCATCACGCCTTGCGTTTGTACTTGTACATATGCGAAGGACCCTTTGGTTAAAGGGTTGGTCAGCTGAGACGCCTTGTAAGAACCTTCTAACTAGTTTCGCCTTTAAGGGAGAACGATAATTTGATGATAGTTTGGATAAATACATTCAAACAATTTCCAGTGGAAATAGTACTCTTTTGCCAGTCAAAAGAAAATGTAAGGGTCTTTCATTTAAACTGTTCGGCCTCTGTCATCAGACCAGGCATAAAGGAAGACCTGGGGCTACAAGTCTGCAAAGAGGCATCTCCCCTCACCAAGGTGGGGGGGAAGACTTCTGATGTACTCAGAAGTCTGGCAAAGGGAGATTCAGGACAAATGGACTCTCTCCACAGTGTCTCTAGGATACAAGCTAGAGCTTTGAGAGTTTCCACCATCTCGTTTTCTGAGATCAAACGTTCCCAAGGATCCAGGGAAAAGGCAATCCCTGTTGCAAGCATTAGACCGATTATTGGCTCAAGGGGTGATCAGACAGATTCCCAAACAAGAGCAAGGTTTGAGGTTTTACTCAAACCTAATTATGGTGCCAAAGCCAAATGGGGATATCAGACCAAGTCTAGATCTACATAATCTAAATCGGTTCCTGAAAATCCGCACCATTTGCATGGAGTCAATCAAGTCAATCGTTTCCATCCTGCAAGGAGAAAAACTTCTGGCATCCATCGACATCAGAGATGCATAGCTGCTTGTCTATATATTTCCTCCTCACCAGAGGTTTCTGTGGTTCAAAGTAGAACAGCAGCATTTTCAGTTACTAGCCTTGCCTTTCGGGCTTGCTACTGCACCTTGGGTATTCACTAAGGTATTAGCCCCACCTCTAGTCAGGTTAAGGGCACAGGGCATAACTGTCTTGGCTTACTTAGATGATCTATTGTTAATAGACCAGTCAGTGGCTTGCTTGAAGCAAGGTGTAGCCATCACAAGCAGTTACCTGGAAGGTTTGGGTTGGATTCTCAACCTAAAGAAATCCTCCTTAAAGCCACTAAGAAGGCTGGAGTATCTGGGCCTGATCATAGACACAGCCCAGAAAAGGGGTGTTCTTGCCTCCTGCAAGGATCAGCTCCATACAGGAGCTGGTGAGGATGATCAGGTCGAAGAGAAATCCTTCAATTTGCCTTTGCATGAGGTTGTTAGGGAAGATGGTAGCTTCATTCGAAGCAGTTCCCTATGCTCAATTCCATTCGAAACTGAAAGCAGTATTCTGTCTGCTTGGAACAAAACGATTCAAGCTTTGGACTTGCCAATGTGGCTGTCCCCATGAGTGTCCCAAAGCATCAGTTGGTGGTTACTATCTTGGAACCTGCTGAAGGGAAAGTCCTTCAGATCAATTGTCTGGAAGGTAATAATGACAGATGCCAGCCTTTTCAGGCTGGGGAGTAGGAGCCTTGCCCATCGACATCCTAGAGATTCCGGCAGTGTATCTGGCTCTAGAAACCTGGACCTCCAGGTTAAAGAATTGTCCGGCCAGGATCCAGTCCGACAATGCCACGGCTGTGGCATATATCAATCACAAGGGGTCACCAAGAGTCTCTCCGCTCAGAGAGAGGTGAACCAGATTCTAACTTGGACAGAAGAGAATGTCCCATGCCTATCGGCAGTTTTGATTCCGGGAGTAGAGAATTGGCAGGTGGACTATCTAAGTCGCCGGCAGTTATTTCCAGGAGAATGGTCCCTTCGCCCCAAGGTGTTTCAGGTTGTTTGCCAAAGATGGGGGACTCGGGACGTAGACCTTCTAGCATCCAGATTCAACACTAAGCTAGACAACTTTGCATCCAGGACAGGGGACCCATTCGCATACGGAACAGATGCGTTGGCGACCCCGTGGGATCAGTTTTTACTGATCTATGCACTTTTCCACGATTCAGTTGCTACCTCAAGTTCTTTGCAGGATCAAGCTGGAAAGAAAATCGGTAATACTGGTAGTACCAGCATGGCCCAGAGGGTCATGGTACGCAGAGATCATAAAGATGGCAGTGGAGGGTCCAGGGCTCTTCCCACTAAGGCCAGACCTGCTATCTCAGGGGCCGATATTCCATCCTACTTTACGAACGCTAAATTTAACGGCTTGGCTATTGAGACCCACATTCTGAATAAACGTGGACTTTCCAGGTCAGTTATCTCTACTTTGAATAATGCTAGGAAGCCAACTTCTAGAGCTATATATTATAGAGCCTGGAAAGCTTATGTTTCCTAGTGTGAGTCCAAGGGTTGGTACCCTCGGAGATATATCATAGGTAGAATTCTTACCTTTCTACAATTAAGCGTAGAGATGAAGTTGGCCCTGAGTACTATTAAGGGCCAAGTCTCAGCCTTATCAATTATCAATCAACTGCTTGCTATGCATTCTTTAGTCCAGGGTTTCATGCAAGGAGTGCTGCGGATTAATCCGCCAGTTAAATCACTCTTAAGCCCTTGGGACTTAAATTTAGTTTTGTCAGTGTTACAAAAACAGCCATTCGAACCGTTGCAGCATGTTCCCTTAGTCCTTCTGACTAGGAAGCTGATATTTTCGTTTGCTATACCCTCAGCAAGGAGGATTTCAGAACTGGCTGCTCTTTCTTGTAAGGAGTCATATTTGATTATTCATGAGGACAGGACTTCTTCAGGGGGTAAGAGACAACAGAGCCCTGGCGAAAGGAGTAGTTATATTGTATATTCTGCAGATGATCAAAGAAAAAAAGGACCTTCAATATAGTAAATTTTAGTCGAAAAATTTATATAGTATCAGAAATTTGTTTCGATAATATTTACCAATTCCACCAAACCAATGCTTTTCAACCAGAGACTTCTAATAAAATCTGAAAAACGGAACAATGCCTTCCCTCAAAGGGTCATCCTGGATCCGCTGTCCCCCCGTTTAGACCCACCTCAACCTCCCCCAAGGTGGACAAAGGAGGGGGGGGGGAAGGGTAAAAAAAGGGAGGAATAATTGTTATGCCATTTTTAAGAAAATATCAATCCGTATGGATTGAGGATCCAAATTTTTCCCAATTTGGAACAAATTAGTGATGAGTATAAAAAGGAGTGGGAAAGTAATTTACAAAATTGCTCACAGACCATGATGACTATATTGATCAATGAGTATACTAAACAAATAGCTCTTATCGATCGGGAAATTATTATTTTGGAAACGCAGCTGGCGCAATTCAAGTGCCATACGCTGTATTTGAAGCTACATACACAATTGAAGGAACATCTTTCCTCCTATAACAAAACCATTTTACGAAATAAGGAAACTAAATTCTGGAGGGACAAAATATCCTTTTCAGAGGGTAAAGCGTATAAATGGCTAACCCACACCACCACGTCGTTTAGAGGGCGTCCACGAGATCGGCCTCAAAACTATAAAAGACATGACCACTCTCGATCATCCTCTCCTCAGCCAAATTTAAATCCTAACCACGGGGGGCGTGGACGCCAGAAAAGGAGTAGGAATAATAGAAGTTCTATGGAACAGGACCATAAAAAACGTACTATGGATAAAACCAATGAAAATTCTCCTTTACCACCCCGGGAGGGTGGCTCGTTGGGGGAATCTGACTCTTCACTATCAGATGCCACTTTTGTAAGGAATCGCCCCTCTAATACTTCTGAATGTACAACCACTCAAACAACTTTAAACTTTACTCAGGGAGTGCACTCCCCACTCAACAACCAATTAGGAAGAGGAATGGAAACCCACTTGAGTTATCCCTGACCCAATCAAAAAATGTAATTAATTTATCATCACAGACGATCACACAAGCTGAGACGAGACTACTGTGTAAAGGTCTCAGCTTTTGTCCCGAACAAAATTTTGACGTTTTCGAGTTTGTCACGGATTTGCACTTGTTTGCAAGAAAACTATTGTTAAAATGTCAATATACATCTCAACAATGTAATGCAATTGATCAGGAAGATTGGTCGAAATACTCCATGCGTGAGTTTAAGGCTCTTCGCGATTTGACATTACTATATAATGAGAACAATACAGTAGATCTCATTGATCAAGTGGATTTAGAAGCTGTCAGTACTAGAATCCCTTTAGGACCCAGCACAACTCACCTGACACAGCCTGTGTCTGGGAAACAACAGTGATTGGCCAGCTCACGTTTAAATCACCTGTATCAGCATTCAGTCAGTGCTCGTGTTAGAGTTCACTTGTGTTTGATCCAGCTGATATTTGCTCTGTGTCTTTCGTGTTTGACCCGGCTTGTTTGACCCTCCGTGCTTGCTTCTGATTTGGTACCGTTTGGATTCTGATCTACCTGTGTATGACCCAGCTTGCCTAGACTACGCTTTGCCTGATTCTACTAGAACCCTCATCTGCAGCAGTAAACCCCAAGGTCCAGCAATCATATATCCTCATCTACAGCAGTGAACTACAAGGTCCAGCAATCATCTATCCTCATCTACAGCAGTGAACTACAAGGTGCAAAAATCATCTACCTTCGTCTGCAACGGTGTACTACAAGTCCCAGCTGACCTGCTCTGCTTAGACCTGCTCATGGTATGTGCTTTGAAGCCTTATTAGCTGAGACAAATCAATCCAGTCTGAATCTTAGATTAAGGTTTAAAAAACCTTCATCTAAGTTTCCTCCTTTAAATACTAACTCTAGTGTACATATTTTTGTTAAACAAGTGTTAAGAGACATTGCAAAAATTCAGCGTATTCGATGTACAGTAAAAAACGTATCCGATAATGAAAACAAGGCATTACGCACACTATCATCTAAAAAGACTGTTACAATCAAACCATCGGACAAGGGCGGCAATGTGGTGCTGATGGACAGCGCCGCATATCGCTCTATGTGCCGACGGATTCTCGACAACAAAGAATGGTATAAAATTACACAAATAAGATATATAGAAAAAATCATATTGCGTATTCTATGACTTAATAGATACAGCATATAAAGAAGCTGTTATTGATAAACAACTATACGAATATATCCGAACAAAATATCCCATAATGTCAGTTTTCTATAGCATTCCTAAAGTACACAAGGGTTTGGGCGATCTTACGGGATGCCCCATAGTGTGCGGCAATGGAAGTATTTCCGAAAATCTGAGCAGGGTTATAGATGCATATCTGCAACCGCATGTAAGAGCTTTACCATCCTTTGTTAACCACTTCGGTACCGCGCTATTGCCAAATGACGGCATTAGCGCGGACCTACATTTCCGGGACTACGTCTATTGACGTCGTCCCGTGTACGAGCGTCCATGAGACTCGCCTGATCACCGATCCGTGCAAGGGGTCGATCCCGACCCCTTATCACGTGATCAGCTGTCAGCCAATGACAGCTGATCATGTGATAGAACGGAGCCGGTAATCGGCTATTATTCCTCCTCGCGCTGACAGCGCGAGGAGAAAAAAAAAAAGCCGATCACCGGCGGCCGTGATCGGGACATCAGTCCCGATCACGGCCAGTAATGTAAGCGCTCACCTGCCCCCTGCCAGTGCCCACCTGCCCCCTGCAGTGCCAATTTAATAAAAGTTAGTGCCCCCCGTCAGTGCCACCCAGCAGTGCCCACAGTGCCACCCAGCAGTGCCCACAGTGCCACCCACAGTGCCACCCAGCAGTGCCACCCACAGTGCCCACAATCTGCCTCAAAGGTGCTGCACCCCAGTGCCGCCCATCAGTGCCCAGCAGTGCCGCCCAGCAGTGCCGCCCAGCAGTGCCACCTATCAGAGCCACCTATCAGTGCCCATCAGTCCCATCTATCAGTGGTACCCATCCGTGCCACCCATCCGTGCCATCTTATCTGTGCCCATCTTATCTGTGCCACCTTATCTGTGCCCATCGGTGCCGCCTTATCTGTGCCTATCAGTGCAGCCTATCAGTGCCCACCAGTGCAGCCTATCAGTGCCCACCAGTGCAGCCTATCAGTGCCCACCAATGCAGCCCATCAGTGCCCACCAATTCAGCCCATCAGTGCCCACCAATGCAGCCTATCAGTGCCGCCTAATCAGCGCACTTCAATGAAGGAGAAAAATGACCCGTTTGCAAAATTTTAGAACAAACTATTAAAACATGATTTATTTTTTTTATTTTTTTTGTTTGTTTAGCAAAAAATAAAACTCCGAGCTGTAACTAAATACCACCAAAAGAAAGCTCTATTTGAGGGAAAAAAATGATAAAAATTTCATTTGGGTACAGTGTTGTATGCCCGCGCAATTATCATTCAAAGTGCATCAGCGCTGAAAGCTGAAAATTGGTCTGGGACTGAGGGGGGTTTAAGTGCCCAGTAAGCAAGTGGTTAAGGACACTATTCACTTTTTTTGCAAATAATTAAAACACTCAAACTACCGGCTCAGGTACTTCTTGTTACCATTGATGTGGAATCGTTATACTGTTCCATCCCGCACAATATGGGCCTCTCTTCCATTCATGATGTTTTGAGTCGTAATCCTTATCAGGATGGGTCATTCAATACATTTATTTTGAATGGCCTTGATTACATTTTAACCACTTGCTTACTGGGCACTTAAACCCCCCTCAGTCCCAGACCAATTTTCAGCTTTCAGCGCTGATGCACTTTGAATGACAATTGCGCGGTCATACAACACTGTACCCAAATGAAATTTTTATCATTTTTTTCCCACAAATAGAGCTTTCTTTTGGTGGTATTTAGTTACAGCTCGGAGTTTTATTTTTTGCTAAACAAACAAAAAAAGATGCAAAAAAATAAAAATAAAAAATCATGTTTTAATAGTTTGTTATACAATTTTGCAAACGGGTCATTTTTCTCCTTCATTGAAGTGCGCTGATTAGGCGGCACTGATGGCTGCATTGGTGGGCACTGATGGGCTGCATTGGTGGGCACTGATGGGCTGCATTGGTGGGCACTGATGGGCTGCATTGGTGGGCACTGATGGGCTGCATTGGTGGGCACTGATAGGCTGCATTGGTGGGCACTGATAGGCTGCACTGGTGGGCACTGATAGGCATAGTTAAGGCGGCACTAATAGGCACAGATAAGGCGGCACCGATCGGCACAGATAAGGCGGCACTGATGGGCAAAGATGGGCACAGATAAGATGGCATGGATGGGTGGCACGGATAAGTGGCACGGATGGGCACTGATAGGTACCACTGATAGATGGGACTGATGGGCACTGATAGGTGGCACTGATAGGTGGCTCTGATAGGTGGCACTGCTGGGCACTGATGGGCGGCACTGCTGGGCACTGATGGGCGGCACTGCTGGGCACTGATGGGCGGCACTGGGGTGCAGCACCTTTGCGGCAGATTGTGGGCACTGTGGGTGGCACTGTTGGTGGCACTGCTGGATGGCACTGTGGGTGGCATTGTGGGTGGCACTGTGGGTGGCGCTGGGGGCACTATGGGCACTGCTGGGTGGCACTAATGGGGGGCACTTTCATTCAGGATGGCACTGCGGTGGGCAGGTGGGCACTGGCAGGGGGCAGGTGGTCAGCTGTATTGCTGGCTGTGATCGGGACTGATGTCCCGATCACGGCCGCCGGTGATCGGCTTTTTTTTTCTCTCCTCGCGCTGTCAGCGCGAGGAGGAATAATAGCCGATTACCGGCTCCGTTCTGTCACATGATCAGCTGTCATTGGCTGACAGCTGATCACGTGATAAGGGGTCGGGATCGACCCCTTACACGGATCGGTGATCAGGCGAGTCTCATGGACTCGCCGATCACAGAGCGCGCCGCGCGCGCCCCTCAGGGGGCGCGCAGGCCGCTCGTAACCAGGACGACGTCAATAGACGTAGTCCTGGAAATGTAGGTCCGCGCTAATGCCGTCATTTGGCAATAGCGCGGATCTCAAGTGGTTAAATAACTATTTTTCCTTTGATGGTTCCCACTTCCTCCAGGTGCAGGGCGTAGCGATGGGGATATGTTGTGCCCCATCCTACGCCAATCTGTACCTGGGGGAGTGGGAAAGATCTCTCTCCATTGATGGGGGGCCTCGTCGGGTACCTGGGCCAGGTGTTTATCTGGCTCAGGTACATCGATGACGTCTTCATCGTTTGGAGAGGCTCAAGGGAAACTCTGAGTTTTTTGATTTACTCAACACTAACAAGTTTAATTTGAAATTTACCTTAAACTATGATGTCAAATCTGTGACATTCTTGGATGTCAAGATTGAATTGGATTAGTCAGGTAATCTTTCTACTACCTTGTACAGAAAAATCACTGCTGGCAATACTATATTGCATGCAGATAGTTTCCATCCTCGCCCCCTAATAAATTCCATACCCTATGGACAATACCTTCAGCTGAGAAGGAACTGTTCCAGTGAGGTATCCTTTAAAAGTGAGGCCGACAATCTTCAAAGTCGACTACTTGCTCGCGGCTACAGTCGCAAATGCCTTCGTCGGGCGTACAATTCAACTATTGGGCAAATCAGAGATTCCTTACTATTAAAATCTTCTAAAAGTGGTAAAAATCAAAAAGATGAGAAGACTTGCATTATAACACGTTTTTCTATACAGCATAAAGAGATTAATACCATAATTAAGAGACATTGGTCTATTCTAAGAGATGATGAGACAGTGAGGCACTTTGTGTCTCCTCTTCCCTTAATCACGTTTAAACGAGCCACATCGCTAAAGGACAGGCTGGTAAGGAGTGAGTTTTCAGATTCGACTAATAAAACACATTGCACAACTTTGGGCACCTTTCCATGTGGCAGTTGTGCACACTGTTCACTAATAAGAAAAGATAGAATATTTAAGTTATCCAATGGCCGAATTTATCGACCTAAACATTTTGTCAATTGTCAGACCTGTGGGGTCGTATATTTGATGACTTGTGAATGTGGGGCCTACTACGTAGGAAAGACCAAACAAAAATTCTGGTGTAGGATTTCGAAACACGCATATAGTATGCAAATTGGTAACATCTACCTTCCCCTTGGCAGACATGCGGTCACATATCACGATTATATTATGCCAAAAATTATTTTCACCGCCTTAGATAGGGTACACATTCCCAAACGAGGCGGTGATTGGAACAAGACATTGGTACAAATTGAACAAAAGTGGATACATTCACTTCAAGCTACACAATATCCAGGCCTTAATGAGGCAATCTCGTTTGCACCTTTCCTAAAAGGTTATACTTCAGGCAAAACGAGTTAATATAGTAAATGAATTGATACAGGCCAAGGAGGGCAAAGAAATATAAAATAAATCCCACTATTGTTATAATGTGGGTTTAGTCACTGTTTCTCTGTTTTCTCTTTCCCTCTCTCCCCTTCTTTCCCTTCTCCCATCCTTTGTCCCGGTCCTCTCCCTATCCTTCGCTCTCCCCTCTCTCTCCCAGGATCGTAACTGAATTATTACTAACCATACCATAGCATGAAGCAGTGTAACAATAATGGTGGTATTTATTATTCTGACAATACTATGTATCACTAGTGATAGCTATACTGTATTATTGATGTATTGCCACTTTATGTAATTCTCCTTGGGCATTATGGATCTGTTGTTCTGATTGGGGTCGGACCATATCGGGGGTTTCGCTGGCTTCCTGGCACGGGGAGGGGACGATGGAGCACTTTTTTATTGTCTCCCGTCCCCGATCTCCCTAGGCTAGATTAGCTGGGGGTGGTAAATTCCGTGCCGGCGGCATTCCGTGATTGCCGCCGGACGTCGCGGTCTGTGCATTGCGCCTGCGCGGGCTCTCCCCGGGTTCTATGGGGAGTATTGCACTGCGCAGGTGCGCGCACATCACCGTGACATCACGCGGGTTGCGTCGGAGACAACGGGATTTCCGGGGCACAATGTGCCTTCCGGAACGCCGAGGAATTGACAGGAGCCGTAAATATGCCTCTGGTGGTCAAGGGGAGCAGCGGATAGGTGGAGAGCTGACACATCCATAAATAGGAGGAGAATCCCACCTGTATCTAATCTAACAAATTAGTAAGTGCTATAAATAAGGTGCAATAGTCAGGACCTCTTCATTTGAATCCTAGAACACCATTCAAATAGATCATTGAAACAGGTATGGAGCATGCTGAAGAGAGATATCTCTCTTTTTGCTGTATTTCTCTCTATTGATACTATATGAAGTTTGGTAACTATCATATTTTTGATTTAGCTTTAGGGCCGTTGAGGCACTGGGGGCTTTTCGTTACTCGCTTTAAGGGGCTAATTTAGTTATCTGCAGAATACAATATAAGTGCGGCAGATATAATACGCAGGTAATACATTATTATTCACTGATGCCATTAATATATTTTTTATTTTTTGCATTTTTTATCACTATTCATACCATCACCACACACCACCATTTTGGTATTTCACCACACGCTTATGGGGTTATTGATTTAGTACACACAGTTATGGTTGTTATTTCCCTTCCCTCACACACTGTCACATATTTTGGTTTACTTGCATCACTAGTCCATTATCATCATTATTTTTTTTTTTTTTACTACATTCACATCATTTAGCATAATACTGATTATCACAGTATGGAACATCACACCTGTTTATTATTTGTTTAAATATTATTTGGGAAACATAGTGGCATTCCCCTCTTATTTTACTATTCCCACTTATCTACGCTATTGTAGATTAGCATAATATATGCAACACTTCAGTTAAATATCTAGTTATAATATATATATATATATTTTGTGATGTATTTGCTCCATATCTCATTGTATTTCATTATTTTTAGGTGTGGCCACCTTGGGTGTGCCAAGAACCTCCTCCTCTGTTCCTCTGATCTCCCGGGGGAAACTCCAGATACTGTCAATTCTTATAAGCTAGCGATCGATGCCCCCGTGAAGTCGTGTTCCTCCCTTTTCTTCCCCCCCCCTCCTTTGTCCACCTTGGGGGAGGTTGAGGTGGGTCTAAACGGGGGGCAGCGGATCCAGGATGACCCTTTGAGGGAAGGCATTGTTCCGTTTTTCAGATTTTATTAGACGTCTCTGGTTGAAAAGCATTGGTTCGGTGGAATTGGTAAATATTATCAAAACAAATTTCTGATACTATATTAATTTTTCGGTTAAAATTTACTATATTGAGAGTCCTTTTTTTCTTTGATCATCTGAAGAATATACAATATAACTACTCCTTTCGCCAGGGCTCTGTTGTCTCTTACCCCCTGAAGAAGACCGTGACTCTCTGAAGGTCGAAATGCATTGGGGCAGCCCGGGTGCTATTTGCAACTTTTGAAAAAGTGTTGTATTTGTAAATTGTTCCTATAACCTATTTTTTATTAAATGTTGCATATACTCTTTATCCACGGATATGCTATAATATTATATACCAGAGCCTGTATTTTTAATCTATGATGGCAAATAAGCCGTTGAACCAATAAAACAAATATAAATTTTTATGAATTTATTTCTGCTTCTTGTTGCTGCCTGAAAACCCCAAGGGGAACTCTTCTTTTTATTCTCTCTAGAATACTTAGGGGTGTGCAGCTAGCTCGTTTTTCATTCATTTATTTATATTTATGCACTTTTTTCCTTCTTACGTTCAGTACATACATTTGCAAAATTTTATCAAGTGCATGTAAGATGGAATGAGGATATCGCCTTTGGGCGCAGTGTGCTGCAGGCAGCAGTATAAGTCCTCAGGTCTGGGGGTTACCCTACGGGTTGTGTCTCCCTCCCCTCAAGTAGCATTGCTATGGGACATCCCACCAAGTAATTACTTGAGACTCTGTCCTATGATGTACGATAAAAAAAATAGGATTTTTAAAAAGGCTTACCTGTAAAATGCTTTTCTTGGAGTACATCATAGGACACAGTTTTAAAAATCCTATTTTTTTTATTTCAGACTTCTCAGCCTAGAGGTGAGATGTAGGGTCTTATTGACCCCATATCTCACTGTAAAGAGGACCTGTCATGCCATATTCCTATTAGGGATGTTTACATTCCTTGTAATAGGAATAAAAGTGATCAAAAAATTTATTTTTGGGGAAAAAAGTGTCAAACTAAAAAAAAAAAATGAACAATAAAAAAAACATTTTTTTTAAAGCTCCCCTTGCAACAACCACCATTGTATTCTCTAGGTTCTTTGCTAAAAAAACATATATAATGTTTTGGGGTTCTATGTAATTTTCTAGAAAATAAATTATGATTTTTATATGTAGGAGAGAAATGTGAGAATTGTCCTGGGTGCTCCAGAACGCCTGATGGTGCTTCCTGCATGTTGGGCCTCTGTATGTGGCCACGCTGTGTAAAAGTCTCACACATGTGGCATCGCCGAGTAATAGCAGAATGTATTTTGGGGTGTAATTTGTGGTATGCATGTGCTGTGTGTGAGAAAATAAACTGATAATATGACAATTTTGTGGAAAAAAAAACCTTGATTTTGCAAAGAATTATGGGAAAAAATGACAACTTAAAAAAACTCATCATGCCTCTTACTAAATACCTTGGAATGTCTTCTTTCCAAAAAGGGGTAATTTGGGGGGTATTTGTACTTTTCTGGCATGTTAGGGTCTCAAAAAATGAGACAGGCCATCAGTACCTCAGGTGGGATCAATTTTCAGATATTGGCACCATAGCTTGTGGACTATATAACTTTCACAAAGACCAAATAATATCCACCAATTTGTACTTATTTTTACCAAAGATATGTAGTGGTATACATTTTGGCCAAAATTTATGAAGAAAAATTACTAATCTGCTAAATTTTATAACAGAAACAAAGAAAAATTCATTTTTTTTTCTACACAATTTTCTGTCTTTTTTTCTTTTATAGCACAAAAAATTAAAAACCCAGCGGTGATTAAATACCACCAAAAGAAAGCTCTATTTGTGTGAAAAAAAGGACAAAAATTTCATGTGGGTACAGTGTTGCATGACTGAGTAATTGTCATTCAAAATGTGAGAACAACGAAAGCTGAAAATTGGTCTGGTTATTAAGGGTGTTTAAGTCCCCCCAACAGCACACATATGAATGAATCGCCTTTTTTCTCCTCTCTCCCTGTTGGCTCCATTTAGGAGCGAGTCTAAAGGAAAGGGCTTCAGCTTTTCTGTCTCCTTAGAATACCCCTAGTGTTCTTTGACACCAGTATAATTCATTTATACAGTACATGCTGTATAAAATGCTTTTTTGAAAAGTTATTATTTTACAGACATATAAAAAAAAAATATATAAAATATCAGATTGAAAATGTATATAGCTAAAACAAAATTGATCTAGAACTCTTTAAACTCTAAACCCACCCTGCATAGGATATTGCATCTGACCAGTCCTTAGATGTGCTGGCTGCATTCGTTTACTTTTTCAGGCTTTATACTCTTATTTTTCGCATTGTGATACTGCCAGTAACACACTTCCTGTCCTAGAGTGATGACGTTCACTTACCATTCTGTATCTATGGAAAGGCATCATTGTTGCACTAGGACAGGAAGCATGCTAGGACTACAAAATACTTCCACTCTCCTCATCTTCATAATATAGGGGAAGGGGAGGTTTGTATCCCATGAAGAAACCTGTGACCTCCATACAGTATCTCACAAAAGTGAGTACACCCCCCACATTTTTGTAAATATTTTGTTATACCCTTTCATGGGACAACGCTGAAGAAATTACACTTTGCTACAATGTAAAGTAGTAAGTGTACAGCTTGTATAACAGTGTAAATTTGCTGTCCCCTCAAAATAACTCAACACACAGCCACTAAGTGAAAATGTCCAAATTGGGCCCAAAGTGTCAATATTTTGTGTGGCCACCATTCTTTTCCAGTACTGCCTTAATCCTCTTGGGCATGGAGTTAACCAGAGCTTCACAGGTTGCCACTGGCCACTTCTTCGTGCTGACATCATGGAGCTGGTGGATGTTAGAGACCTTGCATTCCTCCACCTTCCGTTTGGGGATGCCCCACAGATGCTCAATAGGGTTTAGGTTCTGGAGACATGCTTGTCCAGCCCATCACCTTTACCCTTAGCTTCTTTAGCAAGTCAGTGGTCATCTTGGAGGTGTATGAGGGGTCGTTATCATGTTGGAATACTGCCTTGCGCCCAGTCTCCGAAGGGAGGGGATCATGCTTGGCTTTAGTATGTCACAGTACATGTTGTCATTCATGGATCAGTCAATGAACTGTAGCTCCCCAGTGCCGGCAGCACTCATGCAGCCCCAAACCATGACACTCCCACCACCATGCTTGATTGTAGGCAAGACACACTTGTCTTTGTACTCTTCACCTGGTTGCCGACACACACGTTTGACACCATCTGAACTAAATATGTTTATCTTGGTCTCATCAGACCACAGGACATGGTTCCAGTAATCCATGTCCTTAGTCTGCTTATCTTCAGCAAACTGCGGCCTTTCTTGTGCATCATCTTTAGAAGAGGCTTCCTTCTGGGACGACAGCCATGCAGACCAATTTGTTGCAGTATGCGGAGTATGGTCTGAGCACTGACAGGCTGACCCCCCACCACTTCAACTTCTGCAGCAATGCTGGCAGCACTCAAACGTCTATTTTCCACAGAAACCTCTGCAAGTGACACTGAGCATGTGCACTCAACTTCTTTGGTCGACAATGTCAAGGCCCGTTCTGAGTGTCGTGTTAAACCACTGTATAGTCATGGCTACCATGGTCTTGGCTACCATGCTGCAGCTCAGTTTCAGGGTCTTGGCAATCTTCTTATAGCCTAGGCCATCTTTATGTAGAGCAATCATTTGTTTTTCACATCCTTAGAGAGTTCTTTGCCATGAGGTGCCATGTTGAACTTCCAGTGACCAGTATGAGAGAGTGAGAGAGATAACTTTAACACACCTGCTCCCCATTCACACCTGAGACCTTGTAACACTAACGAGTCACAGGACACTAGGGAGGGAAAATGGCTAATTGGTGCCCGATTTGGACATTTTCAATTAGGGGTGTCACTTTTGTTGCCAGTGGTTTCAACAATAATCGCCATGTGCTCAGTTATTTTGAGGGGACAGCAAATTTACACTGTTATACAAGCTGTACACTCACTACTTTACATTGTAGCAAAGTGTCATTTCTTCAGTGTTGTCACATGAAAAGATATAATAAAATATTTACAAAAATGTGAGGGGTGTACTCACTTTTGTGAGATACTGTACCTGATAAGAGAGCAGCAGAGGCAGAGACCACACAATGTTATAAGCTGGTAAGTTTTCTTGCAGGATCATCAGGTATTTTCTGCACTTACTGAACATATAACAAAATACTCTTAGGCCGCGTACACACGCGGGGACTGTTCGCCCAACTTTGTCCGCTGAACAGTGTTTCGGCGGACAGTCCGCTCGTGTGTGGGCTTTCAGCGGACAGTTTCAGCGAACAGTCCGCTGAACAAGGTTTTTCGGAAATTCCGTAAAACTGTCCGCTGAAACAGCGAACAGTCCCCTCGTGTGTAGGCTTGTTCGTCAAACTAAGTTCCGCGCATGCTCAGAAAGGATTTACACGCCGAAAGTTATAATGCAGTGTATAGGACGTTGTATTTTCCGTCCCGTCGTACGTGCCGTTCACGTCATCGCGCACAGTTTCAGCAAACTGTTCGTTCGTCGTGTGTGGGCAAGTCCGTCCATGCTAATTTTGAGCGGACTGTTTGCTGAAACTGTTTGACGGACAAAGTTGGGCGAACAGTCCCCGCGTGTGTACGCGGCCTTAGTGCTAAATTTAACAGACCAAATGGGAACAAATAAGAGAAAATTGTTGTGATTTACATATACTTAAAACACAGCTCTTGGTTTAAAGCCTGCAGTGTAGCAAGCTAGCCCCAAGATGGCACTCACAGCATAGACCAGAAGTGACTGTAACACATACAGAACATTACATAACTACCTTATATACTAATTATACTGTGACATTAAAGGAAAGCTCTAGGAAAAATCTTTGGTAAGGACTGTGGGAAGTAATGTGGGTCGAATGTGATAGTTATACATATATTTGTGCTGTCCTTTGCCAGATATGGCTCTCCAAAAACTTTGACGAGAGCACAACTGTGCCAGTAACACAATGCTTCAAGTCCCCATTCATTGTTTTAACAGAATTAGTGGTGTCATAGAATTTTATCACAGGAACTAATTTAATTCAAATAATTGAACTGCTGAAATCCCATCAGAGTTCATTGGGATAAAGATAGGTTTAGTTTACATATTACCTCTACTAAAGACCCACAGTCCTTGAAAAACAATTCCTGAAGTTCTCCTTTAAAGAAGAACTCCACCTGTTTTTGTTATCTTGCTCTGTTATTGCATATCTATTTATAATGAGCATTATTCTATTGAGTAAACTGTATTTCAATTTTTTGCAATAAAAAGAGTTAAAAAAAAACAAACTAGGCACTCTCGCCTAGTACTAAATAGGGTCGCTGGTTCGAATCCCAACCACGTCCTCTGGGTACTCCGGGTTTCCTCCCACACTCCAAAGACATGCTGGTAGGTTAATTGGCTTCTGTCCAAAATTGTCCCTAGTATATGAATGGAGACCTTGGATTGTGGGCTCCTTGAGGGTAGGGACCGTGTGAGCATGTAATGTACAGGGATAGGGACAATTGTAGACACTCACTCAGGTTGAACTGGATAGACTGGTGTCTTTATTCAACCTTACTAACTATGTAACTATGACCTTGACAAAAATAGGAAAACGGATATTTGTTTTAGAAAGTGTTCAAAGTAGGAAGGGGAAGGTGTCAGCGACTATGTTTTCCTGTGTAAAAGAAGGCATCTCATTGTTCATCCCCACTGACCAATCAAAAGCAAGCTTAGGGACCATGCGGAATAGGGTGCTGAGGGTACTTTCTCACATATGGCTTGGTATACACCAAGATCCCTGGGGCTGCAGGATACATCAGAAACCCAGCATTCAAATTGTAGGTAGACAAGACTCACTTTTGGCAGTCGCCACACTCGATGAGTCCATTGGCCTCCTGGATTGAGGTTTCATGTATGAAGGCTGGGTATTCGGTGTCACAGGGCTGTAGCATGTCATGCTTTTTGTGCTTGTGAGCTGGAGATAGAAGAATGAAGGCAGGTGAGTATACATGTCAAACACCAACTTTTGTGTATGAAAGGGTATAGCAAAATCCTTCACTAGCAGTTGATAAATAGATACAAACGAAACACTTTGTTGCTGCAAATGGTCCGAAGGTGTCTTTACACCAAACTGCAAATTTTGCAGCTGCAAGGTATTGTACCTTACATCTGATAAGATTGTAAATGATCATAGGTGAATGATGTACACAACCTATGATGAACACTTGTGGAAAATATGTCTATTTCCATGCAGATGTTGGGATGGTCGATGCTCAGGATATCCCAATCCTAGGTCCACTTTTGTTTGACTGCTAGCAGTGGTTTGTGGACTTGTGCGTAATGAATATTTATTTTGAACACCTACATTAGTTTTCTAAAATAAAATAAAAATTCTTGCTTATGACATTTGGCAGAAGTTTTGTTACTGCAGTCTGCACTATTACGTATTCCAATTACGTATTCTGCGGTCTGCACTATTACGTATTCCATTCTTCCATGAGTGTTTCTGCTATTTATTTCTTCTATTCCCTGCAACTCCATGCTAAAATACTGATGTCTCCCAAGTGGACCTAGAATTGGGCTACCCTGAGCATTGAGGGTGACCATACCCAACATCTGCATGCAGACAGATATATTAAGCTTAAGCTCCTAAGATTTAACTCACAATCCCTCACTATTTAAATTTTTGCTGAATGATTACCTGTTCCTAATCTTAACTCAATACTACACTATAAAGGCCCCCCTTTTTTTTTCTCTCTTGCGGTTATTCCAGTGGGTTCTTCCTTTTGTTTTTTTGACTTAGGGAACCATAAAAAGATTTGGACAAAACAAATGTATTGAGTTTATTTCTTCAATACAACAGTGAAGCTACACTTCACGGACATGCCATAATTTGTCTTCTTTTACACTTGTGGTCCTTCAAGAGGCTTCAACATACACAAGAGCCAAGAGTAAGAACTACTCACAGTTCTGCTAGATAGAGCATAATACAAACTCTGCTACTGAAAATGTGCAGTCTAAGGCCGCGTACACACGCGGGGACTGTTCGCCCAACTTTGTCCGCTGAACAGTGTTTCGGCAAACAGTCCGCTCGTGTGTGGGCTTTCAGCGGACAGTTTCAGCGAACAGTCCGCTGAACAAGGTTTTTCGGAAATTCCGAAAAACTGTCCGCTGAAACAAAACTAAGTTCGTCAAACTAAGTTCCGCACATGCTCAGAAAGGATTTACATGCCGAAAGTTATAATGCAGTGTATAGGACGTCGTATTTTTCGTCCCGTCGTACGTGCCGTTCACGTCATCGCGCACGGTTTCAGCAAACTGTTCGTTCGTCGTGTGTGGCCATGTCCGTCCATGCTAATTTTGAGCGGACTGTTTGCCGAAACTGTTTGACGGACAAAGTTGGGCGAACAGTCCCCGCGTGTGTACTTAGTTTGACGAACAAGCCTACACACGAGGGGACTGTTCGCTGAAACTTTGTTTCAGCGGACAGTTTTTCGGAATTTACGAAAAACCTTGTTCAGCGGACTGTTCGCTGAAACTGTCCGCTGAAAGCCCACACACGAGCGGACTGTTTGCCGAAACACTGTTCAGCGGACAAAGTTGGGCAAACAGTCCCCGCGTGTGTACGCGGCCTTAGGCTTGATTCACACTAGCGTGTTTTTTGATGCATTTTGCAGAAATGCAAGGACATTTTTTAACATGGGTTCCTATGGAACATGTTCACATCAATGCAGTTTTGTGCCTCTGCGTTTTTGGAAAGGGTCGGGGACTTTTTTTCATGTAAAATGCAGCGTTTTGCATGTAATAGAAGTCAATGGACCTGCATCAAAAACACAAGTACCGCTTTTTTACCGTGATTTTGCCACGATTAGCGTTTTTTTTCCATTTTTTTCACTGTATATATCTGGTTGCTAAGCAACCACAGTGTAAAAAAAAATTTGCGGTAAAAACGCGTGTCCAAAAACGTGACAAGCACCGCAAAAAGCACTGCAAAAACGCTCAAAAGCAAAATGCATAGATGTGAATCGAACCTTAGGCTGGGTGCACACTAGCTGCGGCTGTGGCTCACAGCAGGGGTTCCGATGCGTCCCGTTCACTGATTTAGGTACGAACCAGGTCAGAATTTCCGAATGAATTCGCACCTGATTCGGAGCCAAAGACACACAGGACCTTTCCAAAAGCGGACCATGGCCACCCCGGAGGTGTGAGAACCAGCTCCACTGAGAGCCGGTTACCCACATCCAATTCGCATAAGTGTGAACCGAGCCTGAAGCTTTTTGATTCTTTCCTTCAACTGCACAGTTCATATAATGGGAGATGGAATAAAAGTTTATTTGGACTTTTAGATACTTTATAGCCGTCATTGGTAAAAGAACTGTTCCTAGATATTGTTAAAATTTGGCACAGACAGTGCTATCCTCTAGCCAAAAAAATTGTCTATAGGGTGGAGGATATGTGTGGGCAACCTGCCACCAGAATGAGTGACGTAATGAGTATGTAAATGTAGTTATTAAAGTGGTTATTAAACAGGTATTTATTTATTTTTCTGAAATAATTTTTATTTGTTTTTAGACATTTCTTTTACAATACCAACAATCGTGCAATCTAATCTCTCAGTTACAATTAAATCTCAATATAATTATAAACTTTCCAGAAATGTATTTATCCAAATAACATCTTAAATCATTCTTATTATAAGAAGAAAAAATCCAATGTAAATATACCAAGCACTAAAACAAGACAAAACAAAACAAAACAAAAACCACAATCAGCGCCTTGCCTTCTAAATCCCACATATATTTCATACAGCCATAGACAATAAAATAACTGGCTGATCATCATGAATACCCAAGTGCCTTCCAATATAGGATACACCAGCCAGTCTCCTCCTTTTTTTTTAAACCATAATATATTCATAATTAACGAAGTCGGAGATAAACCCAGGGTTACAGACCACCTATTCCAAATGTTTTCAAATTTATTTGGGCAGTTTGTGTGTTGGTAAATTCGTTTTTCCTTAGATAGAGTATGATTTATTTTTGTTTTGAGTTCCTCCAAGGTGGGGGAATAGAGGGATAACCATTTTTTGAGCAATTAATTTGCGGGCTGAAAGAACACTCTAGTAATAGGGAGATATGTATTTTCTGGCAAAGTAGCCTCGCCCATCATGTTCAAAAAACATATCCCTGGATCCTCTGCTAAAGTAACCCGGAAATAAATCTTATAGTAGTCAGAACCCCTTTCCAATATCTCTGAAGTTTTGGACAACAGGTATTTATTACCTCTCTTAGAGATCACAGAGGCAGGAGACAGGGTCACCATCTATTTTCTGGACTGAGATGCCAGCTCACAGGTGATACAATCATGTAAATCCTGGTGTTTGTGCAGTTCTTGCTGAACAGTTACAATGTTGAAATCTGATCACTGGGGGAGGGGAGACTGAGGAAATGCTTTCTCCTGCCTGCAGCAGACTAGAGCTCAAGGATGGCTTTTCTGAAACTAAATTCTGCTGCTGTATATTGTGACATGTCTGGAATTTCATGCAGACTTGTAAAGTTATTGAGAGGTCAAGTAACAGTTTAGCTTACAGATCACATCAAAGCCATGACTTTAATACACAAATTGTTTATTGTTATGGGCGGCACAGTGGTGTAGTGGTTAGTACTCTCACCTAGCAATAAGAAGGGTCGTTGGTTCAAATCCCAACCACTACCTGCCTGGAGTTTGCATGTTCTCCCTGTGCCTGCGTGGGTTTCCTCCAGGTACTCCGCTTTCCTCCCACACTCCAAAGACATGCAGGTAGGTTAACTGGCTTCTGTCCAAAAATTGGCCCTAGTATATGAATGGGGGCCTTGGATTGTGGGCTCCTTGAGAGTAGGGACTGATGTCACTCAGGATGGACTGGTGTCTTTATTCAACCTTACTAACTATGTAACAGCTGGAAAGTAATGTCATACTCATATGATCTCCTGCTGTGCTTATATGGCTTACACAGTCTGCAATTCTGCCCCACTTCCCCTCCTCATTCTTGCTCTTTGATCTGCTAGTTAACATCAAAACCCTTGTTACATCTACTCTGACCTCCTGTAAGCCCAACTATGCTGTGTCCCCTCTTGCCATCAGGACAGCATCTCCAAGTACAACTTACTTCTGGAGGTGTGTAAAGTGGTTGTAAATGTAAAAGCTTTTTTTTACCTTAATGCATTTTCTACATTAGGGTACAAAAAAAATAAACTTTTAATAGTAGCAGACTCCCCCCCCCCACCCCCCTCTAAATACTCACCTGAGCCCAATCTACTGTGCGCATCTGCAGTAGCTCTTCTCCCCGCTCCCACAGGCTTGGCCAAAAGCAGCGGGAGCCATTGGCTCCCACTTCGGTCAGTCAAAGTCTGTATTTAGCTGTCTAAATATCAGCTTCCTATAGTGGGCACTCGGCAAAGGGGAGGATCCAGATGCGCGGGTGGGTGACCTCAGAAGAGGAGGATCTGGGCTGCTCTGTGAAAAACCATTGCACAAGGCAAATAAGTATAACGAGTTTGTTAATTAAAAAAAAAAGAAAGCTTTACAATCACTTTAATATAAAGCAAAGTTTCAGTTATGTTAAAAAAATATGATATTTTGATTTTTAAAGAAATACATTGAGATAAGGGATGCCCTTGATTATCATACCACCCTCTTATACTTACAGTGATGAAAAAAGGATTTTGCTGGAGGTCACATGGCGGGTCACATGATGAATGAGGGAGTCGATGAGTTCACATGAGTGGAGGGTTGATGAAAGAGATGAGGAGAGATGATGGGATATCATGAATCACATGTGGCAATTACTACTACACATCATGCCCTCAAAGAATCATTCCAAGAAAAAGACACTATAAATACACACCCCAAACTTGACTTCTAAGCAAAGTCCCACTTCCATACATCTGGGTGACATTAGCAGTTACCAGGTCCCTTCAATATATTAGGTTAATATTTGTATATGTACAGCTCAGGTATATTATGAGCTAAAGGAGCCATGATCTAATATAGGAGTAGGGATGAGACGAACACCCCCCGGTTTGGTTCGCACCAGAACTTGCAAACAGACAAAATTTTGTGTGAACATGCGAACACTGGCAAAGTTTATGGGACACAAACATGAAAAATCAAAAGTGCTCGTTTTAAAGGCTTGTATGCAAGTTATTGCCATAAAAAGTGTATGGGGACCCGGGTACTGCCCAGGGGACATGTATCAATGCAAAAAAAGTTTTTAAAATGGCCGTTTCTTCAGGACAGTGATTTTAAGAATGCTTAAAGTGAAACAATAAAAATTAAATATTCCTTTAAATATCGTGCCTTAGTCTGCCTGTAAAGTAGCGCATTTCCCCCATGTTTCGAAAAGTACTGCAGCAAAATTACATTTCTAAAACGAAAACATGTCATTTAAAATTGCTCATGGCTGTAATGTATTGCCAGATCTCAGCAATATACATACAAAAAAATTAATAAAAAACAGCGTGGAAGCTCATCCCTATATAGCAGTTCTACACTAATACACAGTCATTGCTCGAGTGCTCCGAAAGGACAGGATGAGTATGGAGAGCTCTACCTTCTGCAGTGTTCTCCGATGACCAGAAGGGACATAGACTGAACTCCAGGACAAACCTGCAAGACAAAAAGGTGTGTAGGGGGAAAGATGAGTTTTTACTTTTCAAAGGTAATCTGATTTCTTAAACTTTTTTTTTTTTTACACAGGCGATGATACCCATATAGCATGAATAGACCGTTTTTTGCAGCATCTTAACTTCCAGGACTATCAGGGCTTTTCTATGTCTACACAAGCCAAATAACAAGAATAAAATCCATTAGATGCATATATAATCTTATTGGAAACTTTTTTTGCCATGCCAACAAATGGCAGGTCTCTTTAAAGCGTGAATCCACTTTTGTTGAGAAAAAAACATTCCACCCTGGGTGATCTGTGTACATTGCAAGGATTATAGCAAACTTTGTTGCAGATTCCAACCTTTTGTTATTCTGAAGAAATTCCTTTGTGTTTGTTTCTCTGTGCCTCTGTTCTGAGTGAGTGTAATTGGAGTGGTTTCATAATTGTCAGGTGTGGAGCTGAAGGGCACTAATGAGAAAATCTGCTGAGCCTGTCACCCTTTAGAAGTGTTCCTATTGAAAGTATCTCTCAAAAAATTAAATTTTTGTTGCAAGGGATGCCTGAAATCTTTCTTGTATCTTAGGCAGATTTCTGGGAAAATTGGTGAGCCAATCACACAAGCAGGAAATGATGTTTCTGGGGAGTGGTCAGTACACAATCTGTGTACAGAAAACTCCAGGTAGCCATATTGCAATGTATTCTCAGAAAATTACATTGACTGCAGATTGAAAAGGAAAGGTCATTTTTAATAACATTCGATTACAATATGATTAGTGTCGCAATTATATGGGCTATATTATTTTTTCTTTATTTGCTATTTTTTTCCCCCAAGAAAGTGGAGTTACCCTTTCATGTGAATATTTTTATCAATGTTTGTGAATATTATAAGAAACTTGTCCACCCCTTGGTTGCCCAGAAGTCATGAAAGCCTGGATACCCAGCCAAATTTTGTGGCATCAGTAAGTGTTAATTAAAACTTTGACTATTTTTAAAGGGCATGTAAGGATTTACTTTGTGGTTTAATTTTTTTTCTTGTTCAGTGGTTTTATAGAAAGTTTTCATTACAAAGATTCCACAGAATCCATGAATAGTTGTACACACAAGGATTTATTTGGTACACTGTTTTAACATAAACGTTGCTCTAATTTATTTATTACTGCCTGACATGGCTTTATGTTTCTTTAAAAAAATATTTTAATTTTTTTTTCAATACTAGAATTGTATCAGACAATTACAGTATTAAACAGAGAAACCCTGCCATCTAGAGGCTGCAGTATTTTCTGAAAGCTGAAGCCACCTTTTTTGCTTAATGAAGCCTCCATCTTGGTTATAATTACATTGATGGGTTGCTGAGAGCTGTTATATTACCAGGAAAGATGCAGCTGCATTAAATGTTTGACAGTTTAACAATGAGCTTTGTATCTGCTGCCAGAATGAAGAGAGCATTGGGTTTATTGGCACAGTGGGAAAATAAATATGTTACATCAAAAGGTAAATAAATTACTTCATATGTGAACCTGCTAAAAATACTCTGACTCTGCCACATTTAGTGGGAAACTATAGTTGGTTATTGAAAATAATCCTTTTTTTAACTAGTTAAAAATAAAGCACAATTAGGAATTTTCCTTTGCTTTGTGTGCAGACCCAGCTCTGACAATTGCCCAGCTGGGAAATGCCACGTTTGTGAGGAAATAGGAGAAAATGAAAATTCCAGTCTGGTGGTGCTTGTAAACATTCCTGACTAAATTAATGTATGATATTTTTAGCTACATTGATTGAATAAATACACAATCATTCAATTTATCATCAGAACCCCAAATCTGCAGATGAGAAAGGTAAAGATCCCTTTGTAATTAAGCTGAATAAAATTTGCTGGGTGGCACATTATAACAATTTTTAGTTTTCTGTGCATGTTTACCAGCTGAATCTCATCTTATATCAGGTATGTCCAAATGCCACAGAGGGATGGCTGTGTTGAAAAGGCATCAACTACTGCTGGGAAATTTTACTATTGTGAGGGGGGCAGAGACACAAAAATAAGGGGAAATCTCACCCTTGTGGGAGGAACAGATACATAATCTCCAAAATAAATTGACTCTGAACGGAGTTTCTGAATCTTTAAATACATATCAGACACTTACACGACCAGGTTGCTAAGAAGCCACTGGGCAGCCGATATCAATGCAAAAAGAGGCTGAAAAAGACAAGTAAGATGAGATTAGTGCCAAGGAGTCCCAGTAACTTTTTCTCGTACGACAACAGAATGAATGATTTTTGTTTGATCAGTACAGTATTCATCCATAAAAATATAGAGTGATTGATTATACTGTACTGCATGCGCGGAAATTAAATAGTTAATTACAATACAGTACAATACATTACATTGTGGCGGAAAGTTGTATTCTGTCTTACGGAATTTTCTTAAAGTAGAACTAAAGGCAAAACTTTTTTTTTAGTTTTGGATAGAGTAGAGATGAATTAGGACAGATGACAGTTTTTATAGTTGTCTGTGTCCCCATTAGGGAGAGTCACTCTCTCTATTTTTCCCATTATCATTGAAAGTGAAAGTAAAAGAAAATCTTAAATTTGAAGTTTTCCCCAGAAAAGTAATAGAGGGGAAATCTTCCAATGGTGACAATAGTTCTAGTGACCTGGGTGTCCCCCAAGGGATTCCCGTAATTTGCAGGGATTTCTTCCCAATTCCTGTCTGGCTATGGGACAGGAAGTGAAGGGAAATCTCCACAATGGGACACAGATGGCGAAAACTATTTTGACAAGGGTTATAACCCTCCCTTGCTCTAGCCAAAATGAAAAAAACATTTTTTTTCCCTATAGTTCATTTTCAATATGAGACTAGCATGCAAAAAAAAACAACAGATGATCATTCATATGATATTCTCATCGTGTTTACCAGGCTTAAGTCTTAAATTCTAGAGATCCAATATATCCATCATGGCTTTGAATTCAGAATCATGGTCATAATTCGTAAAAACATGTGGATATACACTGCTTACGGCACACTGTCTCCTTCCAGTGCTTGAGGAACTACAAGTGCCAGAACAGCAAATGGTAGGGTTAGTTTGGCCTTGTAGTTCCTCAATGCCTGATTGGCCACTGTCATGCCATGTTCATGTCTGCCCCAGTAATTTTCTATGTGACCAGCCATCTTGTCCTACATATCATCTTACATTAAGTAGAGTGCGGCCTCCACTGTGATGGTGATAGGGGTGTTTACACATCGCCTGGTAATCATATAACGTCACCCTGTAAGAAAAGAACCAGACATGGGACAAGTTAGGGTTGCCAAACAGCAAGTTTATTCTTTTGTTCATAGACAGCCATTGTGAAAAGTCCAAAATGTCTATTGTGGGCATTACACTGCCCACAATTATAGGACATACAGGGCAATGTTCACAAATCTCTGAAACAGATCATCCCCTGCTGTAGCCTCTCACCTTGTGACTTGCTACCAAGTTACAATTTTGTAGTCTGATCACTGAGAGCGAGGAAATGCTACCTTCTACCAGCAGCAGACTGATTACATCATTTTAGTCTGGACGCAAACACAAGGAAGGCTTTTTATCTTATTGACAACATTTTTGGAAGGTTTCCAGGAAATTAAGACATAACACTTGGAGTCATATGTAAAAGCTGACATTGTCCCCACACAGGGAGTGAGATTGAGTGCAATATCAGAATACATAATGACTATAGCTCCACAAAACCAGTGGGCAATTCAGGTTGGGGAGACTGAAAAAAACCAGGGTGGAAAAAGTGGAAAAGAAAACAAAAAGAAGGGGGGGGGGGGGAGAGAAAAGAGATCTTAGTAGGGAAAAAAGTAGGGGGACCCCCAGGAAACAGTGGGACCCAACTGCCTGACGCAGGAGCATGGTGAATGCATGATATTTAAAAATCATCATAATCATGAGAGAAGTATCAAAATTGAGTGCCAAATTAAAAAATTAAAAAATATTTTAGGGTTCTATCCTGTAAGGTCACGTCAATCATTGTGTGTACTATAGCTTGAGTTTTTTTGTTTAGTGGCTGGAAGACAAAGCATAGGCATTTTCCAGGCTCTAGCAATTAAAAAAAAAAAAGAAAAAGTATTACTTTGGAATAAAAGCTTAAATTCAACCGAGCTTAAGTCAGGAGGAAGCCTTTTCTTTTTTTTTTTTTTTTTTACATCCTTTATGTATAAGAAAGGAATACACCTCATACACTTTACAGAAAAACAATGTACAAATAAAATTATTCAGGAAGAACAGAGTGAAGGGAGCCTTTTCAAAAGCACCACTAGGGGGTTGAATGGTGATACCAAATAACTAAGATAAAGCTGCAAAAAGCTGCACACCAGAATGCCACCACGATAGGGCAGGCCCACCAAATATGAAGATAAATTCTGTGGTTTCCATATCCCAGAAAACACATGGAGGGATAATGGGATTTTTGTACTCACCGTAAAATCCTTTTCTCTGAAATTCATTGACAGACATGGCTCCTTTAATTCTTGACCTTAGGGTTATCACGCCACCTTCAGGAGAGGACTAGGCAGAACATGTAACACATGTAAAAACAGCAAGACTGCACAGCACCCAGGGGGCGGTTCCTCTGGCTATAACCCCTCACCCTGCTTCCTGCAGCTCAGTTCGTCAAAAAGCAGTACAAACATAAATAGGAGGGGTGGGTGCTGTGTCGGTCAATGAACTTCAGAGAAAAGGATTTTACGGTGAGTACAAAAATCCCATTTTCTCTTTCGTTCATTGACGGACACAGCTCCTTTAATTCTTGACCTTTGGGATGTCCCCAAGCAGTGTCAAAAAACATAACTTCACCCACAACAAAAGTAAACCCTCAACAGAGGAGTTGCCATCTTAAACGGCCGCCATCAAAACCTGCGGCCAACTTGTGAACGCAACTTTTGATGCATAACAAACCTGTAACTTAACCACTTCCCACCCGGCCAATGCACATATACGGCCGGGTGGGAGCCGTCTACTCCTGATAGGACGTTCAGGAACGTCCATCAGGAGGAGCGGGATCGCGCGTGCCCGCGCAGCGGCACAATCCCGATGCGCCCGTGTCACCGGGACACGGCGCATCTCAGATCGGCAGGAGGGCTCTGTGATTGGCCCTCCTGATCACATGACGGCCGTGTCCAATCACGGCCGTCATGTGATGTAAACAAACAGCCGGTTGCTAGGCAATCGGCTCCTCCTCTCCTCACACAGAAGTCATCGCTGAGGAGAGGAGAGCAGATTGCTGCAGCCGGCTGATGATCAGTGAGTATGAGCTGTTTTTTACAGCTTTTTACTCACTGATCTTCAGTCTAGTGTAAACACACAACACACCACACAGTGTAAGTCCCCACATATGTCCCCATAACACACATGTCCCCAAAACATACATGTCCCCAAAAAATAAAAACACATGTCCCTAATAATAAAAACATGTCCCCCACATATGTCCCACTAAAATCACTTGTCCCAATGATTATGTGCACACATATGTACGTGATCACCTGCACACATATGTACATGATCATTTGCGTACATATGTCCGTGATCACACAAACCAATTATTATACACTTAACGGAATTTTTTTTACCAAAAACATGTAGCAGAATACATTTTGGCTTAAATTTATGACAAAATTTGATTTATTGGATTTCTTTTAAAATAGAAAAAAGAAAATATAGTTTTTTTTCCAAATTTCCGCTTTTTTGCGCTTATATCGCAAAAAATAAAAAACGGAGTCGTGAATAAATACCACCAAAATAAATCTCTATTTGTGCGAACAAAATGATAAAAATTTCATTTTGGTACAGTGTAGCATGACCGCGCAATTGTCACTGAAAGCGCTAGAGCGATGAAAGCTGAAAATTGGGCTGGGAAGGAAGGGGGCGAAAGTGCCCTGTATTGTAGTGGTTAAGAAAGCATAAGTTTCAATCTTACACAGCCGACTGCAAAAGCTAGTGGCCAAAGCAAGAATCTGAAGATGCGCTTATGTCAACTTTGTAGAATTTAGTAAAAGTGTGAACGGACGACTAAGTCGCCACCTTACACACCTGGTAGACAGACACTTGATGTCGGAAAGCCCAGGAGGTCCCAATTGCTCTGGTGGAATGAGCCGTGACAGGAAAAGGAGGTACCCGCCCCTTTAAGGCATAGGCCTGAACCATGATCTGTCTGATCCACCGAGAAATGTTGGACAACGAGACCCTTTTTTCGGAACCAGCCACCGAGACAAACAGAGAGTCTGACTTCTGGAAGGGAGCCGTAGCAGACAGATACACCCGTAAAGCCCAGACCACATCCAGGGAATGCAAAGCAACCTCTTTTTTTTCGGGTGTGTGGGCTTAGGACATAAGGATGGTAACACAATGTGCTCATTTAGATGGAATGCCAAAACCACCTTTGGAAGGAAAGAAGGCTGTGGACGTAGCACTGCCTTATCCTTGTGGATGACCAGGTAGGGAGTCTTGCATGACAAGGTCGCCAACTCAGAAACTCTCCTGGCAGATGTAATAGCCACTAGAAAAGACTACTTTCTGAGAAAGAGTTAACAAGGGAATCTCCCTAATGTTCTCAAACAACGGTTTCTAAATTGCAGATAGCACCAGATTCAGATCCCACAAAGGTAGCGGTGGTCGAACCGGAGGGACTATGGGTCGAACCCCTTGCACAAAGGTACTCACCAATGAGTGACTCACCAAGGGGCATTGGAAAAAGACAGCCAAGGCTGATATCTGTCTCTTGATGGTGTTTCAGGCAAGTTTCTGATCCACTCCTCGCTGAAAAAACAGCAGGATCCTGGAAACTAAATAAGTGGGCGGGCGCCACCCCATCTACTCACACATGAAGATGTAAGCCTTCCATGTACGATGGTATCTTCTGAGAAGAAGAGTTCTGTGCTCTCAGCATAGTGGAAATAACAGAGTCTGACAGACCTCGGTCCTTTAGCACCTGGTTTTCAACAGCCATGCCATTAAAACCAGCAACGGTAAAGCAGGATGAAGTATCGGACCTTGCGATAGAGGGTCCTTTCGCAGTGGTAGCCGCCAAGAAACATCCGCCACCAGTTGTACTAGGTCAGCATACCAAGGACGCCAAGGCCAATCTGGGGCAATCAGAATTACTGGAATCCCCTCGGCCTCCACTCTGCGCAGTAGACATGGTAGAAGTTTGAGTGGGGGGGGGAGGCCCAGCTGCTCAATCCTGCCATGGCAGGGAGAGCCGTACTTACCCTTCCTGTCGGGATTGCTGGACGCATTCCACCACAGACCCATCACCCAAGCAGTACGGGGTGGCTGCTGGCCACGGCACACTGTGACACGGACAGCAGTAGCCCGGTCATATGTGTGCCCCGTATATATCCCCGCATATAGCTCATCGGCCACCTCTGGAGCAGAATGGGCATGTTGTGGCCGACCCAGCGCGTAGCTAGGGTCTGCTCACGCTCGATGGCCAGGCTGGGGAGACTACAAGGATCTATATTATCCAGCCTGTTACCCAGCCGGCTGTTGATAGTAGATCACAGGATCAAAAATTTGTAGAAAAAATGAAAAAAAAAAAAAAACAGGACCAGGGTCCCCTCAGGGAGTCAGGTCCTTCTCCTGCACTAGGCAGAAAAAAACTGAGCTGCAGGAAGCAGGATGAGGGGTTATAGCCAGAGGGACCGCCCCCTGGGCGGTGCTGTGCAGTCTTGCTGTTTTTACATGTGTTGCATGTTCTGCCTTGTCCTCTCCTGAAGGTGGATAACCCTAAGGTCAAGAATTAAAGGAACTGTGTCCGTTAATGAACGAAAGAGAAAATTTGGTTTCCTAGGCAGGACAAGATACCACCTGGAGAGCATGTTATAAACAGTTTCCAAAGCTAAAATGTTTTGTAAAGCCAATATGGACTGCCATACTCTTCTCCAGTCTTACACTTCCAAGGAGACATCTAAATCTGTGGTCCATCCATTTTTCCAACATATAATGGTAGAGGGGTGGGCAGGTTGTACAACAGATGAAGATAGAGTCTGGAGAGTATACCCTTTGTGTGTGGATCAGAGGAACAGAAAAGCTTGAACCATATGCACACAGATGCTAAATATTGAATAGCATTCTCGGAAAGAAACTTCCCAGAATCTCAAGAAAATATACCTTAACCACTTCCCGACCAGCGCACGACGATGTACGTCGACAGAATGGCACGGGCAGGCATATTGGCGTACAGGTACGTCCAATATTCAATACCGCCCTGCCATCGGGAGCGCGCCGCCGGCGGCGCGCTCCCGCACTGGTCGGGACCCTCGTGAGTCCGGTCGCGGGACCCGTGGACTCAATCGCCGCGGGCATCCCCGCGATCGTCTCACGGAGCGGCCGAATGGAGGAAATGCCGAGTAAACAGAATTTCTCCATTCTGCCTAGCAACTAGTGATGCTGATCTCTGCTCCATGTGATTGGAGCAGAGATCAGTGTTCACTAAATGAAAGCCCAACACACCCCTAGGAACACTTAACCCCTACACTGCCACCCACTGGTTAACCCATTCACTGCCAGTGTCATTTACACAGGAATCACTGCATTTATATAGCAGTGATTACTGTATAAATGACAATGGTCCCAAAAATGTGTCAAAAATGTCCGATGGGTCCCCCACAATGTCGCAGTCACAATAAAAATCGCGGATCACCGCCATTACTAGTAAAAAAAAAATAATAAAAAATTATTAATAAAAATGCTATAAAACTATCCCTATTTTGTAAACGCTATAACTTTTGCGCAAACCAATCAATAATCGCTTATTGCGATTTTTTTTTTTTAACCAAAAATATGTAGAAGAATACGTATCGGCCTAAACTGAGGGAAAAAAATGTTTTTTTATATATTTTTGGGGGATATTTATTATAACAAAAAGTAAAAAATAATGCGTTTTTTTAAAAATTGTCACTCTATTTTTGTTTATAGCGCAAAAAATAAAAACCGCAGGGGTGATCAAATACCACCAAAAGAAAGCTCTATTTGTTGGAAAAAAAGGACGTCAATTTTGTTTGGGAGCCACGTCGCACGACCGCGCAATTGTCAGTTAAAGCGACGCAGTGCCGAATCGCAAAAAGTGGTCTGGTCTTTGACCAGCAAAATGGTCCGGTCTGCAAGTGGTTAATTAGGGTGTTGTAGGTGGTAGAATCAATAAGTGCTCTGGTTCCTCTTTAGGAAGCCAGAGTGACTAACTTTATCTCAGACACTTGATATCCCTTTGTTGTTCATTCTGGCTTCTCTATTTATTTTTTGCCAGGTGCTCTGTGGCTGTTAGTACCTGGCTTAAGTACAGATCCTGACACTTTTTGATGCAATGCTGTTTAGCAACCTCCCATTAGCAAGTTTAGCTACCGTATTTATCGGGGTATAACACGCACCGGCGTATAACACGCACCCCAAATTTAGGAGGGCATTTTAAGGAAAAAAGTTTTAGGAGGGAAGTTTTAGGGAAAAAAAAAACTTACATTTAAATGCCCATCAATGCAGCCTTATCAGTGTGCATCTGCAGCCTTGTCCATAATTGCAGAATGATCAGTGTCATTTGCAGCTTGCCCACCGCTGTTTGCAGCCTTGCAGAGTGTCATTTGCAGCTTGCCCAGCGCCGTTTGCAGCCTTGCCAATTTTTAAATATCCGGGGCGGGACTGCGAGCCGAGCCAAGCCGAATACACAGTAGAGTCGGCTCTGTCTTTTTCGGCAGCGCTCGCTCCAGAAACAGCAGGGAGGCGGGACTACGAGCGGAGCTGAGCAGACGGCTCGGTCTTTTTCGGCGCCGCTCGGTCTTTTTCGGCGGCGCTCAGTATTTTAGCCTCACAGACAGTGGGGATTGGCGTATAACACGCACCCACGACTTTACCCCGATTTTAAGGGGGAAAAAGTGCGTGTTATACGCCGATAAATACGGTACTTATTATTGATTCTACCACCTACAACACCCTAATTAAGGTATATTTTCTTGAGATTCTGGGAAATTTCTTTCCGAGAATGCTATTCAATATTTAAAATATGAGGTATATTTCTTCTTTTTTAACTCCTATACTACTCAATGTCCCCCTCTACAAGCTCTGATTGCGTCATTCTGCGGCGGCTGAACTACTTTCGTCTTTTCAATTTAAATCCTGGTGTTTTTATCAGTGTCATCGCTATTATTGGAACCTAGGCCTATGTGGTGAGACCTGTTTTTGCTACTCCTGTTCATGTGCCTTCTCTGTCCCTGTATCTATGATATTATTGTTTTTTTTTCTCTATTTTTGTCTGATATATTGTAACATGCTTTTTTTCTATACATGTCTAAATAAATGTTTATTATCATATTTTGTTATTTCAGTATACAAACAAGCTGCACCACCTCTCCCGAGGAAGCACTAACGAGTGAAACATGTTGAGAGTGGTAGTGCCTTATATACACATGTTTGAATAATGCATATATCCTATGTTCTGGATGTATTAATGTTCTCTTGTTTTATGTTTTTTATTCTTTTGTAAAAATAAAATGAAGCTTTTATATTTCTATTTTGGAATGTCCTGACCTAATCAATCCGATACCATTTAAAGTCCCGAGGTTGGTTACCTCTCAGCCTCTCTTTTTTCCCCCTTTTCCTTTTTTAACTAAATATATGTGGGATGTGGTATCGTTTAAAGTTTGACTTCTTCATCTTGCCGTTCTTTATATTGATGGCACAGTAGATGTTTTTCAGACTGTAACTGTCCAAACAGGTAAGACCACCACCAAGAGCGGCTTCACTTTAGAGCATTTATTCAACTAAATTCCGACTAGTGTAAAACGATCCCCCTGTAAGTAAACGTGTCAGCCGTGAAGCACCACTGGTGGATGGGAACTTAGTCCAGCTAAAGGCATTTATAGCCATAATTGGGAACTAATGGGGGCACTATTGACCATAGAAACTCTCCCCTCTCCACCCTAAACGTAACCCCCTACCCACCAAAAAAAAAGTTATAAAAATGTACATAAAAAAAAAACATTTATAAATAGGTATCGGTAATCCATATTGCAAGTACTTGAGGGAAAATATCGGTACTCGTACTCGGTCTAAAAAAACTGGTATCGGTGCAACCCTACTTTTTGGTGTGCACAAAGTAGATTTATATCTTTTGTGGCTGCTGAGTAATATCAATTTAAACCCTTGGAGCTGGCGCCTCCCGGCCCTTTAAGAGATTTAGGATGCCAGGAGGGGTTTATGATCATGTGACTGCCAGGATTGGCTGTCATGGTGGTCACATGATCGGAGAGCTCCATTAGCTTTCTGTTAGCCGGTGGTAACTGTGCTGGGAGCGTGCAGGGCACACGCTCCCAGCACAGCTGTTTTTGCACCAATGCACGAAAATATGCATCCACTCTGTGCCAAGGCCCATCTGCCAAGATATTTGCAAATATGCAGCCAGTGCCAAGAGGTTAAATATTTTAAATACAGATTTTTAAAATAAATTCATATATTGTGTCTGGGGTTCAGCTTTTAGGGCTACAAAGCACACAGAAAGATATTCATTTAAATTCTTAAACGCATGAGATATTTTACATGTGTATGTTATGACAAATTTCACATCAAAATGTTCAATTCACAGACATAAATTTCGCATTGATGTGCAATTATTTTCTTCACATGAAATTATTATATATATATGTATTGTATCCTGACTTCAAAAGGCTCCTTTCCTTGCTTTCTTCAATAAACACCTCATAATGCCACCAGAGGATAGCTATATATTTAAGATCAAAAACGCCTACACTAAATCTTTGTAAATTGATATTTACTGCAGAGATCAATTATATGTAGAAAATTAGAAGTCTGAATATCTGTGTGATAAATTATTTAGTAAATTAAAAAACAAAAAAATTAGTAAATAACACACAGAAATGAAAAAACTACTTGTGTTCTTTTGGGTTTTTATGGTGTTGTGTGAAACTCACTGTCTAAAGACCCCCATACTGAGAAGCTGTGTCATCAGAGAGCCGTCCACTTCACCCAGGAAAACTCCTGTCTGTGAGAGAGAAAAAAGTGGAAGAGAGGGGAATGAAGGAGAGGAAAAGATTGTTACTATAATTATCATGTGTAAATACATACAGTAAGTTGTCCATAGCCATGGTCAATGGCTTGGTGCAAAGTTCTTTACTTTAAGGTCACTGTAAAGGACAAGGGGGCACTCTTTGCATCTAGAGGAAAATAGGTTTATTCTTTGCATACAGAAAGGCTTCTTCACAGTAAAAGTTGTGAAAATGTGGAACAGACCTCCCCAGGATGCAGTTCTAGCCAGATCAGCTGATTGTTAAAAAAAAAAAAAAGCTTTTTTTACAGAGCAAATTGGACCATGTTTTATGTGACAATTTTATGGATTCCTCTGAATGAACTATGGGTATAGGGTTCTATACAGAGAGGTATTCTTTTTACCTATGCGGCTAATTTTTTTATTCAACGTTTTTTCCAACCTAACCATTTAGGCTACATTCACACTGGTGATTAGGGCCAAAGTGAATAGTAGTGGCAGGAATCGGATGTGGCCGCCCTCCACGTTCACTACAATGACAGATTGCTGGTGGCCACAGCCAGCAATTACCTGCTGCTGGATGCACTTTGTGTGCTGCTACTATTCGCACTGGCCCTCATTGCTGGTGTGAATGTAGCCTTAACTATTGTGACACTGTGAGGCCCTGTCACTGTGAATACATAAGAGGAAGCAACACAGGGTTCTCAATAATACAATTTGAGGGGCTTCAGAATATCAGTTCTGAGCAAATAAAGGTTTTTAATCTTTCTCTTGGTTTTGTAATTCCCAGATCAGGGTCTGCAGATCGAGGACTTCTAAGTGCTTCAGGTGGGAAGAATTCTCCAGCCCAGTGTCCATGTCTCAATAGAGATCAGCAGGCTGTGTGCACACCTGTTATAATATAGGACCCAACAATAGTTTTGTGCTCCACCTGAGAGACAGTATGTCTCAGTATAGGAGTCAGGAGAACTCCAATCCCTCCCCAGGAGTTAGTGAAGTTACAGCGAGCAGTCAAAGCGTGTACATCTGCACCGTGCAGGTACAGTCCATGACAGAATAGGGAGTTACAAGAGAGCTAAGTGTCAGGTACAGTGATTGTAAAGGAGCACAGAGGTGCTGTGTTAGATGGTCTGGAGGACCAAGGCAAAGGGACCCAGCAGCAGCGCTGCTTGGGAGAGCCAGTGGGCTGAACATGGATGGACAGAAGACAAGGAGTAGGGTGAGGAAAAAAGGAAGGAAGGAAAGAAGAGGAGAAAAGAGGACTGAGAGCAGGAGAAAGTGGAGAGAAGGAGTGGGGTTAAAGGAAATGAGGAGGGAGGGTGGGAAAAAGTGGAGGGAGAGAAAGTGGTAGAGCAAGGTAAAGAGGGAGCAGAGGGAAAAAAAGAGGAAGTGGGGGACTGAAGATAAGTAGGGAGGTAGAGTTGGTTAGAGGGAAAAAAAGATGAGAGAGGAGGGGGGAAAGGGGAGAGTAATACATCCAAAAAGGAGATATACACAGAAAATGAGAGGGTGTGTGGCGGGGTGAGTGACAGCGGCAGGCAGGGTTGGAGGAATGGTTAATGCCGCGATTTCACCTCTCTCCAGGTGTGCGTACAGTTGTACACGCTGGCAGTTAATGGGTTTTTAATGACGAACAGGTCGGGATGCAGATGGAGCATCAGCAGCTCATTATATCAGTCCTTGAAATCCATCTATGCCACCTGCTGTCAGAGGCTATAGAAGAAAGTCTCAATGTGAACTCCTCGCCTTTCTTCTATCACCCCGATGCCCTAAGCCTGCCAGCCTCCATTATAATGGTGACATGAAGATTATTAGGGTTGTGCAGTGATAATTTGCCCAGCACCATAACCCAGGACAACCAATCAGAAAATCTGATTGCTCAAGATTATTTAATGAACCATCAGGACTCTGTGCTGAATAATCTTAGGCCGCGTACACACGGGCGGATTGTCTGCCCAACTTAGTCCGCTGAACCATGTTTCAGCGGACAATCCGCTCGTGTGTGGGCTTCAGCGGACTTTTTCAGCGGACAATCTGACGGACTTAGTCTTTCGGAATTTCCGTAATTTTGTCCGTCCAAACTTGGTTTTGTCCGTCCAAACTTGGTTTCAGCGGACAGTCCTCTCGTGTGTAGGCAAGTTGGACGGACTAAGTATGGCGCATGCTCAGAAAGGATTTACACGGCCGAAGGTTGCATTGCAGTGTATTGGACGTCGTTTTTCTAGTCCCGTCGTACGTGCTGTACACGTCATCGCGCAAGTTTTCAGTGGACTGTCTGTTCATCGTGTGTGGTCAAGTCCGTTCATTCAAAATTTGGACGGACTGTCTGTCGGATTGTCTGACGAACTTAGTTGGGCAGACAATCCGCCCGTGTGTACGCGGCCTTAGAATTTCCCAAGCCTTGTTACAATCATCTAATCCCCCACATGCCCTAGGTTCACCCTCGCTTACCTGTTCAGGCTCTCTTGCGACCACAATAAAGCCATTATTGTCTATGAGGAAGCAGTTCAGGGCCTGTAAGACATAATTGTCTGAATGTCACTTTGAGCGCACAGCCAAAACACATCAATAATTCTTCCTTGTGACTGCAGACTGGGACACACAGCGGGAAGGTGACACTGCAGCACAAAGTGCTGGGCAACCTGGAGACAGGACAGTTCAAAGTAAACAGAGAGGAGAAAATAAATGAAATCAATCTCCACTGACAGATCCCCAAATCCACTCCTACCGCTCAGTTCTGCTTTTGTTTTTACTTAGGCGCTCACAGCCCTCTCTGTGGAAGATGCAGGTCTTTTATTTTACTATAAATCTTTAGATTATATGTTAAGCCAAAACTTTTTTTCCCATTTTGTATACAGTAGAGAAGGGTTAGGACCCCTGTCACAACAGGACACAAGAGGAAGGAAGGGAAATCCCCTCTCAGCTGTCCCCGAAACAGGTATCCACATTGGAGGATTTCCTTTCTGTTCCTGTTCTGGTGACAACTGTAACATTTTGGTTTTCTGATCACATTCTGGAACTGAGATGATGACCACAATGACAAAAAAAAAGAGGTCAAATCTCCCAAGCAGGGACATGGACACAATAAAAACCTGATGGGCTATAACCCCTCCACAACACTCCGCTTTAACCACTTCCATACCTATTCTGGCACTCCTCTCCTACATGTAAAAATCATATATTTTTTTTGCTACAGAATTACTCAGAACCCTCAAACGTTATATATATTTTTTTTACCAGACATCCTAGGGAATAAAATGGCGGTCATTGCAACTTTTTATCTCACACGGTATTTGCGCAACAATTTTTCAAAGGTGTTTTTTTGGAAAATGTGATTTAAAAAATAACAAAACAGTAAAGTTAGCCCAATTTTTTTTATATAACAATGTGAAAGATGATGTTACACGAGTAAATAGATACCCAAGATGTCACTCTTTAAAATTGCGCACACTCATGGAATGACACCAAACTTCAGTACTTAAAACTCTCCATAGGCGACGCTTTAAATTTTTTTACAGGTTACAGAGGAGGTCTAGTGCTAGATTTGCCCTCTAACGTACACGGCGATACCTCACATGTGTGGTTTGAATAGCTTTTACATACGTGGGCGGGACTAACGTGTGTGTTCGCTTGTGAGCGCAAGCCACCGGGGACAGGGGCATTTAAAAATTTTCATAACATCGCGTCTGGGCCTCCAATGGTCATAGAGATGACCTGTGACCATTCGGTCACCGGAAATCTCTATGCTCGTCATCCGGCGGTGGGTCCCATCTCTGGGTCCCCGATGGCGCGGGAGAGCCAGAAGAAGCAATGGATGGCGGCGGATGTCCCCTCCCGTCGCCTGTAAGAACAATCAAGCGGCGGAACTGCCGCTATGATAATTTTTATGGTGCACAGAATAACAGAAAACAAGGATATCTGAATGATGCCCGTAGCTGCAGGCGTCATTCAGATATTCCCACTGAAAGTCCAGGATGTCATATGACATCCTTGGGCGGGAAGTGGATAAATACACTTTAATTCTAGAAAGGCTTGAAGCCCTATTATTTGTGGCAATGTTTTTCTTGCTGTCCATGCCTTCCTAAATATGGCACCCCCTGCCCCCCATTTTCTGTTGTGTAGTTACAGGGACAAAAAGTATAGAAAAAATTGTGCAGTGGGGCCACAAACATTAATACAAATCTGACAGGAGTTTTATCTAACGTTGGACTAGTCAAAAACATAAAAAAATTTAGCACAGAAAACTCAACTCAATGTTAAATGCTCACTTGCAATAATTTTTGAACTTTGAAAATTTGACTACTCCAGGAAGAGCCTGTTCCCTAGCACATTCTCCTACCTCCTTGCACGTTATAGCCCTCTCCTCTGCACTGGAAGTACCTAATTACTGTCTGTGCTGGCCCAGCTCTTCTGTCCCTCTCTTCACCTCTCTATATAACCTTTTAGCTTTGTAGCTGCTAGGGGAAACGTGAAGGAGAATAATATAGAGCCAGGTTTCATGAGGTTGCTGGGGGTTCCTTGATCAATGCATATTTTCTGCCTCTCAGATACGTTCCCACTGACACCACTGACTGACCTTTTTAGCTATCTGTAAGGGGGCAATTATTTCCAATGACCACAAGTGTAAGAAGCATTCTTCCCACTGATCATCAAACTAATGTGTCATGAATTGTAGATAGAATGATTTTAACAGGTGTTCCCTGAGACAGTGATTTCAAGGGTTCCTTTGTGTTGAAAGGGTTGAGAAAGGCTGCTATAGAAGGTCAGATGTCTGACAGCTCTGAGTCTGCTGGGGGCTGCTGACATCACATCCAAGATGATGGAGCCCAGCAGTCTCTGGGCTTTTTGATGTTTTTACAGGTAAATAACATGAATAAAATATGTGAAATGCATAGTCTTCTAGGACTTTTTTTGTTGCAATGAATGACTGGAGATAGAGAATCTTTAAATACTGGCCATTCAGCAGAATGGAAACTGATCACAACCTTTTTGTATTGATTTCCTTTCTTTCTGATAGTTTTAAACAGATTTCATTCATAGCCCCCGCTCTCACTGTGGTCACTGTCATCATAATGCCAACAATGCCAACAGGATAATCAGGTTAAAAGCCCACTCTCCAGCAGCTCATTCCTCCAAATCACTATGTAACACAGCTGGCTATAACGTTACCATAAATATATATATATTAGTAAGCCTTGTACACATTTATTTTTGGCTCTGTATTGCTTCAGTTAAACTGACCACACACAATAAAACCTGATCATACAATCTGCACAATCTTTAGATTTATTAAAACGATGTAATGGGGCCCACCAAAATAACCTGCTTCAATTTGTATCCAGTCAAGCAGGTCACAGCACTACTACACAGTTGTAAAGCTAATGTTTGACCAGCTTGAAGTACAACTAAATGTGCTATGTGTGCATTCAATGCAAGACTGGGAGAAAGCAGGTGTTTTTTATTGCAGAAGAGACATTGTATATCTCTTCTGCTATAAAGAGCTGCCTGCTTGCAGTTATTAGTTAGCTTCAGTTCTGCTTTAAAGTCATTCCCTAACAAAGAATTAATTAAATAAGTATTGGTAGAGCGCCAAACCTCAATATAGAGGTCTCCAATTCAATAAGAGAGGCAGCTCTGTATAGATCGATGGGCCCAGATGAATTCTCAAGATGTTAGCAATAGGTGAAGTGTAGAGTAGAGAGCAATACTAGTTAAAAGTCTAGGTAAGTTCATTTATTACAATAGTAACAGTAAGTACCGTATATACTCGAGTATAGGCCGACCCGAATATAAGCCGAGGCCCCCAATTTACCCCCAAAAAAACTGGCAAACTTATTGACTCGTGTATAAGCCGAGGGTGAGACATGCCTGTCCATCCCTGTGTGTGTGTCCGTCCATCCCTGTGTGTCCGTCCATCCCTGTGTGTCCGTCCATCCCTGTGTGTCCGTCCATCCATCCCTGTGTGTGTGTGTGTCCATCCATCCATCCATCCCTGTGTGTGTGTGTCTCCATCCATCCATCCCTGTGTGTGTGTGTCTCCATCCATCCATCCATCCCTGTGTGTGTGTGTCTCCATCCATCCATCCCTGTGTGTGTGTGTCTCCATCCATCCATCCATCCCTGTGTGTGTGTGTATCCATCCATCCCTGTGTGTGTGTGTGTCTCCATCCATCCGTGTGTGTGTGTGTGTGTGTGTGTGTGTGTGTGTGTCCAGCCTACCTGTGTCCCGAGCCTTTGTCCCGAGCCTCCGTCCCGTGCCTTGCCTCCTTGCCTCCGTCCCGTGCCGTGCCTTGCCTCCGTCCCGTGTCGTGCCTTGCCTTGCCTCCGTCCCGTCCCGTCCCGTGCCGTGCCTTGCCTTGCCTCCGTCCCGTGCCCTCTTCGTCGGCGCCTCGGCGGCCATTGTAAAATTCAAAAGCCGCGCCTCCGCCTTCGCCTGTGATAGGCGGAACACTGAATTTCCCAGCAGCCTGTGTTCCGCCTATCACGGACATCGTATCATCCTCGTCCGTAGTACGAGGATGAGACGATGTCCGTGATAGGCGGAACACAGGCTGCTGGGAAATTCAGTGTTCCGCCTATCACAGGCGAAGGCGGAGCCGGAGGCGCGGCTTTTGAATTATAGAATGGCCGCTGTCTGTCTGCTCGACACGCTGATCGAGCGGGCAGACAGCGATGACTCGAGTATAAGCCGAGGGGGGCACTTTCAGCCTCAAAAAAGAGGCTGAAAATCTCGGCTTATACTCGAGTATATACGGTAGTCAAAATATTTTGGGGAATTCACTAATTCCCCTTCATCGGGGCTTATAGAAATACAGCGAAGCTTGGCCAAAATGGTTATCTTGAAAACCTGTGCCAACTACAGTCCAATTTCACTTCTTATTACAGACTTAAAACTGTTTATAAAGATATTGACAATAAGACTTCTTCCCTATTTATAAAGAATTATCCATGTGGACCAGTCAGATTTTGTACCTGGCAGAGAAGCGAGGGATAATACTACTAGAGCCCTTAATGTTATACATCTCTGCAACTCTATCAAACTTCCTGCAATGCTTCTCTCCACAGATGCCGAGAAAGCATTTGATAGGGTGAGATGGAGATTTATGAGGAATACCCTTCAATATATAGGAATTGGGACAAATGCAATGAGATGGATAGAAGCCCTATACCTAATAGCAGCAGTCAAAACTAACTGGGTGTTATCTGTCAATTTTACATTGGCAAACGATAAGCGCCAGGGTTGTCCATTACCACCACTTCTTTTTATACTAACATTGAAACCTCTGTTGAGACGTATTAAATGTAAACCAGATATATCAGGTGTACAGGTTGGGAAGACATCCCATAAAGTAGCTGCATTTGGAGAAAACATACTGTTTTTTATTACCAACCAAGAAATATCTTTACCAAACTTGATCAGAGAATTCGATTGTTACTCACAACTATCAAACTATAAAATGAATCTAGCAAAATCTGAGGCAATGAATCTAACAATCTAAGAAGCTAGAATTCCTGTTTTAGAACTCAATTTCCCATATAATTGGGCATTGGAAAGACTTAATTATCTGTGAATATACCTCACACGCTCTATAACAAACACGCTCCAATATACTTTCCCCCAATTGCTTGCTAATATTAAGAATGACCTTAGGTGATGGCGAAACTTGACACATATGTGGTTTGGGAAAAATTGTATTCTAAAAATGAATGTACTGCCCTAGGAATGACCTTAGGCAATGGCGAAACTTTACACATACGTGGTTTGGGAAAAATTGTATTCTAAAAATGAATGTACTGCCCTGGTTACTGCATCTTTCCCAAACTCTTCCTGTGACAGTTCCAATCAATTTTTTAAGACAAATTAGGAGAGAGTTTATACAATTTCTATGGGCTGATTGCCCACCTAGGATCAAAGCAGATATACTTATTTCTCATGCCAAAAAAGAGTGGGAGTAAAGGATTCCCAGATCCAATTCGATACTACCAGGCAGTACATCTAGCCTGAATTCTGGATTGGTGTAATCTTATGAGAGTAAAGAACTGGATACCTATAAAACAATCTATCATGCCCATCCATCTCAAGGCAATCCCGTGGTTGAGCAAAAATTTTCAAACCAAGTAGGGGAACACCCTATTATAGGCACAACATATAAAATTGCCCATTCGATCAAACCGAGAATAATAAATTATCTACAGATGACAAATATGACACCAATGATTGGGAACCCAGACTTTCTACCAGGGATATCGGATCCTAAACTCCTCCAATTTATTAAAATCAACAGGTTTCGAATACAAGATTTTAGGTACCCGGGAGGATGGAAATCTATAACTGATATCCAATTAATGCTTACACCAGCCCTCCCACTGTGGCAGGCAACTTAATAAGGACAATACCTTAGGTCATTATCATTTGACCCAATGACAGCAGACATGCCCATTACTTTTGAGCAACTATGTATGTCTGGACAAACTAGTAGGCGGTGTCTTTCCAGGGCATATGCAGAATTGACTGCACCTTCAGAAAATTACACCCCACCTTATATTGGTGCATGGGAAAGAGACTTAAACACAGCAGTCTCCACCGAACAGAGATATTTTATGTTCTATTTTGTACATAAATCATCCATATCCTCTAGAATACAAGAATAAGGATATAATTTGATGACTAGGTGGTACAGATCACAATAGAAACTGCATTGTATGTTTCCAAATGCAGACCCTGCCTGCTGGCATTGTGGAAAAGATAGGGGAACACTCTTCCATATATTCTGGACATACCATGAAATACGCCCCTACTGGAAAAATGTATGTATTATAATTAAGCATCTTACTGGCCTAACACTTGACCATAATCCAGCCTGTCTATTACATCCTAGTTCTCTCTCAAAGTGTAAATATCAACAATCAGTGGTGAGGCATCTTTTGAATGCAGCTAGAGCTTGTGTGCCAACACATTGGAAATCCCCAACCCCTCCTACGATAGGTCAATGGATCAGAGCGGTAAATTAAATCATGAGAATGGAGGAACTTACAGCATTTCTAAATTAGCAAGAAGCCCACTTCTGTAAAACGTGGTCGCACTGGACCAATTTTACTTTTCTAAGTTAGATAGAACAAAAGGTAACGGACTTTAAAACATTTTTGGTTGACTGGGTAAAGGAAATTGTTTAATTGTTACTTAGGATATATAGTCTGTTTTTTGATTATATGTATTGCATTGAGCCTGGGAAATTGAATAAAGATAAAAAAAAAAATGAGAACAAAGGGACAATTGTTTTCGTTCTAAGGCTCATTCAGGACACTAACCATAGTAATTTCCCTTTGAGATTAATAAAGTATTATGAAGAACCTATGCACAGTAACAGTCCCCTTTAAGATAACCAGTTCTGGTCCACTTTTAAACCACCATTTATCTCTATAATGTAAACCTTTATGAAGCAGATTGGTGAAATTCCCGAAATGCATTGGCTATCTGCCACACTATTCTGATTAATAAAATACACTGGACTTTCCAATACATATGTGTTGCTCTCTTTTTTACACAGAGCTGACAAAGAATTATTTGGGATGTATTCGAACACCTAATGTTGGACTCCACTAATTACATTTTAGAACCCATTTAAAGGTTTCTATCAATATATGATTTCCCAAACACTTTAATATAAATATGGTCCTTGTAGCATACGTGTTTAATGATCTGTGACTGTATAATGTCACTTATTACATTACCTCATCCTCACAGCTCATTGGACACATCCCGTCCACATCGCTACACTGCGGAGAAGATCGAGAACTTGGTCAAGTATTTCATATGCAGAATACATATATAATTATTACAATAAACTCTCACATATAATATTCTGTCCTGGTTACACACATCTGTTCTCTTGGTGACCTTGTAATAAGCACAAATCATCCGACTTATTTTTTTTAACCTTTTTTCTCTACCAAGAATAAAATACCAACTTGTAGCAATCAGTGGCGGATTTCCGGAAGCTTTTGGGGCAAAAATAGCAATTTTTTTTCTTTAAAAAGCTATGTGATCAGCAGGTCCTCAATTTACCTCTTGACCAGTGGCGGCCATTAGGGGTGCACGGGTGCTGCCCCCCCATGCATGCGTCCGGCCCCCTGATCTACATGCAGGTGCCGGACCATGGATTTCAATGGGGGTGAAGAGCTTTAGAGCTCACCCAGTTGTGTGACAATAGAGAATAAACATTCGCTATTGCCCCACTGGCCTCCTCCCGGCCAATCAGGAAGCGGGTCTTGAGACACATCACCCGATTGGCTGAAAGGACAGGCGGAGGGGAGGGAAAACACGATAGAAGACGCTGCCCGCTGCCTGTAAGAGCCTCGCCTGCCTGCAACCTAGATGGGGTAATTGCGGGGCTGGATGACCGATCTGGGAGGGGGGATGGGTTTCAGCATCCAATTCACAAAAGTGTGAACCCAGCCTAAATTAATGATATAAACATATTTATGTTTGGGAGGGTTCTACATGGAAACTGTCCAAGACTCAAAAGCCTCCCGTTTAAACAAGAGGTCAGATCCCTGGTACACCTGCCATATCTAAAGACCTCTGTGTGTGCTAAACTCTAATCTATGCTTTAACTTTGTAACTCTTCTCTTGTAAATAAACATTAAAACCTTTCCCCATGAACAGAGGTTATGAAGCTGGCCATACACTAGTAGATTATTGAACAAATGTTTGTTCAAATATTCATATGAAAATTCTCAGCACATTTGATGAACTGATTAATGTCGCTTGAAAGGACTTCAAAATTTTGTTTGCTTTGAACATTCGATTTTGTAATGAATGGACTTTCCCAAATGAAAACCACATAAAAAAAAAAAAATTAAAAATGTGTTCATTTGAGAAAAATCTTCCATCCTGTTCCCTCGAATTTTCTCATCACTGCTGTCAAAAATGAACAACGATTTGGCCTAAATGGAAAATCAAACATTGTTAAAATAAACAATTTCTTACATTATTATACTTTTCCTATAACTTCGCTCTCCTATGTACAGGACAAGGATCGCCAACTTACACCAAATTTTTAGATTCTGCAATTGGTTTTGCAATTTCTTCTCACTGGACTGAGGTTCTAACTGATTTCTTCATCTCATCAAATGAATGAGATGAAGAAATCAAACTAATGATACCACATCCCAAATTTTATAAAGTAGAATAAAGAAGGGGGGGACTGAGAGGTAACAAACCTCGGGACTTTAACGGTATCAAATGTATAAGTCAAAATACCAATGATGGAAATAGTTAAAAAACATACATTTTTATTATATTACAAAAAGATAAAAACAAAAGGAAGACAATAGTACATCCATACAACTGGATATTGGAATTATCCAAACATAGTCAAAACTATGACTATGTTTCGATAATTCCAATATTCCGTTGTATGGATGTACTATTGTCTTCCTTTTGTTTTTATCTTTTTGTAATATAATAAAAATTAATGTTTTTTTTCTATTTCCATCATTGGTATTTTGACTTATACATTTGATACCGTTAAAGTCCCGAGGATTGTTACTTCTCATTCCCCCCCTTCTTTGTTCTACTGAGGTTCTAACTTGTCTACACTTCATCCAAAATGTAAAACAAATTAGTCTTAGATATACAATTGTTTTTTTATTTTGAATTTCCGAGCTTTGAAATAAAATTATTACAACATTTAGCGAGATTTCTTCAAGAATATGAGTGAAGCAGTCACATGTAAAAATGGCAAAGCCTCAAAGAGAAAGAAGAAATTCAGACTTACATCAGTGTCGTTGGGCTGAGGAGGGAGGTCACCAGGCACCACACAAAAGATAAAGAAGAAATTAAGTGAAATGAAGAAAATCAGAGGTATACTGTTGATGAAAATTGGAAGAACTTTATATTCTACAAGTAGTAATGGGAAGTAATGCTGGGTACCCACAGGAAGATTTTTTTTCATTCAACCTAGCAGGCTGAATGGAAGAAAAACCTACAGACTGCCCTCCCCAACCCTCCCACCGCCATAACACAGTGATCGCTGCAACAGCGGATTGGATGTTGGTTTTCTAGCATGCTCGTTCGATAGAAGCCAGTCATGAGACAGGCTTCTGTTGGACCAGGTCAAAATTCAACCGGTTCCTGCCAAAACAACCGTTTCAGCCTATGTGTACACAGCTGGATTCAGAGGCGGATACATGGGGCCAATAAGTTCCCAGGGGATGCCTCTGGCCCATATGTACCATCACTTCACATATACCAATATGGTGAAAACATTTGTGGACACCTACCATTGCACTTATATGAGCTTGCTGGACATTCCTTTCCAACACCATGGCCATGAATTTAGAGTTACCCCACCACCCTCTCTGTGGCTATAATAGCCTCCACTCTTCTAGAATGACTTTACACAAGAGTTTGGAGTATATCTGTGTGAATTTGGCCAATTCAACCAAGAGAGGATTTGCGAGGCTTGTCAGTGGTGTGTACCAATTAATTCCAAGGGTGTTCAGTAGGGTTGAGGCCAGAGCTCTGTCCAGGACACTTGAGTTCCTTCACATCAAACTGTTCAAACCGTGTCTTTATAGAACTGGATTTGCATGCATGGGTACGTGCATACAAGAACAGAAAAGTTACCACAAAATTGGAAGAGCACAATTGTCTAAAATGCCTTGTACGCTGTAGGATTAATAGAAACCCTTGACTAGAAATCCTGAATCCTGTCATTCAAAGGGTGTCCACATACTTGGGACCATATAATGCAAAGCTGATGAACCATCATGGTCCCCTCTGCTTTCTTTCCTATAATTGCCTGTTACCATGTAACCATTCACACATACTGGAATATTGCATGAAACAACTGTTAATCCCTCATTTCAATGAGTCATAATTTACATATTTAGACTGTAAATTGTAGACTCATGTTGGGAAAGCCAAAGAAGCAAAAGACCAAATGCATACACAGTCCTTTTCACTGACCTGTCGTGTCACCTCCCAGAAAATATTCCGCAGCATGGAGAGCTTCATCTGAACTCCAACGGCTGTGAAGACAACAGAAAAAAATTAGCAAAGACTGTGCGCGATATATATTTCATCATGCTTTTTTTTTGTTTTTTTATTTGGCAATGAAATATCCTTATTGACTACATTGAAGTAACTGCTACTTTTAAAAGTAAAATACATTTAGCGCTAAGTAGATTTATAGCCTTTGCAGCTAATGAGGAATATATTTCACTGAAAGATTTGTGCCCGGAGTTCAGCTTTAAATTTATTGTGGAGTAAAGCAATACATGCAGGTAACTGGGACCCAAAGGGTGTCTCTATTTATACTCTGGTATCAATGTACAAGTTATGGGGGACCCCATGTGGTAGGTCTGTCATTGTTTTAGGGCCGTACTGTCTGAAATTCTCAATAAAACTCTAATGTTGACAAGCTGTGATCCCAAAATTAAAGGTATACTTAAAAAAAAAAAATAATAATAATTATTATTTTATGAAGTGTTGAAGGGTTTTTATTGCTGTGTCCCGCTGGGGAGATTCACCCTTTCTATTCAGGTGAACATTGTAACTGGTTACTGGGTTAGAAATTATTCAAAATTATAAATACAGTACTTTTTATTTATTTATTAGGTTTTGGATATGCTTTGATAAAAGCCTACACACATATGCACATTTAACAGCTGGTATGTGAGCAATCCCATATAATACAATTTTAAAGCTAACCAGATATCAAAGACACAACTAATGCAGCTCTTTATTCAATAATCCATTATTAAATGTATTTTAAAAACAAACTGTGCAAGCACCATAATATGACCTGGTATCAACCTCTTGCAGTCCCTGTACAGCAGAGCTCAGACTGGAAGAGGGGGGGGGGGGCGGCACAAGTAGCCAATCATTTGGGCTGCATTTGTCATATGTTAACAAAGAACATGCTGATCGAAGTAGAGAGCAGAGTGATAGAGAGAGCTGAGCTCATCCGTCTGCTGCCTTATCCTTCACTGTTCATTCACAGGTTGGAGTAGGGACAAGACCCCGTAAGTGCTACTGAACTTCAGCAGAGAAAAATCAGGCTCTGCAAGACTGGTCTTGGCTGTATGGCAGAGCTGTGTACATCTTAGGACTGGATGAACAGAAATAGGTTTCCTTTGACAGGTAAAATCTCCTATATATGTATTTCATCTGTGTATTTAGCTTTTTACCTGGAGTTCAGCTTTAAATAAATCATCTGTTTTTTTTAATAAACAGAAACATCCAAAACACAGACCGCGCACATGTCTGTAAAGGACCCCATAGAGAAGAAAGTTTGTGTGCAATTATTACAATCCAATTTCTGCACCCCTTCATCTCTCTGACCCCAGACAGCTGCCTGTTGTGGCACACACATCAAAGATTAAGACTCTGATCTCCCTCACAGCTATTATTTCTTTTGTCTTGGATTCTGTCCAAACCTCCTCCCTGTAGAGAACTTCAGAATAACAGTCCTGGAACACAGAATCTCTTTATCCATCCTGTTCAACACGGGACACCTTGTCAGCCTACGTGTGGCACTAATTAATACTCACTTCAATGTACTGCCTAGAGGGGAGAGGGTTCTCTTCTCCCCTCCAGAGCTATATATGGAAAATATTAAATATGTTATTGAATCAAATCACACAAAGTCATGTGACACTGGATGAAGAATCTCTCCGCAATACATTCACCATCAAAATCAATATGTCAGAGATCCCAAAAGAAAACTTAAATGAGAATAAGGCTTGCCATACACTAGTAGATCCTCAACAATAAAATTCATATAAAAAGTCTCATGAGTACATTCAATGATGAACGTCATTCAAAAGTACTTCAAATTCATTTACGATTCATATTCAATTTTGGAGTGAATGGACTCCCAAACAAAAAAGCCATTTTGTTCATTCGAGAAAATTTTATATCCTGCTCCTTCGAATTTTATTGTAACTGTGGTCGAAAAGTAATGTTAGTTTGATACCTCGTATGATTAGACTTTAGCCCAGGTTCATACTGATGGGGGTTTGAAATTTCAAACCGGCCTTGCAGTCCGACTTCGGGGGCTATTTCACAGAATCTGTGCGGATCCATGCACAGATGTCTTTTCAAATCGCCCCCCGAAGTCACGAAAATATTAGTACATTAACTACTTTTGGGAATCGGTGCAGTGCAACAAAGTCGGTGTGGCACTGATTAAGATGGTTCTATTGCAATAGCCACTGATTTGGCATGCAATTTGACATGTCAAATCGCATGCCAAATCAGAGCAATGTGAACGCAGGCTTAATGAATAGAGTCTATGACCAATCAGAGCCTGTGGCTCGATTAAAGGTACCTCTCTGATCTTCTTGGATCAAGGCTGGGTTTACATACTCCCGATGCAGTAACGCACATTTTTTTCATGCACTGAGATAAGGCAGCCCTTTCAAATGAATGAGCTGATGATTTCTGTACAGGCCACATCAAGGGTAGGAGTGTTCCGTTGACAAACATTGACATGCATTTCTGTTGCACTGCATAAAAATTAAGCATGCCTAAAATTTTCCTTGATGCACACCAACACAACTGTTTGTGTCTGACACAAACTCATGGACAGCAATGGTTTTTAGAGTGACATTTAATCTTGGGGCCTCAGAGTCATATGTGGGTATTATCTAGAGTGCTCTGCATGCAACTGCAGCCTGCTGAGAAATGCCAATTTCTCCAAACTGACATCCACCCATCAAGGCATTCTGATAATTGCACATCTCCTCCCTAGGGCCAGCTCAGTGCTTGTAGGTCTGAAGGCTCTTGAGTACTGAGGCAGGGTACTATGATCATTTCAGAAGGTTATGTACAGCACCCTGCCAACCCCACAGAAGTCAGTAATGAAAACAGAAAGATATCATTTTAAATTTCTATTAGCATGTTGATGAGGGAAATCAAAACACAAGCAAATTCAAATTTAAAGTTTTGAACCGCCTGCTGCCCAGTGTACTTATACAAATGTCCTGGGCAGCAAGCGCTTTTACCAGGAGCTGCAGCCATGATCCTGGTACCAATTATTAAAGCCGGTGATCAGCTTTCTTTTAACAGTGATTTGCGCAGTTACTTCTGGTTTCAGAGCTGTTTTGACCTGGCCATTACAGCCAGGAAAGCAGATGATCAAACACAATCCATTGTCTTGGAGGAGTCTAATAGACTCCTGATGTCTCCATAAAGAGTATCTGTCACTGCCTAAAGCTATCACAGGAGAGCTTGTTCACCTCTTGTGATAGCAATAAATGGAAAAAAAAAATAAAGGAAAAAAAAGTGTAACAAAATGAAATTAAATAAATACACATCATTTTTTTTCAGCACCCCTGCCCCCCCTACTTACACGTAAATACGCACATAGGTCCAACACACGTATTTAAACAATGATTGCACCACAAATATGAGGTATTGTCGTTGCAGTGACAGCAATAATTCTCATGACTCTAAACTGATAAGGCTTTTAAAGCATTGCCTATGGCTAATTTTAGCTACCGTCATTTGTTGCCATTTCACAGGTGTGCGCAATTTTAAATCTTGACATGTTTGGTATCTATTTACTCAACGCAACATAATCTTTTATATTTTACCAAAAATTGGGTATTTCATCGTGTTGGGGCGTTTTAAATAATTTTTTATCAAAACATACAGACTTTAACATGCATGTGAAAAATGCCAAAATTGCCCTGATAGGCAAGCGTTTAAAGAACAGCTCCAGTCTCCTCCCAAAATAGGGACTTTTTTTAATATAAGGAGACTTACCTTTCCAGGGATCCATTGATGTCCTCACCTGACCCGATTCTTTATTCGGCTTTGGGTGCCGGCGGTGGCATGTTAACCTAGGCTCCTCCCCCCCCCTCCAATGCCACATTTGCCATTTTTTGTGAGGGAGCGGGTTTTTTCAGGTACCTGGTCCCACTTCCGTTTAGGTAAGGGATGTAAGGGCACCTACATCTTAGGTAAGGGAGTTGTGCTGCGCTTTGAGAATGGTCCTGTAGTCTTTTGGGACCTGTGATGTGTCCCAGAAGGCAGCGGAGAGGAAGGAAGAGGGGCCAAACATCCCTGCGGTAATCTGACCGGAAGTGGGAGCGGGTACCTGTCAAAACCATAAATGTATATATATCAATGTGATAGTGATGCTCAGTATGTGACTCCTGAATAACACATATAACAATAATTTTACTAAAATGATAAACAATAGTAAAGTGCAAGTGCCAACATAAAAATTGCCAAATATTAAATAAAAAATGTGCACATATCAAACGTAAAGTCCATAAAATGCTTTTCATACACTGTGCACCCAAAAAGTCTCTTGCAATGAACCGTGCTCCACACGTCAATACACAGTGTATCTCCACTCCATTAACCTGTGTCCTATTCAGCAGGTGCAGTGCAAGCTCACCTCCATCTTAGACCCACAAGGGGTCAGATACGCTTAGATAAGGTAATATCTGATAACAAACAAAAGGCTTCCAAAAGCAGTGCCATCATATTGATATATATACATTTATGGAGGCTGTGGGAACACATAGGTGATAGCAGCAGCCTACTTTATTTTTACTACTAGGTGGCAGCGCGCAATCAATCTGATTGATTTTTTTACCTGTCAAAACCAGTTACCAGTCTCCCACAAAAAGTGTCAAATGTAATAATAGAGTGGGGGAGGAGGCAAACAAGCTGAGCTTCACCCAAAAGTAAAAGTTTTGCTTGTTTGCCTCCTACCCCCTTCCTCTTTAACAATTGTCACTTTTTCCCAGATAGGCTAAGATGTTGGCGCCTTGATCTGAAGCCCATTTAAGAATTGGCCCCTGGGAGGACAGCGCTGGATCCCTGAACAGGTGAGTGTCCTTATATTGAGAGTCAGCTGCTGACTTTTAATTTTTTTTTTTTTTTGGGGGGGGGGGGGGGGGGAGCCTTGAGCTCCTCTTTAAGGGCTAACAGGTTCACATTATTGCCATCCTTTGAAAAATCCAGTGTTACAATTGCAAATGAAACTTTGAGGGGTTAATTAAGATTGCTACATGGAATAATATTTTCAGTGTGCTGAATCAGGTCTGATACCTGTAATCCTTCCATAGTGAAGTCCTTCTTCGTGTAGCTGTTCTCCATCTGACAAATTTCTGCTAATTTAATAACGCTGATTACATGATAGGCTGATTATAAGATGCGCTAATTACACAACCGACAGTCAATAAGATTGATGACAACATATTTATCTAGATCCTCATGATATGAGACAGATGCAGCGCTCCTCAGCTATCTCATTTTTTAACAGTTATGACATTTACAGCACAACCACCTATTAAAGCCGAACTCCAGCCAAAACTTGTTCTCACCCTTCCACACTAAAAAAATGAATAATGTTTTTGGATGGAGTTGAGCTTTCTAAAAACAAATCTTGTTGTAAATAAGACAAATGTAATGCAGCCATTTTTTCCTGTTAAAATGCAGAGCTGTGCCTATTCTTTTCCATTGACATCGTCCAGCTCCCCCTGAATTCTGAAGGACAGTAAACTGGTCCTTTGTTTAGAAAATTTGAGAGATCCTGATCTAAATGGTCATGAAAGTTTTACAAATATAAGCAGAAGCGTTCCCTGATTCCAAGCCCTGCCCACAGTAATTCTCAGACTGGAAGGCCGCAATGGCACGAATTTGTGACAAGAGTCTGCAGTCCCGATCAAAACTAACGTTGGCTCAAGTGAACTCTACATGTTTCCTGCACAGAATTAGAAGTGCATTGATTGTTCTGGATACTTGCACTTGCACTATAAGCAAAAAATATTTCTGTTTGCCAACAAGTGATTTTTCATCCAAGTTATAAATAAATATATCAGCAGCGGTTTGATCCCTGAGCTGTTTTATTTGTAACATTTGTGGTCTTACTGGTGACTGTTAGTCATTTTCTGGTCCTGCTCTGGATGTTAGAGGTGGGTGGTTGATGCCATTGTGCGCACAGATGGGGAGTCAGAGCTGGAGATGGTAATTACAGAGGGGGTGACAGTCTGAAGGTTATAATATCCAATACACACCAGCAAACAATAGAGACAACGACAAACACTGCGACAAAGAAGGCAGAACAGATAAAAGGAACTCGGATAATAAGAGAGAATGCAGACAAGAGCGGCAGATTAACCGCTACAGAGATACAGAAGATCAGACAGAGTGTAAGGAGAAAGAGAGGAAGGAGAAAGAAGGAAAGAACGAAAGAAAGAAAGAAAGAAAGAAAGAAAGAAGAACACAGACAACAAGAGCGGCAGATTACCCATAACAGAGATACAGAAGATCAGACACAGAGTGCCAACAGCCGATTCAATCCTGTCTGCCAAAAACAGACAGATGGGGATCCGTTCCATGTCTGCTGGCGGATCAGATCTGATGGCAGTTGGGTGTAAACGGACAGGTGGCTTGTTTACATCCAACTGCCCATAGGGGATGCATAAGCAGAGCAGACACAGAGTGGACACAAACCAGCCATCAGTCTGCTCAGTGAAGCCCACCCCATGTGTAAGTAGCTCTATTAAAAATTCTTCCTCTTCCTCTGAGCCCTGATATGGCCAAAGACATAGAAAGCATGAGGGGTCTGACTGAAATCATGAGTTGCATCATGTTATATGACCAGCATTCTCCACATGGTACTATACATTCAGGGCTGCTGTTAGAAATCACAGGGCCCCCTACAACTTACCTGACAGGGCCCCATACCCTGTCCGAAAGTGACTGACATAGATTTATCAGTCCCTTTCTCTGAAGCCTCAGCGGCACAGATGAATGAATAGAAGTGGTCTGAGGTTTCCTGCTCATTCACAAACTGTAGCATTGTAAACACCATTTCCTATGCTTCAGTGATGAATGGAAACAGGAGTGATTGGTACCGATCCCTCACTGTGTTTTTTAGGAAAGGAAGGGGCCAGTAAATGACCGGTATATTTATGGCCTCTTACCCTGCTCTCCATCATGAAACATCCCCCTGTGTGCCCGCAGCAGCTACCAGCGAGAGAGGAGAGGAGAAAAGCCAGAGGGGCTACAGTGGAAAGGGGCACACAGGGGTTCAGACACAGTAGCGGCTGGTGGTATATTGGTATATTTTTTTTTGAGGGGGCAAACAATCCACCAGACGGCACCCCCCGTCGGTCAGGTCACAAGCACCCCCCCGGTCAGTAACCAGCCCCCCACTTACCCCATCTAGGTCGCTGGCAGTAGCGCTTCCTCCGAGCGGCGCATCCTCCTCCTGGGGCTTCACGGCGGATTCTTTTGCGTTTCCTCCCTCCTCCTCAGCGGCCAATAGGATTGCTTCTCCTCTCATGCAATCTGGTAAATCAGGAAGACAATAGCAAATATTATTTTGCTATTGTCACACAACTGGGTGGGGCTCAGGGCGCAGCCTTTTTTGAAGCCTATTAGAGCCTCTGGCTTTAATCACGTGCTTCTAAAAAAAAAAAAAAAAAAAAAAAAAAACATTGAAATCCATGTGTGCAGCTCCCCCCATGAAGATCAGGGGGCCAGATGCATGGACTAGGGGATTGGGGGGCAGCACCCCTGCGCCCTGCATTAGGGGCCACCACTGTCCAGACAGCAGGTGGAAGGGGCGCATGTGCTAGAAATTTTGTTTGCACAAAATTTTTGTCTGTTTGCAAGTTCTGGTGCAAACCGAACCGGGGGGGGGGGGGGGGGGGTGTTCGGCTCTTCCCTACTGCAAGCGCTGCAGAAGGAAGCAGAAGAGGATCAGTATTTTCAATAAAACAGTACAACCGGACCTCCTGCTCAATGGGTGCCTGGGCCCCCCTTTTGAACTGATGGGGCCCAGCCCAGTACAAAAGGGCTGGCTGTATTTACTTATCCATGGCCCTGTATACATTTATCAAGGTACATGTGTTATATGGCTGCTTAATGTTAATAGAATATTCCTACTCCAGTGAATTTACACTTTAAAGTCCTGTTTTGTAATATATCCTGTATGCTTATTAGGGGGGAGAGAGAGAAATAAAGAGAAGGCGATGAAGTGATAGAAAGAGGATAAGGGAGATTTAAGAAAATTGAGTCGAATAGAGAAAAAGAAGGTAAAAGAGAAAGAGATGGTCAGGTGAGAAGAAAAAGAAAAATAAGAGGGAGAGAAAGACACAGGAAGAGAGGAAGCGACACAGACAGTAAGGAAGGACAGGGAGAAAGAAGGGACGAGACAGAGAAAAAAAGTGCCAGATCAAGAGAAATAACAAATTACCAAAAATCGAAATGTCACCAATGGACTGTCCCTGTTTTTAAGAAAAATCAAATACATTTCATATTTTATTTACACTGGCTGGGCAGCTAAGTGCTACTCATAGCGCCTCCACTTCCAGCTGAGAAGTCCGCAGTGCCCATCAGTTGTTGTGAGTGACAGTTTGTCTGCTGTGCGCAGGGAGGAATCTTTTTTTCAAAAAGCTCCGGAAACTTTTAAAGGGTCAGTCCATCCAAAAGTGATAGTACATAATTCATGGTGGTATATCCACCTACGTTTCTAGAAAGAAAAAGAACTGCGCTAGCCACAAAATACCCAATATGATTAGGGTATATGAAAGTGCCAGACCCGCACTGCGGGTTTTAGTATCTAGTGTCTCAAAAGACCACCTCCAAGCGTGGTATATACCATATACAGATAAGTGCAATTGAATTCAAAAAACAAAAAATAAATGTGTATCAATAATGTGAATTCCCCGAGCTCAATATATGTGTATCAAACTCTGTGTATAAACCCCTAAACCATAAAGGTAAGAATATAAAGCATATATATTCACTATTAAGCATAAATGACCTATCGAAAAAATAATAAATCTGTGTTCAAAAACACTCTATGTAATGTCCATACAGTCATATATCAAAAATTGAAAAATTAAATTAAAATAAAAATAAAAATAAAAAGTAAATGTCCATATAGTGAATGAACACCAGTGGTACAAAACTTCAAATGAGGTACGGCAGTAAAGAAAAGTTCCAAACGGCTAAACTCCAAATACACGAATTGAAAATCTTCTCCAAAGATGTGGTGTGCTTATCCCATCACCGAAATGAATGAATCAGCTCCTTACCAGATCCAGACGACCCCCCGTTACAGAGGGTCACCACAAGCTGTAGCAGTCAAAAGGGTGTCCGGATAGTGCCTCCTCCTCAGATGGTCACGAATCGAACACGACTTGGGGTGACGTCGACAGGGCGGTGCGAACGTGTCGACGTCACCCCAAGTCGTGTTCGTTCTTTGTGGACCAGGAAGGACGGGTTGGTCTTTGCGTTGGCGTGTATCCGGCCGGTGCACGTCTTTGTTTTGAACCTGCTTTTAAAGTCTTTTATGTAAGTGTTTACGTTCGCTTTTAAGAATTAAAGTCATTTGGTTTTACACTATCTGGAGCCTATGTTTTCCCTTATGTGACACCACGTCGAGTTGGGAGTGAGTAACAGCCATAACCCCATCGCGTGGAAGATTCGTGACCATCTGAGGAGGAGGCACTATCCGGACACCCTTTTGACTGCTACAGCTTGTGGTGACCCTCTGTAACGGGGGGTCGTCTGGATCTGGTAAGGAGCTGATTCATTCATTTCGGTGATGGGATAAGCACACCACATCTTTGGAGAAGATTTTCAATTCGTGTATTTGGAGTTTAGCCGTTTGGAACTTTTCTTTACTGCCGTACCTCATTTGAAGTTTTGTACCACTGGTGTTCATTCACTATATGGACATTTACTTTTTATTTTTATTTTTATTTTAATTTAATTTTTCAATTTTTGATATATGACTGTATGGACATTACATAGAGTGTTTTTGAACACAGATTTATTATTTTTTCGATAGGTCATTTATGCTTAATAGTGAATATATATGCTTTATATTCTTACCTTTATGGTTTAGGGGTTTATACACAGAGTTTGATACACATATATTGAGCTCGGGGAATTCACATTATTGATACACATTTATTTTTTGTTTTTTGAATTCAATTGCACTTATCTGTATATGGTATATACCACGCTTGGAGGTGGTCTTTTGAGACACTAGATACTAAAACCCGCAGTGCGGGTCTGGCACTTTCATATACCCTAATCATATTGGGTATTTTGTGGCTAGCGCAGTTCTTTTTCTTTCTATTTCTGTTTGGTGTATTTTTGGTATACATTTGAATTGCAGCTTCCGTTCAACATCATTTGTTTTTTTCCCGTAGCGCAGTTTTTCCCCTCTTTTTCCTGTTCCACCTACGTTTCTGTTTGTTAACACTGGAGTTTTGGATGATGTTCCCACCAACCTTTCTGTGTCCATGCTCTTCCTGTTACCTTGTCCATAATATTAAGTAAAGAAAGGTCCAGCATGGATGGCGGGAACCTTTTAAAATGACAATAGCGGGTATGCAGATGTGGCAACTCAGAGAGATGGTGGGAGCTACTCATAAGGGGCACAGCAGGTGTGCAGATCTGAGGACTCAGTGCAGAGATGGTGGGGGGCCCTCATAAAAGGTACAACAGGCGTGCAGACCCAGGATTGCAGCATACAGGTGGTGGGATTCCCTAATAGTGAAAACTCAGCACAGGGATGGTGGGAACCCCTCATAATATGCACACCAGAAGTAAAGACCCAGGAACTGAGCACAGAGATGGTAAGAACCCCTTATTTTGGGGGCAGGAGGTGTGCAGACCTGGAAACTCAGTGCAGGGGTGGTAGGAACCCCTACAATGAGCACAGATAGTGTGCAGACCCATGTACTCAGCACAAAAATGGTGGAAGCCCCTAATAATGAGCCCAGCAGATGCGCATATCCAGAAACTCAGATGGTGGGAACCCCTCATTATGGGCAGAGCAGGCAAGCAAATTCAAAATCTCAGTGCACAAGTGGTGGTAACCCCCCCTTATAATGGGCACCGTTGATGTTGCAGGCCTAAGAACTCTTATAATGGGTGCAGCAGGTATGAAGACCCATAAATTCTGTGCAGAGAGCTACCCAATTGAGCACCAGAGAGATACAAGAGACTGCCAAAGTATTTAACTCTCTAGCATCCACCAAGCAATAATATATTGGTTTTCTGTAAACGAACCCCTTACATTTGCGAATGTTACTAATATGAATTTTTGTGAATATTACACTAATTATCTTACTACAGCCAGTTTGCAATGGAGTATTACTGGTTATACACAGATGTATACAACTGAGAGGTGAGATGCTGAGACTTGTAGTTCTTGCAGACAGCCCACCACCTGCCTGAATAGGATTGAAATATGTGCTAATGGAGCAGAGCCTGGAATGGGTCTCCTTGTGCGTCATTGCTTGTGATGGTGTGTGTGACTTTGCAAGTTCACACTTCCTATTTCTGTACAGTGTGGAGAGTCGAGTGCAAGCGGAGAGGCTAAATGAAGCCAGTTCCTAACATATGTATATTAATGCACTGTCATCCCCATCCATCCATGTATCCGACACCGGATAACCTGTCCATTTGCTTTAGAAACCTTGTGCTTATGTAGGCTGGGGTTATATGTTTGACCTGCTATAGCTGACCTCCTTCTTCAGATGTCACTTCCCAAACTGTTATCTTAAAGTGGTTGTAAACCCTTACAACACACTTTGACCTAGATTAAGGCTTACCTGTAGGTCCAAGAAATATCTCCTAAACCTACACGGTTTAGGAGATATTTGCCGAAAGAAAGGCACCGCTGTCTACGGTGCATGCGCCGTAGACAGCGGCACGCAGACGCACTGAGCGCGGCACCGTCAACGGCGAATATGCCACGCGTGGTGGCTCCCGTCCGCATGAGTGACGTTGTCGCGGCTTCGCCGAATGACAGTGGCAGGGCAGCGAGACCCACCGAGAAGATGGATGCGCCGGACTACAGGGGACAGTGGTGACATCGCTGGCTCCTGTGTCAGGTAAGTGACACATAATGGACTACTATGCGATGCATAGTAGTCCATTATGCTTTGCCTTTGCAGGGAATGAAAGAGGAAGTAAACCCATTTCAGAACTTTTTCCACCTTTGATAAACTGTACAACTCAGTTGAACAACAAACTGAAAACTTTTAGGAGGAGGGAAGTAAAAATACAAAAATAAAATAATATGGTTGCATAAGTGTGCACACCCTTAAACTAATACTTTGTTGAGGCACCTTTTGATTTTATTACAGTACTCAGTCTTTTGGGTATGAGTCTATCAGCATGGCACATCTTGACTTGGCAATATTTGCCCACTCTTCTTTGCAAAAACACTCCAAATCTGTAAGATTGTGAGGGCATCTCCTGTGCACAGCCCTCTTTAGATCACCCCACAGATTTTCAATCAGATTCAGGTCTTGGCCCCTGCTAAGCCATTCCAAAACTTTAATCCTCTTCTGGTGAAGTCATTCCTTTGTTGATTTGGATGATATGCTTTGGGTCATTGTCATGCCGAAAAATTAAGTCCTTTTTCATGTTAAGCTTTCTAGCAGAAGCCTGAAGGTTTTATGCCAATATTTACAGGTATTTGGAACTGTTCATAATTCCCTCTACCTTGACTAAGGCCCCTGTTTCAGCTGAAGAAAAACAGCCACCACCATGCTTCACTGTGGGTATGGTGTTGTTTTTTGCTCCAAACATATCTTTTGAAATTATGGTCAAAAAGTTCAACCTCGGTTTCATCAGACCCTAACACATTTTCCCACATGATTTTGGGAGACTTCAGATGTGTTTTTGCAAAATTTAACTGGGCTTGGATGTTTTTACTTGTAAGAAAAGGAATATGAAGAATATGGGAGATAGTTGTCACATACCACACAGCCAGTACTTGCCAGATATTCCTGCAGCTCCTTTAATGTTGCTGTAGGCCTCTTGGCCAGTTTTCTTCTCGTCTTTTCATCAATTTTGGAGGGATGTCCAGTTCTTGGAAGTGTCACTGTTGTGCCATATGTTCTCCACTTGATTTCTGTCTTCACTGTGTTCCAAGGTATATCTAATGCCTTGAAAATTATTTTCTACCCTTCTCCTGACTGATACCTTTTAACAATGAGATCCGTCTGATGCTTTGGAAGCTCTCTGCGGACCATGGCTTTTGCTGTAGGATGCGACTAAGTAAATGTCAGGAAAGACCTACTAGAGCAGCTGAACTTTATTTGGGGTTAATCAGAGGCACTTTAAATGACGGAAGGTGTGTACTGTCTGTGATTGCTTAATTCGGAACACAGCTACATCCCCAGTTATAAGAGGGTGTGCACACTTATGCAACCACATTATTTTTTTATTTTTTATTTTTACTCCCCCCCCCCCCCCAAAAAAAAAAAAAAGATTTCAGTTTGTTTTTCAATTGATACGTTTATAAGTTACATTGAAAGGTGAAAAAAGTTCTGAAATGATTGACCTTTGTCTCATTTTTTACATGACAGAAACCTGACATTTTACCAGGGGTATGTAAATGTAATGTGTGTGAATGTAAAACTTACAGTTCAAAATTAATCCGCATCATTAGATGCAATGGGAAAACAATTTTAATTCAAAGATGAATTTCATGATAGTCAAATATAGTCAGTTGTATTTTCTCACATGCATGTTGGTGTTCTCTGTGTATTTCTTCCAGATCTGTGCAGTAATCCATTGTAAAACATCACCTCCGTGTGCAGGAGCCTCCTGTAATAAAGACCGGTCACTGCTGCCTTGGCAGCCTGTAGTGGGTGGGGCCTGAACACTGATGATGTCACTGCTACCTGCTGCTAGGTAATATCTGGGCTTGCAATGGCGTTTGGTATACAAAAAGTGGGTTTATTTCCACTGAGGCTATTGGAGAATGTATTTAGATAAAACAATTTTGGTGCCAGAGTTCAACTTTAAAGTGTATGCCTCTTTATTTCTCTCTCCTCTAGTTTTAAATAACTATACATGTTAGAAGGCTAATTTAATAAGTCTAAATTTGTAGAAGGAGTTTCTGGCACTATACCTACACCTCTCTTGGGTCCCTACCTTGTCATCATTTTTTTCAGTTTTACCCTCCGTCCCCTTTTTTCATACTTACCTGTTTCTTTTCTCTTTCATTGAGTATGCCCCCTTATTGGCATACTGACCATCCTGACCAGGGTACACTTCAGGTCAGTTTATATGTTCTTTATTTTCTATCGTATTAACAGACTCCTAACACACACAAAAAAAAAACACACACACATATATATATATATATACATACACACATATATATATATACACACACACACACATTTATTTTTTATTGCAACTGTATCTGCACAACAGAAACCAGACTGCGTGGTCTCACACTGTGAGCCAACATGAATCCATTACAAATTGCTGCCAATCTAACATGTTTCAGGTACAGAGGGAAGGATGTGTTTAGACAGAACACAGAAAGGGCAGAAAGAGGACTTGCAATAATCCCTATTCACCTTCCAATCAGCAGGCAGGTAACACAGGACATGCTGTATGAGCAGTGTGGCAGGGGATGTGTGAATCACATGACTACAAAGCTTTTGGAAGGCAAATCAGCTCTTATACTATATGTATTTCAGCCTTAATGGTGGCTTTTTGGAAGTCAAATTGCTGGAAAAATGAATTGTGACAATAATGGGCAATAGTGTCTTTTTCATGTGTATTTCAGGCTGATGTGGCATTCTTGTTCATCCGATAACAGCTCAGCGGGTTTGGAGCTGCTGGAAATTAGCTGTGTTCATCGGAGGTGGTGTAGTCGCTTTATACGCCTGTACGTGTACGAGTGTGACAGAGCGAGGCTCAGTGCAGTGTGTGTCTGTCATTAGACACAGCCGTCTCTCCTCGCACTCCCCCTTCCCCGGGCTTCCCTGTCTCTCCACTGCTGCTCTGTCTCTGTAATCATCTGTACGCGTCCCCTCCATCCACTGGATTTCACCCCCCTCCTCTCTGCCCCCCCAATCTATTCTCCCCCTGGAGCAGCAACAACTGAAGCAGCGCCGGGGCTCTCATCCTCTCTGACATCAACAGACTGAAGGGTCATTATTTTCTTCTTTTTTTTTATTCGGGGGTCCATGACTGGCTTGCACGGTGGGGGTCCTGCTCATTCATTCCTGGCTGGCATCCATTCATCGGTTCGTCAGACCTCCAGAGGGAAAGGTAAGGAGAATGGCACGTATAAACTGTGGTAGGTGTGAATGGGGAACAAGGACAGCAGCAGGTGCCAGATCAGGTGAGGGCTGGATGCTGGCAGGCAGATTTTGCATACCTGATGTCAACAATAAGGTTGTGAATGAAACCAGCTAATGTCTCCTTCTTAAGTCTAACCGAGCTGAACTACAGGTCTCTGTCACTGGGGGGGGGGGGGGGGGGGTCAAGCAGCAGGGCAGCAATGTACACTGAGGGGGCTGTCCTTATACAGTCCTTGAGGGCCACAGTCAAGCCAGGGATTTAGGCTTAGTAAACAGTTCCACGATTCATTAGCATCTATTAATTGGGTCAATCTGCGGAAGGTCTATGGACCTTGAAAATCAAGTTAGACCCTTTTATGTTATATGTCCTACATTAAAAAAAATTGTCCAAATCCAGTCCTCAAGGGCCCAATACTGGACACTAAATCTCCCCTTGAAATGTACGGTCTTTTTTTCCCAGGCTTACTAAATTTAATGTTGTTAATGTATGGAGTCTTAAGATTGACGCGACCATGCCTTGAAGACTGGACATCAATGGAAGGATAAAAGCATGGCAGCTTATGGATAGATCAGCCTGTGGCTCAGTGTGCAACTGTTGATTGACCATAGGTTCTAGCATTACTCTACAATGGTGACAGAGTAATGCTCCATGGCCAAAAATTAAAGTGTGTCTAAACCAAAGACCAAAAAACTTAATATACTGCAGCTTACCAGTCCTTACATGTGGAAGCTTTATTGGTTCTCTTTTATTTCCACCTCATAATCCTGCCAGTAAAACACTTCCTGTTGAAGGGTGACAACCCTTACTCACTGTACTATTATCCATGGAGGGGCAGTGTTGTCTCCCTTGGCTGCTTTGGTGATTTAAACTAAAAACACCTCCCCCTGCCTCATAAAGGCGATGTTCTGTAGTTCACGGAAGATTTCAGTTCAGTGCACAGGAAGTTACATGGACAGTGGATTTTTGACAAAATCAACTGGATTTTGTCTCTATTTTCAGAAAATGCCCTGAAAAACTAAAAACGCATGCAGCCACCACATCCAAAGACTGGTACGCTGCAATATATTACATTTTTATTCTTCAGCATCCTGAAGACTGGACAATATAGAAGTACAGCGGCTTGCTTAAAACAGATAACCTATGGCTCAGTGTGCAACCCTTATGGAAGTGAAATCCCAGCATAACAGACATACACTTTAAGAGCATTTGTTCACTATTATTATTAAGCCAGATTTATATACCACCAACAGTTTTCGCATAGCTTTACAAAATAAAGGTTACAGTACGGTTACAATACAAATCAAAACAAGAGGGTTTAGCGATCCATGCTCATGGTAGTTTACAATCTATAAGGGAGGATCAAGTGATATAAAAGGTAAGGACTGTGTGGGATGAGCTGATGGATAAAGTAAAAGTACAGTTTATTAGGTTGAAGTGGGATAGATTTCCCTAAAGGATGAATTTTCAGGGATCGCCAAGGTAAACAGAGTAGGAGATAATCAGACAGATTGAGGTAAGGCACTCCAGAGGATGAGAGAGGCTTTGGAGAAGTCCTGGGGTAAGCATTGGAGGAGGCAATAAAGGAGCCAGTGAGCAAGAGGTCTTGAGAGGAGCAGAGAGGACAGTTTAGGTGATTTTTTGACATGAGGTTGGTTATGTAGCCTGGGGAAGAATTGTGGATGGCTTTATACGATGTTAGTATTTTGAATTTTTGTTTATTTTGTAAATCAAAGCCGGGATTGGCAGAGGTGGGTAGAGGACGCTGAATGCTTGGTAAGGTGGATGAATGTGGGAGCGGTATTCATGATTGACTAATAGGGGGCTAGCCTGTGTAGCGTTAGGCCACTGAAGTAGGAGTTAGAATAGATGGGGTGAGAGATAATAAGGAACATATATATAGAATGTTGGTGGTGCCATTGGTTAAGAAGGGATGAATTTTAAAGATGTTATGGTTGCAAGATTTAGACAGCCATTGGATGCTGAAAGGAGAGGTTAAAGCCAAGTAATACACCTAAGCGCCCTGGAATAAGGGGAGGGACTTATGTGCTATTGATCTTGAAGAAAAAGTTGTGGGAGGTAAGGGGACAAAAGATTTGTTCTACAGTCACAAATGAAACTTCTGATTAAGAAGGTTCTCCATCTGAAGGTTAATTAGCTGCATCTAAATTTTCAGCTACTAATTTTACGATCATCTCCAGTGATTGCCTTTGATTTGTTTCCCCCATTATTGCCAGTCAACTCAGCCTTTGTTACAAGAGTGATGCATGCAGCATTTCAATCTGTTGCATCCCTTGCCGTAATTGCAGTCCTCGTGGCATGTCACCTCCAATATCTAAAAATAATTGATCTATTGAATCAAACCTCAACTTGATATCTACATGGTGGGTTATGCAGTACCTTCAAACAACAACAGTTGATACCACAGGACAGTCCTATTAGTTAAATAGTTAACTTATGATAAACTCCAGGCAAACAAATAAAATACACATATAAAAATACATATGTAGCAACTCTTACATTTACTTTCCTTCAATCCCTTTACTTCCTTTCGATCCAATCCTAAAATTTCAGCCTTGTCTGGCAGTGAAGAAGATCTGATTTTACTTTTCAGTTCAGCAACACTTAAGCCGGGTACACACTACAGTTTTTTTTTTGTTTTGTTTTTTTGCAAACATGCGGGTTGCATGAAAAAAAAAAAAAACTGACAGCTTCGGTCGGAGCTGCTGTACTAACCATTCAAAGGTTAGTTCAGCGATCTCTCCTGCTGAGCTGTTGTGTTTGGACAGGGGGAAGGCCCCCCGATCAGCCATTGAATGTGAGTGCTAAACGGGAGTCGGTCGGCTGCAGCTTTCCAGCATGCGAAATGCAAAAATGCAGCAACACCTGATTGATTCATTGTACCACTTCTACATACAGTCTGAACTCTGCTTTCAGCCTGGTACAAACTAATAGTTTTTCTTTCATTCAACCCGGAAGGCATCCTGACCAGGAGAAGACAGTGATTATCGCTAGTGGTTATATCAGCTGCTAGTGATAATTGCAAGAGAATCCAGCAGGCTGGTTCTACCCAAGTTGATTGATCGATCAATTTGGTACATTCAGCCTGCCCATTAATGGTTTGAACTGTGTATGGTTGGCCTTACATTGGTTGCAAGGCTCATACCAAGTTAAATTCAGCTAGTTACACTGCATGCATTTAAAAAATACATTTAATGATGTACTAATGAATACAGAGCCACAGATGTTACCTACTGAGGTTCCTGTGCAGCATTGGGCATACTACAGGAGATTGTCAGAGACTAAGAAAATGCCATAAAGCAGGGATATGCAATTAGCGGACCTTCAGCTGTTGCAGAACTACAAGTCCCATGAGGCATAGCAAGACTCTGACAGCCACAAGCATGACACCCCGAGGCAGTGGCATGATGGGACTTGTAGTTTTGCAACAGCTGGAGGTCCACTAATTGCATATCCCTGCCATAAAGGATTGTCAGAGACTTAATACATACTACAGGAGATTGCCAGAGACTGTAACTTACTACAGGAGATTGCCAGACACTGGGGATATACTGTGGAAGATTGTCAGAGACTGGGGCATAGGACACAAGACTATCAGAGGCTGAAAACATACAATAAGAAATTCTCAGAGACTTATGCCCTGTACACACAGTCGCAAATTCCGACGGAAACGGTCCAATCAGATGATGTTGGAAAATCCGATCGTGTGTGGGCTATTTCAGACTTTTCCCGGAAATTCAGACGGAAAAAGTTTGAGAGCTGGATCTAAAATTTTCTGGCAACAAAATCCGATCGGACTTTTTGCGATCGTTTGTAGAGAATTCCGAAGGACAAAGTGCCACGCATGCTCAGAATAAATTACGAGACGAAAGCTATTGGCTACTGGCCTCTACGAAGTCCCGTCATACGCAACCAACGTCACCTTGTTCAGAACGATCGGATTTTCCGACAACTTTGTCCGACCGTGTGTATGCAACACAAGTTTCGGCCAAAATCCGTCAGAAAAAATGCGACGGATTTTGTGGTCGGAATGTCTGACCGTGTGTACAGGGCATAAGGGCATACCGAAGGCGACTGTCAGAGACTGGAGACATAGAACAATAGATTTCAAGGACTGGGAACATAGTATAGAACAAAGTTTCTCAAATAGGGTTCCACCAGTTTGCCAGGGGTTCCATGAGCAATGGGCAATTTCTGTCTCTCAGATAAGTTCTTACTGACACAGTTAATATTTTTAAGTGTAAGGAACATTTTTCCCACTGACCATCACACTAATGTATCATGAGTTGATATAAGTAGATAAAGTCCATTTTAGCAGGGGTTCCCTGAGACCAGAGGAATTTCAAGGGTTTGTATTGAAAAGTTTGAAAAAGAGTGCTATAGAAGATTGCCGAAGACTGCAGAGATACTATAGGACATAGCACAGAAGATTATCAGAGACTGAGGACATATTACAGGAGAGTGTCAGAGACTGGAGACAAAGCACAAAAGATTTCAGGAACTGGGGACATTCTACAGTAGATTGACAAAGACTGGGAACCTACTACAGGAGATTGTCAGAAAGTGGAAACATTACCACAGGGGATTGTACGAGAATGGGGTCATACTATAGCAGACTGTAGGAACTGGGGACTTACTACAGGAAATTGTAAGTGACTAGGGACTTACTACAGGAAATTGTCAGTGACTGGGGACTTACTACAGGAAATTGTCAGTGACTGGGGACTTACTACAGGAAATTGTCAGTGACTGGGCACTTACTACAGGGGATTGTCAAAGGCTTGGAAAATATTACAGGAGATTGTCAGAGACTGGGGACATTCTATAAGTGTGGTTTTAAACTTTGAAAGTGTTGCAGTATAAATCAGAATTCCCACTATTGGCTGCTGGGGCCTGAGGGCTATACAACAAGTACCAAAGGACCTCAGGTAAGGCACCATCTGCTCGGCGTGTTATTACGTATTTGCATTTTTGTGCAAAGCGTTGTTTTATATTTCTAAAATGAAAAAAAAAAAAGTATCTTTGTTGCAGTATTAGAAGAGCAATGTTATAATTTGTGGTGCTTTGAAATATCAATACTTCTGTAGCTGAAACAGCTTTTAATAAAACCCTGTGATGTACCAAAATCCAGTGAAAGCACAAAAAATATTTAGAAAAAATGTTATATATAAATAACTCACTTTATTTATATTCTTCAGTCATAATTGTAATATTTCCGTTAGAAGCGATTGAATAACTTTCAAATTGTTACTGGCTTGCTGTACCATATTTCCAGTGCTGCTGTACTGCAGATTTTTAGCTTCTCTCTCTGCTAATCTCTTTCACATGGGTATTGAAAATAAATTAGCTAGCTGTTAATTTTTTGACCGTCTCCAATGATTGCCTTTGATCTGTTTCCCACATTATTGTCAGCCAGCTCAGCCTGTGTTACAAGATTGTTGCAAGCAGCATTTAAATCCGTTGCATCCCTTGCTGTAATTGCATTCCTCATGGTATGCCACCTCCAATATCCTTTATAAAGTTGGACTATTGAATCAGACTTCACCTTCATATCTAGGCAGTGGATTATGAAGAACCTTCAAGCTCCACAATAGTTACTATCACATGGCAGTCTCAATAGAGGATTAGATGAACTGTAGCTGAACAGCTTTTAATGAATCCCTAAAATGTACAAACATCCTGCACTGAAAGCCTGGAAAGGTAAATAGAAATGCAATATATGTACACTCATATATATATATATATATATATATATATATATATATATATATGTAAATATATATAAAATATATAATAATAATTATATATATATATATTTACAGTCGTGATTTTATTTCTATTGAATTAATTGTAACTTTAAAATTGTTACTGGCTTGCAGTACCATATTTCCATTACTGTACTGCAAATTTTTTAATTCTCTCTCCACTAATTTAACATTAAGGTGACCGTAGCACTTAATGTGAAATTGAACCTAAAAAAAGAACAAACAATTCCTACAGGTAGTAATTTGATGACAGAAGCGACCCTATTGGTGGTGCCAACGGGAGCGCAGCGCTGGATCGCTTGACAGGTAAATTTGTGCATACAAGCACATTATGGCTATCAGTTTCTAAGGCTTCATAAAAAAAAATGGTATAGGTTAAAATCTGCTTAACCACTTCAATACCAGGCCTATTCTGGCACTTCTCTCCTACATGTAAAAAATTTTTTTTTTTGCTACAAAATTACTCTGAACCCCCAAACATTATATATGTTTTTTTAGCAGACACCCTAGGGAATAAAATGGCTGATATTGCAACTTTTATCTCACACGGTATTTGCACAATAATTTTTCAAACGCCTTTTTGCTTGGAAAAAGAAACGGTTTAATGAATTCAAAAATAACAAAACAGTAAAGTTAGCCCAATTTTTTCGTATAGGATGAAAGATTATGTTATGCCGTGTAAATAGATACCTAACATGTCACACATTAAACATTAAAATTGCGCTCACTCATGGAATGGCGCCAAACTTCGGCACTTAAAAATCTCCATAGGCGACGCTTTGAATTTTTTTTACAGGTTACCAGTTTAGAGTTGCAGAGGGGGGTCTAGTGTTAGAATTATTGCACATGCTCTAACGTACACGGCGATACCTCACATGTGTGGTTTGAACGGCGTTTACATATGTGGGTGGGACTTGCGTGTGTGTTCTCTTCTGAGCGCAAGCTACCGGGGACAGGGGCATTTTACAATTTTTTATTTTACATAATTGTTTTTATTTTTTAATTTTAAGTAAACATCCCTTGTAATAGGAATGGTGTGTGATAGGTCCTCTCTATGGAGAGATGCGGGGTCAATAAGACCCCACATCTCTCCTCCAGGCTGGAAAGCATGAGATCGAGAAAAAAAATTCACCAATCTCATGCTGACAGCCACGGTCATGGCTTTGTTTACATCCGGGTACCCGGGCGTGACGTCATAATGTCACATCCGGGCCTCCGACTGTCATAGAGGTGACTGGTGACCATCTGGCCACCAGAAATCTCTATCGTCATTGTCCGGCACCGGATCATCCGGTGCCCAGAGAGGCACCTGATGGCGGCGGGAGGGGCGTCCCCTCCTGACGCTTATAAGAATGACCAAGCGGCGGAAAAAGAAAGATATCTGAATGATGCCTGTAGCTACAGGCATCATTCAGATATCCCCCCACAAAGTCAAGGACGTCATTTTACTATGGCCCAGTATTGAGGTGGTGTGTTAAAAACACCTAAGGAATGCTAAAATGACAACTGATAATCTGAGAGGCCATTTTGCATGCCTTAGTCCAGGTTCACACTGAGCTGCGGGAATGAAGCCGTGAGAGTTCAGCTGAACGATTTCACTCCCGCATGTCAGTCCCGCTTTGGCTGCAATTTCATAGACATCAGTGAGGGTTTTTGCACAGATGTCAATGGAACTTGCACCTCGAAATTGCAAAAAGTAGTACAGAAACTACTTTTTGAAATCAGCGTGGTGCCAAAAGTTCGGAGTTGCACCGATTAGGACGGTGCCATTGCTGGAATTGTCGCCGATTTGATATGCGATTTCACATGTCAAATCGCACACTTTAAGCTACTTAAAGTTTGATGACTGTTGTTTTTAAATGTAAGGCACGGAAGATGGATGTTCGTCTATGTAGCTGAATGCAAACTCTCACTGTACCAATATTATACAAAAGCACCAACTAAAGGCTAGAGTCAAAAATTTGAGAAGAGGTGGGGCAGGGGATGCAGGGGGATTGTTCAAATTCTGTATTTAGAATGTAAAAATGTTTTTTTTTTTTTTTTAAATAGTCAAAAATGTATCTCTATTAAAAACGCCTGTAAAAGAAACGCGAGTTACCACGTTTAAATGCGTTTACAAGCTGTTACAGGCATTTGGCGTTTTAAATGCCTCTGAACATCCTGAACGCATTTTTTTTTTAACTTAACTGCCTAGAAATGACTATAAATGACCCTGTGTACATGTACCGATAAGATAACAGAGGAGAGTTCAGAGGCAGCTGGAAAAAAAAAAACGCCCAACTGCTCGTAAACGTCTGTTTACCAGCATCAGTGTACATAAAGCCTAAGGCCCCTTTCACACGGGCGGATAGAATTGTGCTTTTAACTGCGGACAGATGACGTTATCTACCGCAGCTAAATGCACAAAATGCTTTCCTATGGCCCCATTCACACACTGCGTTTAGTGACGGTTTTGTTGCATGCGGTTTTGTGCAGATAGACAAAATAAGTTGACTGCATCCAGGAATGATCTAGTGCAGCTATCTGCACATAACTGCAGGTAATCACAGTGTACTATTTCTCCTGTAGATAGCAGCAGCAACAAGGAAAGAAAAACAATAGGAAGCACATCAGAAATGGCAAGAATTTTCCAAACGCAGCTAAACGCAGACGCAGCTAAACGCAGCTAATCGCAATGTACAACTGCAAGTGAACGCTGTGCCAGGATTCTCTGAATTTCAGAATAATAAAAAATAACAAAACACGCTTTTAACAGCGGCAGAACAGCCGCCCGTGTGAAAGGGGCCTAACTCTCAGTTGTACCCCCAAAATCCCAAGTAACGTCCCATTTATTCCAATATATTTCAATCTCGTTCAGTAAGTCACTGCTTATTATTGAGAAGGAAGGATCTCCATAATTGCAAAAGGAGAATTATATAATTACATGTTGGAGGCCCAAAGACACTTAATGAACAGTTCAATTTGTAATGGAAGAGATTCTAATTCTATGTTGATGAAGAGCTCCATTCTAAAAGAAAAAGGGGGTATACAGTAGTTTTAGAAATAGAAACTGCTATATAAATTAAAGTTAAAGTTGAATCTGTTAATATTTTCTTTTCCTTGATGGTAATGTCATGCTAATGACTTTATTAAATAAAACCTGCTTTCATTACATGATGTAGTGCCCTCCACTAGTTAGGCCCCTTTCACACATGCGGATGGTATGTCCGTATTTCATCCATCCGTTTGCGGATGAAATACGGACATCCATTCATCCCTATGGGATAGCGGGTGTCTGCGGATGAGCATCCGCAGACACCCGCTATTGTCCGCCTCCGCAAATGTCCGATTCTGCAGACGGAGGAAAATCCTATTTTTCTGTCCGTCTGCAGAGCGGATCGGATGAACACGGACACACGGTCCGTGCTCGTCCGATCCCCATAGAGGAGAGCGGAGAGCTGACAGGGCGGTCCCCGCACAGTGTGCGGAGACCGCCCTGTCCGCAGCCGGCTCAGCGGGGACAACGGAGCGATCCCCGCTGAGCGAGCGGATCATCACGGGGCGGATCATTACTGATCCGCCCCGTGTGAAAGGGGCCTTAGGCTGCAAAGCTAAATTTATTTTTTGGCTTCACTGCAGTCAGTGGAACAGTAATCTACTGTTTTTGTCTGCTCGGGGTTTTTAGCTAGATGTTTGATTTTTATACCTATTTCTGGAAGAAGATTCCAGAACATAGGGCAGGGAGAGTCAAATGGCCAGTATGAATATTTATCTTTCCCTAGCCAATCCCTGGAAGGAGGCATCCAGAAGGTGTCTGTGAAGGTGGTAAAGGTTTCTAAGATTTTGTCCTGGTGTTCTTTCCTTTCCAGGGGTGTTCCAGGTCTCCTGGGGCTGCTGCCCCTGGGAAAAAACAGCTGGAACAACAAACTGCAGTCTGGGTTTCTGCGGGTGCTGGGTTAAATGCCTGGAGAAGACAGCTAAAAGCGGTTCTTCACCCTAAAGGGGAAGTTCCGCTAATCTTATCCCTCCCCCCCTCCGGTGCCACAATCGGCACCTTTCAGGGGGGAGGGGGGTGCAGTTACCTGGATAATCCAGGTAACTGCACCCACTTCCGGCCAGACCGCCGCAGACCCCCGCAGACGCTCCGCCCCCCCCCGTTGTGTTCTGGGAAACACACAGTTCCCAGAGACACAGCGGGGGACCATAAGAGACGCGCAGCGCGACTCGCGCATGCGCAGTAGGGAACCGGGCAGTGAAGCCGTCATGATTCACTTCCCGATTCCCTGACAGAGGATGGCGGCGGTGGCAGCAGCGAGACGAGCGATCGCTCGTCATCTGCCGCCGACATCGCTGGAACCTGGGACAGGTAAGTGTGATTTTATTAAAAGTCAGCAGCTGCAATATTAGTAGCTGCTGGCTTTTAATATTTTTTTTTTAGGTGCAGCTCCTCTTAAAGGATTATGCTTGCTGAAGGGCACTGTCCCAATCTGGAGAAAGACCCTTTTTCTCCCCCACTGGGGAACTAGCTGTGGATGTTAGGTGGCAGACAACTACTGGGATATTGGAGGTAAAGACCTTGCTACGGACTCTTGGGATGCTATGTGGACTGGAACTATTCCTATAGCAGGGGTCTCCAAACTGTGGCCCAAGGGCTGGATGCAGCCCTTTGCTAGTCTTTATCCGGTCCTCAGGGCCTTTCAAATGATATGAGGCACTATTCCGCCCACTGACACCAATGATGGGGCACTACTCCTCCTCCAACTGACCACCAACCCCAAGGCTATACTTGCCCTCACTGGTGCTGGGCTTAGTCCATTTGCTACCCTCAATAGGCACAATTCAAAGTCTGAAAGACAGAAAACTGGCCCTTTGTTTGAAAAGTTTGGAGATACCTGTCTTATAGAGTCATAGATATACTGGCCATTCCTTTTTAACTCCAGGAAGGGCTGCTTAAAGATTAATGAGGAGCTGTGATGCTGCTATTGTTTTGCTTTTGTTTGGAGTATCCTGATCCCTGAACCCCTCTCCTGTTTCAGATTATTCTGCAATACATTTTAAAAAGACATCCCCTAAACTGAGCTTGTATTGTCGGCGTGCATGGAACGGTGTTTGTGGCAGGTAGCCTCTGTACTAGTAAATTCACAGTAGCCCCTCTGGGGGGTGAGTGCTAAAGTACCATATTTTATACCAAGTAACATCATCACTGGGTTTCTGAGCTTCTCTATGCAATGCAGTCAGATCAAGGCTGATGAGAAGGGCCGGTAGAGGTACTGTACATAGTTTACTAAAAACATCACAACACCCTTCCTCAGTACTCATTTCAAGAGCCCTCAACCCTAATATAAGCAATGGGCTGGCTTTTGAGAGGAGTTATGCAAATATCAACATGCCCTGATGGGGGGGGGGGGGTCTGTTTGGAGCAGTGTATGTTCATAGGCAGGCTCATTTGTATGCAGACTTATGAGACAACACCTACATGTGATGCTGGGCTTTCAGGATTAACAGAACTGAAATCCAATAAATGAAAAGGGCGGGCCAGGGATGTTAGGGAGGAAAGCATTAGATGATGCTGGATGTCCCCCAGCCAGGAAATGAGGTGGGCTCTATCTGATTTGCTGCAACTTCTAATGCACATTTTGAGATCCTCATAGTGTGCAGTGTAATAATAGGAAACTATTTCAGTACAAGAGAGGAGCCTGCACTGATAGGGAAGCTGGAGTCCAGCTTTAGTAAAATGACATCTCATTATAAATAAATACTTCCTTTCCTGGTAACAGGAGAGAAGCTAATAGGCAGTCTGTTTCCTGACATTTGCCTGGATATGGTACCTCCGTCCGCCCCGACTCTAAGCACAATTCACCTGAGAAAAGGGTCCCTGTGCATCACAAGATGAAAATGTTCTGCTGCTATGCTATACTGAGGAGGAGGCGAGGCAAGTATCCCAAATCTACTCACATGAGCCACAGAAACTCATAGGGGGCAATGTTTTCTTCCTACAAATTGTTACAGTTGTCTCTTGAACAGGAATAGAGGGAAAAACATCCAACGGTGACATCTGCCTAACAAGGGAATCCTCGTCACTTTGGAGAGGTGGTCTTGTTTATACAAGGAAGCTTGCCACCTTTCATCCAACGATGCTGGATTTTAACTTAAAGTGCTTGTTACCTTTCAAAAAACGTCACTGCCAGCCCTTCTATTTTATCCAGCCATAATACACTCTGTAAGTGTGTGTGTGTTTTTTTTTTTTTTTTTTTTAAACAAAGCCTCTAAATACCTTTTTTCCAGCTATAGTTAGGCCGGTCACATGACTCCCAGCCGCTCTGCTACTCCGATCCAGGACTACAGCGCAAGAGGCCTCCTGACATCACCAGGGGAGGTCACATGGCTGCTCGGCTCCTCCCAATGTAGCTCTGGATCAGAGTATCCTTAGCGGCCAGGAGTCACGTGACCGGTCTGAATATAGCTGAAAAAAGGTATTTAGAGCCTTTGTTTAAAAAAAAAAAAAAAAAAAAACACAGAGTGCATTATGCCTGGATAAAATAGAGGGGCTAACCAGTGACAATTATTAAACTTTTTTTTTAAACTACTAACAGTGGCAGGAGGGGGGGTGGGGTGGGGGGGGGGGGGCGGTTGGATGGAGACACCAACACAAGGAGCTGACAGTCGGGGGGGGGGGGGCAGAGGAGAGCTGTGGATGATGGAAGTATGTAAACATGACCACAGAGGGGGAAACAACAAGTGGCAGGATCAGCCAGGGTTTTTTTTTACAGTTTAGAGAGGGCCAGGTTAGAGTACTGTGCTGCTAAACCTGCTATAAGGGAACATGTGCACTTTTTTTTTTTTAGGGTTACAAACACTCTAAGTGTAGTTTACACAATCAGAAAATCGGACAAAAAATAGCTCTTTTGAAGCGATCATACGATAATCAGATCGTTAGTACACAGCTTTTGAGAGCCAGTCATGACAGATCATGTGAAATTATCCAGGGCAAACATGAAGTTTTTTCTCAAACAATTCCAGAACTAACGATTTCGGTTAAATCAGTAAAGTATTTGTCTGAAAAAAAAAATCAGAAGAAGACCACGCATGCTCAGAAACAAAATACGTTACAAAACAACACATTACATCACTTCTGAAGTTGTATTCTGTCGTACAAGAATTTTCATATTTTTAGTAACCTTTTCATATTCGATATGAAATCAGCATGCAAGAAAAAACAGATGATCAGCTGTCTGATATTCTCATTGTGTATAAAGCTCTGGACTAGCGTCTCTCTGGGAATTGTTCTCTGGCTGCCTCCTGACTTACAGGAGTGATGGCAGAGCAGGGGCTCCTGGAGGGAGGATTCTGCTCTCTCCTTCCAATGGCAGCCTACTTTAGGCAGAAAAGTGCAGGTAAGGGCGAGTCCGTTCATTTCAAAAGTACGACGGATAGTCCGGCGGACTTAGTACGCCGTATTAGTCCACTGAAAAAGTGCCATGTGTGGGCAAGTAGCTCGTTCGGAAAGTCCGCCAGACTAAGTCCGCCCCATAGTCTGCTACGTGTGTAGGCGGCATAAGGGGAAGAGAGCACTGAAAATAGACCTCCTTTCCAATCTGGGCATTTCATGTTATCAGAGATGGGAAGAGAGAGAACCTGTCTTCATTCCCTGGTTGGCACCATGCTGAGAGGAAGGTCTGAACTCAGAGCCCAAAGCCCAATCAGTCACACTACCTCCTTCACAGCCTTTTATCTCATCTCCCTCCCTTAGAGCCACAAAGAGCCCTTTAGTTGCATGCATCCCGCAATGCCACCTCCACCCCCCCAGCTTTTCTCCTTCATCCCACTCACACATATGCTAAAGCAGTCCTCAGACTGACACCCCTGACGTAACGCAGCAGCTTTTTTTTTCTCCACCAAAACCGATGCAGTATTTCTTTACAGTGACACCACCATTGCCAGGGCATTACCTCCTTTGCCACTGTTAGCCTCATATTTTACTGTGGGACAGTATATGCACCGCTATTAAACTCTGTGGTGTGCCACGACCACTGGCACTATATTGGAGCAATGGCACAAGTATTATGTGCATTTTGTGAGGACACTATTAACACTGACCCCCTACTCCAGCCTGTCCCACCCCCACGCTCAGATCCTTTCATTTTACAAAAGTACCTAGGTATGTTCCTGTTGTGTCTCTAGGATAGGAAGTGAAAGCAAATTTGCCCCACAGGACACAGGGGTGTTCCGTCAGAATCAGCGACCCCACCAGATTAGGTAACAGAAGTGGCATTCCGTCAGTTTCACCGCCACCAAGTTTGCTAATCTGACAGAACACCTGCAGTCAGAAGAAGGCAGCAGCTAACATCTTGCTACACCCAGCTACATCTTGAATTTAAGAATAATTTTAGCAATAAAGTGAGCGTATATAAATAAATATAGTATAGTGACATCTGTGATGCTGTTAGATGTTATATTTTGAATGAAGCTTGACGCCAGCAGTAGGAAGGTGGCGGAGGCCATTTTAGTACACCCTACTTTGCTCAGCGCTAAACCTTAGGCTTTTCCACAGGACACAGGGGTGTTCCATCAGAATCAGTGACCCCGCCAGATTAGGTAACAGAAGTGGCATTCCATCAGTTTCACCGCCACAAAGTTTGCTAATCTGACAGAACACCTGCAGTCAGATGAAGGCAGCAGCCGACATCTTGCTACACCCAGCTACATCTTGAATTTAAGAATAATTTTAGCAATAAAGTGAGCGTATATAAATAAATATAGTATATTGACATCTGTGATGCTGTTTGATGTTATATTTTGAATGAAGCTGGACGCCAGCAGTAGGAAGGTGGCGGAGGCCATGTTAGTACACCCTACATTGCTCAGTGCTAAACCTTAGGCTTTCAAAATTAAACATACAAACAGCATCACAGATGTCAATATACTATATTTATTTATATACGTTCGCTTTATTGCTAAACTTATTATTAAATTCAAGATGTAGTTGGGTGTAGTAAGATGTCCGCTGCTGCCTTCCTCTGATTGCAGATGTTCTGTTAGGATTAGCAAACCTGGTAGGGGTGGAACGCATGCGCAGCTGACGGGTCACCAATTCTGATGGAACAAGGGGTGCTAAGATTTTCCTATTTTATCCAAAACTACAACTACAAAAAAACAAAAAAAAAACAACAAAAAAAACTTTTGGCTTTAGATACACTTAAAAAAAATATCATGCCATGTTATAAGTCTGTAAATTTAAACTAGTGTTTTGGAGTAACAACATTTTCTTATACATACTGCCTATTGGGGCTTCATGACATTTGTTGAAGAATTAAAAAAAAAAAAAAGAAAAAAAAAGGCAGACCTGTTTGAGATCATCCTCTTCCTCAGCATGTCGTAGTTGAACAAGCTTGTTGTTCTCCCTGTTTTCCCTGGCCAGAAACATAGTGGAACTGATAAACTATTGGTGGATTAGAGTGAGAAATAGCGACAGGGAATGTATCTTGCAGCACCTATTACTTGGTGCACTATTGTGCTTATTCTGTGCGCCCCAAAATATATGCAATCTTTTCAAGTTAATGTCACACAAATTGTGATATGGCTATAAAATGTCACAAATAAGAATTTTCCTGTTTCTGACGCACATGTTCCACAAAAACATGCATTGCGAATCATTGCATATTTGTTACACTAGTAAAAATGTTGCAATCGGTGCTATTTAAAGCGGGATTCCACCCTAAAGTGGAACCTCCGCTGATCGAATCCCCCCCCCCCCCTCCGGTGTCACAATTGACACCTTTCAGGGGGGAGGGGGGTGGAGATACCTGTCAAAGACAGGTATTTTCACCCACTTCCGGGCATAGACTCCCGTGGGAGTCTACGCCATTTCCTGCCCTGCCGCGCTGTCTGCTGGGACACACACGGGTCCCAGTGACAGCGCAGAGATTTCCTATTGCGCGGCGCGGCTCGCGCATGCGCAGTAGGGAACCGGGAAGTGAAGCCGATTTGCTTCACTTCTTGATTCCCTCACCTAGAATGGTGGCGACAGCAGCCGAGAGCCGAGCGATCGATCGGCCTCGACTGCCGGCATCGCTGGAACCCGGGACAGGTGAGTGTCCATTTATTAAATTTATTTATTTTTTTGGTGGAATCCCTCTTTAATGTCTCATCGCTGATAGTTTATCAGGCCCAATATCCTTCAGGGATTCAGATTCGAGATCTGCATAAATGCAGGATATTGTTCACATGGCTCTTTGCTGCTAATGAAAATGCTAGCTGCCTCACTGTCACTGACACAGAACAAATATGTGGCCAGCAAAGTCAGTGCATCAATCTACATACAGTGAGGGAAAAAAGTATTTGATCCCCTGCTGATTTTGTACGTTTGCCCACTGACAAAGAAATTATCAATCTATATTTTTTATGGTAGGTTTATTCTAACAGTGAGAGACAGAATAAAAACAAAAATATCCAGAAAAACGCATTTCAAAAAAGTTATAAATTGATTTGCATTTTAATGAGTTAAATAAGTATTTGACCCCTTCAGAACACTTGACTTAGTACTTAGGTGGTAAAACCCTTGTTGGCAATCACAGAGGTCAGACGTTTCTTGTAGTTGGCCACCAGGTGTGCACACATCTCAGGAGGGATTTTGTCCCACTCCTCTTTGCAGATCTTCTTCAAGTCATTAAGGTTTCGAGGCTGACGTTTGGTTACTCGAACCTTCAGCTCCCTCCACATATTTCCTATGGGATGACGATCTGGAGACTGGCTAGGCCACTCCAGGACCTTAATGTGCTTCTTCTTGAGCCACTGCTTTGTTGCCTTGGCCGTGTGCTTTAGGTCATTGTCAAGCTGGAATACCCATCCGCGACCACCCATTTTCTATGCTTGTGGAGGCACAGGATCAAAGCTGGCTTCATTCAACTCCTGCCCCTGTAACTCAGACAACTTTTTGGTAAATTATAATATGTCCCCAGGGTTGTCTTTACCGGTAAGGATGGTTCAGCTTGCTCTTGGCTCCTGGATCCTTAGGCTTGTCTGTCCCCCTCACGATTCTCTGAGGGTGAGCTGCAGCCGCGCTGTGTTGGCTGTCCTGGGCCGCCACGTCCTCTTTGTTTTTGCCCCCTCCTCTCTTCATGGCGGTGAGTACACAGTTCTCCAAAGGCACCTCCATGATCCAGGGAGTTTGCTGCAGCTATTGGTGGCTTTCACAAAGCTGATGGCGGCCAGGATAAGATGAAGGATTATGTGTGGGAGCTCCGTGAGACCGATCCGCTCACATGCGCAGCCTGGCCACACCCCCATGAAACATTTTCAATGCTCTGGCTGAGTGAAGGAGTTTCTAACCCAAGATTTGCTAGTACATGGCCCCACCCATCAACCCTTTGATGCGGTGAAGCTGTCCTGTCCCCTTAGCAGAAAAACAGCCCCAAAGCATAATGTTTCCACCTCCATGACTGATGGTGGGGATGGTGTTCTTGTGGGTCACAGGCAGCATTCCTCCTCCTCCAAACATGGGGAGTTGAGTTGATGCCAAAAAGCTTGATTAGCAAGTTTCAGATGGGCCTGTACATGTGCTTTCTTGAGCAGAAGGACCTTGCAAGGGCTGCAGGATTTCAGTCCTTCGTGGCTTAGTGTATTACCAATTGTTTTCTTGGTGACTATGGCCCCCAGTTGCCATGAGATCATTGACAAGATTATCCTGTGTAGTTCTGAGCTTATTCATCACTGTTCCCATGATCATTGAAACTTCATGAGGTGAGATCTTGCATGGAGCCCCAGACCGAGGGAGAATGACAGTTACTTTGTGTTTCTTCCATTTGCGAATAATCACACCAACTGTGTCACCCTCTCACCAAGCTGCTTGGCGATGGTCTTGTAGCCCATTCCAGCCTTGTGTAGGTCTACAATCTTGTCCCTGACATCCTTGGACAGCTCTTTGGTCTTGGCCATGCTGGAGAGTTTGGAATCTAAGTGATTGATTGCTTGCTTGTGTGGACAGGTGTCTTTTATACAGGTAAGCAGCTGAGATTAGGAGAACTCCCTTTAAGAGAGTGCTCCTAATCGCAGCTGGTTACAGACATCTGGGAGCCAGAAATCTTGCTGATTGATAGGGGATCAAATACTTATTTCCCTCATTAAAATGCAAATCAATTTATAACTTTTTTGAAATGCTTTTTTCTGGATATTTTTGTTGTTATTGTGTTTCTCACTGTTAAAATAAACCAACCATTAAAATTATAAACTCATAATTTCTTTGTCAGTGGGTAAATGTACAAAATCAGAGGGGGATCAAATACTTTTTTCCCTCAGTGTACTTGTATCATGACAGCGATTCTACTGAGTTCTTTTTTTTTCAAATAGTAAACATGTCATACTCACCTGCTCTGTGAAATGGTTTTGCATAGAGTAGCCCCAATCCACCTCTTCTGGAGTCCCCCCCCCCCGCTGGTGCTCCAGGCTCCTCCATAGCAAGTCACTTTCTATGGGGGCACTCGTGTGTGCTCGCTTCTGAGCCGCACATTGTGTATCCATTGGCACACAAATCACGGCTCGGCCCTGTCCCTGCTTCCTCCTCACTGGCTGTGATTGACAGCAGCAGGAGCTGACAGCTCCCGCTGATGACTCAATCTCCAATGAAGAGAGAGACAGGAGAGAGATGCTGTTCTTGGGAACTGCGCTGCATCAAGTCTGGGCTTAGGTAAGTATTTCAGGTGGGGCTCTGGGAGAGCTGCACGCAGAAGTTTTTTTTTTTACCTTAATACAGAGACTGCATTAAGGTAAAAAACCTTCTACCTTAAGAACCATTTTAACCATTTGCCTACAAGGCACTTTTACCCCCTTCCTGCCCAGGCCAATTTTAAGCTTTCAGCACTGTCACACTTTGAATGACAATTGTGTGGTCATGCTACACTGTACCCATATGAAAAGTTACCTTTTTTTTCCCACACGAATAGAGCTTTTGTTTGGTGGTATTTAATCACCACTTTTTTTTTTCTTGTTGCTAAATAAATTAAAAAGACCAACAATTTTGAAAAAAACACAAAATGTTTTTCATAGTTTGTTATATTATTTCCAAACAGGTAATTTTTCTCCTTTACTTATGTGCGCTGATGAGACTGCACTAATAGGCGGCACTGATAGGCAGCACTAATAGGTGACACTGATGAGGAGGCCCCGATTGGCAGTACTAGTGGGCAGTGACTGGCAGCACTGGTGGGTACTGTTGAGGCTGCACTGATAATCAATCAGTGTAGAAGTCTCTTTCACACAAGCCAGTTATTAGCTCTCCTCTCCTCACGCTGTCAGCGTAAGGAAAGGAATGCTGATAACCAACTTTTGTTTACATTGTGATCAGCTGTCATTGGACAGAGCTGATCACGTGGTAAAGGGCCGATGTGATTGGCCCTTTACCCTGATCTGTGATCAGCTGTGTCCTAAAGACACAGAGAGCACAGAGTGCCACCCGCACCAATGTGTCATATGATGCCCTCCCAGAACTGGCCAGCTGCGCTGTAGCCATCATTCAGCTATAGCGTGGTCGGCAAGCGGTAAAGGAGGTCTATGATCACAGCATAAACTTTAATTTTATAAAATCAGCATTGTAATACAATACAAACAACAGTTATATTTGACAATTCAATACACAACTTCCTGGATTCCCTGCATGCTTTGTAGCTTCTCCTCTGAAGTTTACTTTCCATTTCTAAGGACTACATATCCCATGGCATTTTGCCACCTGCAAGCAGTCATTCCTGTACTGACTTCACCTCCTGAAACTCCTCCTCTCAGAACCCCTGTAGTTCAGGGGGCAGGCTCTTTGAAATGCATGACACCTCTCCTGCCCTGACAGATAGGGCTGTGTAAGACCTAGAACTGGATTTCCAGAAATAGAAATCCATTGGTTCTCTACATTTCCATTCTTCAAATGTTGGACCAGAATAAAAAATAATCGCCCACTAGAACTCTGCCACCTGGTGGTGAACGAATTTCACTTGTGGCACAGACCATCTAGATTTGAACTCCTCGAGAAGACGTGAATGAATCTCTCTTAGTACAGTAAGTCCCGATGGATTGTCATCATGATACCTTTAAGATGACTCTGTCCTATTTCTAGATCCTTTCCAACCCCAGAATAGAAAACAGCAGATATTTCTGTCTGTTGTCTTTTCACCTCATCCCCAGACTAGGAGATTGTGTGAAATGCTGGCGGGTCTGTGTACAGTCAGATAAGCCATCTTTCGTCATCTGAAACCTTACAAACTCAATGGAGCCGGCTTATCCTCCGGCATGAACTGATTAATGAATGACAAGGTCCACTGCCAGTGTCACAGCGACTTCTCTGTGTCAGAGGATAGCTGCAAAGAGGCATTGTAACCCCACCATTATGTGGGTAATAATGTATATAATTTTATAAAGCCAGGGATGTGGTTTTTAGATGGAGTGGAAAGGCGAATATTGAGGACAGGGATGGTGAGACAAGTTATCTCTCCTCTCTTGAGTGCAGGAGAGTTCAGGAGGAGATTGGGCTGTAATGATCTCAGGGCAGAAGATGCGGGTTGTCAAAATCCTTACTAGAATAAATCTGATGGATTCAGGTGAAAACAATAACAAGAAACATAGGAACATTTAAGAGTGATGGAAGAAAACAACCATCTGGTCCAATGAGTCTGCCCCTTTTATTTTATTTTTTGTATTTGTTTTTATTTTTTTATGTTTTTGTCTGAGTATTAAATTCACTGGCTCACTGCTTCTGCTAGAAGCCTATTCCAAGTATACGCCACTCCTTCAGTAAAATATTACTTTCTTGAGCTACATGTACACTAGCAAGTTCAGGAGCTTTTGGTGTTTTTTTTGGGGACAGCTCCTAAACTCAACTCCATAAAAGCCTATGTGTCAATGTTTTAGCAGAGTTTAGGAGCTGCTGCGGTTAGGTAAGGTTCAACCTCCCTCTCCTGAACTCAGAAGAAGCACATTTAGAATAAAAACGTTTTGACCGTCGGCTGCAGGAAACTGCAAAACGTGGCAAAATTGCGGCATTCTGCATTTACCACAACAGCCGTAAATGACGTCCAAGTGTACATGAAGCTTCAGGTTAGTTTTGAATGTTCCTCCTGCTAGTCTGAGGTCCCATGTCCCTGTGTTCTTGATCTTAGCTTCATACTGAAAATACTGCCCTCCTGAACCGAGTTACCCCTAATATGTTTTCTACCTTTTGTCATTTTCGTTGCCCATTTCTGGACATATTCTATATTATCAATATCTTTTTGTAAGAGAAGTCTCCAGAACTGGGCAGAGTATTATTTTGCTTTTAGAAATGATAAATTGCTGTTTCCACTGCTTGGGCCAAACCTCAGTAATTCATCATTACTGGGATGATCATAGATAAAAAGAAAGGGGATAGATAGAGAGGGGAAGCAGAAAGACATAAAAGGGAAGACAAAGAAATGTAAGAAAGTAGTTGGGAAAGGGAAAAGAGCGGAGGTAGACATGGAAAGAAAAACAGAGATATACAAAAAAGATGATGTTGAGAAAAAGGGAAGAGAAATGAAGCGCAAAGAGGGGAAAAAAAAAAGGAAGAGTCAGACTAAAACAGATAGGAGAGAGGGACTGTGGTAGAAAGGAGAGAAGCATACCAGAGGGTGAGGGAGAGAAAAGATTGGTGAGAGGAACAAAAAGAGTGGGCCAGAGTGACAAGAAGAGCAAGCGAGGAATAGAGAGCGATATGAGACACGGAGAGAATGAAGGACGGCAGAGAAGAATAATAGAAGGAAGAGAGAGCAAGAAAGAAAGAGCAAGGCTTAAAAGCAGAGCGAGAGATAGAGGAATGGGAAAAAGGGAGTGGGGAAGATAAGAAAGAGGGAGGAAAGGAGAGGGGGCCAACTCCCTGCCTGAGGGCCATGTATACAAAGACCAGCTACAGTGATCGATTCATGGCTGGGATGACCCCTCGTCTTAGATGAGGGCCTCTCCCGGTCATGCAGTTTCTCTTCAAAGGATGTACCTTTTGTTATTAAGAATTATAGTCACAGCCCAAAATTACGTTATACCAGTTCCAATGGTGTATGTTACTAATGTTATCCTGTACCAGTACTCTTGTATACTGTATTGTATGGTTTTATATCTGTATTTTTAACCTTAATAATAATGATTGGAAAAGAAAGGGGGTAGGGAAAAAGTAGAGAGCAGTGGAAGTAAAGTTTAGAGGGAAAAAGGAAAAGAGCAAAAGAGAGTGGGAGAGAGAATGGGGGCAAGGAGAAAGGAAAGCAGAAAGAGAGAAGAAAGGGAGAAAAAGAAAGGGGGAGAGAGGGAGAATAGGAGAGGAAGGTGGTAAGGAGAGAAGGATAAATGAAGAGTAGGGAAGAAAGAGAGAAAAGAAAGGGAGGTAGGGAAGAAGACTAGAGGGATCAAACGAGAGGGGACAGAAGGAGAGAGAAAGAAAGGGAGAGGGGAGATGAATAGAGGGATCAAAGAAGAGGGGAGAAGGGGAAAAATAGAGAGGAAAAGAGGGGAGAAGGGGGAAAAGGAGAGAGAAGGAGAAGAGGGGAGAAGTAGCAAAGGAAGAGGGAAGGATAGATGGTGATGGGAGCAGGACAGAGGAAGAAAGGAAGAGGGGATAAATAGGGACAAGGGGAAAGGAAAAGAGAAGGAGGAAGGGGAAAAGGAGAGAGGAGAGGAGGCAGAAAAATTAGACAGGTAGAGAAAAGTCAGGAATCAGTTGGAGCGGAGCTGATGAGACAATTGCTAAGCCTACAGAGACCGCAGATAGAGCTGAACATATACAGAAGGAGAGATTTGATCCAATAACAGAAATCTGCTACAGCAACAAGATGTTTTTTCAGCAGAAACTCACCACAGGCTCTCTAATAAAGCTATCCCTCCGATAATTAATGCCTGAAACTGTACTTTGAATCCACGCTTTAATGAATACCGTATATACTCGAGTATAAGCCGAGATTTTCAGCCTCTTTTTTGAGGCTGAAAGTGCCCCCCTCGGCTTATACTCGAGTCATCGCTGTCTGCCCGCTCGATCAGCGTGTCGAGCAGACAGACAGCGGCCATTCTATTCTAATTCAAAAGCCGCGCCTCCGGCTCCGCCTTCGCCTGTGATAGGCGGAACACTGAATTTCCCAGCAGCCTGTGTTCCGCCTATCACGGACATCCGCTCATCCTCGTACTACGGACGAGGATGAAAGGATGGCCGTGATAGGCGGAACACAGACTGCTGGGAAATTGTGTTCCGCCTATCACAGACAGGGAGGCGCGGCATTTGAACAGGAAAATGGGCGCCGACGAAGAGCGGTGATCCTGGGACGGGACCGGACGGAGGCTCGGCTCGGCTCGGCTCGGGACGGGACGGGACCGGACGGAGTCTCGGGACGGGACGGGACCGGACCGGACGGAGGCTCGGCTCGGGACAGGACGGGACCGGACGGAGGCTCGGGACCGGACGGAGGCTGGGGACACAGGTAGGCTGGACACACAAGGCCTCACACACACACACACACACATGGATGGACACACACACAGGGATGGACACACACACAGGGATGGATGGATGGATGGATGGACGGACACACACACAGGGATGGATGGATGGATGGATGGATGGACGGACACACACACAGGGATGGATGGATGGATGGACGGACACACACACAGGGATGGATGGATGGATGGACACACACACACACACACAGGGATGGATGGATGGATGGACACACACACACACAGGGATGGATGGATGGATGGACACACACACAGGGATGGATGGATGGATGGACACACACACAGGGATGGACAGGCATATCTCACCCTCGGCTTATACACGAGTCAATAGGTTTCCCAGTTTTTTGGGGGTAAATTGGGGGCCTCGGCTTATACTCGGGTCGGCCTATACTCGAGTATATACGGTATGCTCTCGGCTGAATGTACAAAAACCCTTGGACAAAGAAGGAATATTAAAATGAAGCATATGATTGAGGTTCTATATCCCCTTCCCCAAATTGTCATTGCACACTGACAACCAACATTAAGCTCATTCTTTGAACACCATTTCTGGTATAACAAGAGACACTGCGAGGGAGATTTACTAAAACTGGTGCACACAGAACCTAGTGCAGCTGTGCATAGTAACCAGTCATCTTCTAGGTTTTATTGACAAAGCTTTAGTGAACAAGCTGAAGTTAGAATCTGACTGGTTACTATGCACAACAGCACCAGAATCTGTGTGCACCAGTTTTAGTGAATCTCCCCCAATAGGGCCGATTTACTAAAGGCAAATAGATTGTGTACTTTGGAAGTGCAGTTCCACTCTGCAAATACAGTTGCTCCAGAGTTTAGTAAATGTGGTAAAGCTTCGCTTTGCGAAGAATATCCAATCACATGCAAAGAAAATAAAAAAACAAAACTGCATTTTTGCTTGCACATGATTAGATGATGAAAGTCAGCAGAGCTTCTCCTCCTTTACTAAGCTCTGGAGCAATTGCACAGTCTATTTTATTTGCCTTTAGTAAATCAACCCTAGTGGCTGTTTACGTTTTTCAAAGTATGCTCTGTTACCTATTTAAAGTCCTCCAGCAGAACAGAGTATTTCAGGAGAGGAGAGTTAAAGTGGATGTAAACCCGTTTTTGTCTTTTTTTTGTTGTTGATGTCATAATGTAGAGTATAAGATTTCCTATCATTTGAGCCCAGTCTTGTCACAAAGAGTTAATCCAGCTCTGAGCAATCCTCTTTTATTGTTCAGTGAGATAAATTTTGACAAACAGAGAAAAACTTTGTCAAATCCTCCCCCTTGCTGTGAGTGACAGGTGATTTACATATCTCGTGCACTAGCCTAAGAGACATGCATTATTTTTTAATTCCCTCCCACTCCTTTCTTCTGATGCTCTGCCAGGATTGGATGTTCCACACCTCAGCATAATTGGGCATGCTGAAGTCATGTGGTTACTTTCCTGTCTTTTCACTGGATGTTAGAGATCATAGCAGAAGTTCAGTGAAAGAAATACACAGGAGAAAATGCATAATGACAAGGGGAGTGTAGAGGTGGGCGGGGAGTCTACTGACATCACGACTCCACCAACCGAGCTCCAGACAACAGACCCACCCACAGAATCTACAGTTTTTCGGGTCTCATAACAGACAGAGGTGAGACATTTGGAGGCATGTATAACCTTATAGATAACCCCTATGGCAGTAGTTTGGAAAGGATGACATTGGGTTTACATCCACTTTAACCCTAGTACAAACGTACTAAAAACCAGTGACTTTCGGTGCATGTGAACTGCTCTTTCTGCTCAACAGAAGTCGGTGTAACGACAGAGCAGAATCCTCCAGCAGTGGAGAATATTTCAGTAGAGGAGCATTAGACAAATGAAGGAACACAATCCTTCTCTAGTGCAAAGAATTTCAGAAGAGGGGCGTTAAATAAGAAAGGAGGAAAGAATCCTCCAGCAGTGCCAGGGTATTTCAAGAAAAAAGAGTCAGACAGAGGAAGGATCAGAGTCCTTCAACTGCGCAGAGTATTTACGGAGAGGAGAGTTAGATAGAGGAAGGAGCAGAGTGCTCCAGCAGTGCAGAGTATTTCAGGATATGAGAGCTGGACTGAGGGAAGAGCAGAGTCATCAAGCAGTACATGTGTACAGGATTTTGTCTAGCGTACTAACTACCCATAAATTGTCGTTTGCCACACGAATGTAGTGACATACTATGAGAGTATAAAGAGGATGTTCATTTCCAAAGCGCCACCCTTTGGGCCCCTTCTACTAATTTCATGTTAGTAGAAGTCGGTTGAGCGTTGATTCGCGATTTTCAGATCATACAAAACAAATGCCTTTTAAAATACGTTTGGCATAACTACATCAGTATCACCAGCAAAGCAGCTTCATTATTATCCCATTAAGCACTTGCCATGCTGCATATTGTAATATAACAGCTGCAAGGTGGCTCTGCCATTCCGGGCAGGTGTCATATGAGGTTCTTGGCTTCTGGGGGGTGTGTGCCTGGCGGTCGCAATGTACGCCGGTCACCTGCAATCACTGGTCACAGAGCAGAAACGTGGCTCTGCATGTGTAAACACACAGATCCACATCCTGTCAGGGGAGAGGAGACAGTTTGTGTGTTCCTAGTATATAGGAATACCGATCAGTTGCACACATTTAACCCCTTGATCGCCCCCTGGTGTTAACCCCTTCCCTGCCAGTGACATTCATACAGTAATCAGTGCAATATAACAGAAATAGATAAAATAAAGCCACTGCATGGTATGGTAAGGTCACAAATAAGATGTACAATCAAAATGGAAGAGTAAATCGACTAAACATTGGAGTGAAGAAAAAAAAAATCATTTTGACTTAAAGAAACCAACCAAAAAGTACCATGACATAAGGAGCATGGAGGAATATGAGAGGGGAAAAATAGGAGAAGTAGAGGGAGGTGACTAAGGATGGGTGAAAGAGCAGTAAAGAAGAGAAAGGGCTGAAAGACTAAGGAAAAGAGACAGGGCATGAGTGGGACAATGGGACAGAAAAGATGGTAATCATAAATATATTACTAATATAGGGGTATATAGGGGTAATATAGGAGTATAATGGTTAGCTAGAGGAGGAAATTTAGCCCTCGTTCACATTGGAATGATTTGTCATGCGATTTTACAGGTCAAATTGCATGACAAGTGGCAGCCGGAAATGGCGCTGTTCCAATTGGTGCGACGCCGGCTTTGTGGCGCCGTACCGATTTGCAAAAGTAGTTCCTGGACTTCTTTTGCCAATTTCAGGTGCGACTTCAATAGACATCTGTGCATGAAGCCGCATAGATTATCTTTCAAGTAAAACCTGAAATCGCGCTCACCTGCTACTTTGCAGTAGCATGATTTCAAAGTAGCCTCAATGTTAACCAGGGCTAAGATAGAGGAATGAGCAGCGTCCTCCTGTGTATTTCAGGAGAGGAGAGAGAGAGAGAGAGAGTTAGCCATAAAATATACAATTTCTTGTACAAATTCCTTTAGATTTACCTTCAAATATGTAGTGCAAGGACCTGCATGATTAGAAACAAGTGTAAAGTGTTGTTTAGGTTTGACCTCAAATTATATGTTTTTGGTAAATCTAAAGGAAAATATTACAAGAAAATTTTAAAATGTATGGCCAGCCTTAGATAGGGAAGGAGCCCCCCAACCGTGCAGAGAATTTCATGTGAGCAGTTCCAGCAACACAAAGCATTTCAGCCAAAGACAGAGAGAGGAAGGAGCAGAGTTCTACAGTAGCAAAGACTATTCCAAGAGAGGAGATAGTTAGACAATGGGGCCCCCCAAATTTCTCTGTAGGTATAGGGGGTATAAGCTGGGGATCTATTGAAGACAAAAATAATGTGAACACATCATACTGTTATCACCAGAGCAGATGGTTTAGGAGAGACTGCAATTCATCTTTTGGGCACTAGATGGTGACAATTCCTATAAAGGACAGCACAACTGAATAGAACACATCACAATGTAGCTGTATATTTTGATGTCCCCAGACTAATAACAATTCTGACTGTTGAAGAAAACTTCTCATGACAGTAATATGGAGACCGCAATTGCTATTCTTGCCCATTAGCTTTACACTTTTCAAACCACTGATTTGGAATAGGTATGTATGTCAGGAAAGTTGGAAATTCTTATAACGTATTCTCCGTCAAAGGCTCACAATGTTGAAGCCAGGGGTGTCAGCATGACAGCCAGGCAAATAGAATTTTTAGAAGGTCTTAACATAGATTAAACTAAACTACACACAGCGTCAAGATCTCAATGCCAATCCAAACGATCCATGAAAAACCAGATCATATCCAGTATTTCCAGCAACTGTAAGAGATCCAAGTGTTTCCAGATAATAACAAATACATTTAGGATTGGGATTGCAAGTTCTTTAAAAATGGAGGAAAATGGAGGAAAACCAAATGGTAAAAGAAAAAAAAAAAAAAAAAAGGTAACACGTATAAAAACATTTACAACTTTGTAGTATTAAGGTGGACCTCTTACCTACATGCTGTTCTAACATACCATGCTGCAGTATGGTGAACTGTAATTCATTTTTAAGGGCACCCAAATACACTATGTTAGCGGTGACTCCGCGTAAATACTTTGTTGTGATGTGTCAGCAAAAAGGTTTGCGTTTAGGTGCATTGTGGTGCATTGGCAGCCCATTCATTAAGGAACCACATCAAAACAGCCTGGTGTGAATGGAGCCTTACAGCTAAAGTTTATCTGCAAATATTTGGTCTCACATCATCCTCATCAACATGCTAATGAAATGATTAAATAAAACCTGTTTTAGTGTCATACCTTCCACTGATTCAAAATAAGGGCCTATGTGCTGCTCTATGCAATACAGGCAGATCATGGCTGGTGGGAGGGGGAACTTCCTGACAACATCTAAGCACCCTGCCTTAGTACTCCTCTCAAGCCCTGATGCAAGCAGTAGGCTGTTTCTTGGGAGGGATGGGTGAATGTCAGTCTTGAGGAGCATTCCTAAACAGACTGTATTTGTATGCAGATCTCTTTATAGCTAACATCCAAATTTGATGCTGAGACTCTAGGATTGAAAAAACTGAAACCCACTGAATGAAAGAGAGGGGGCTGGGAGAGTCAGGGTTTGGTGGAAAGCGATAGAAGAAGGTGGCCATCCTCCAGCCAGAAAATTAGGTGGGCTCTATTGGATTTGCTGGAGCTTCTAATGCACACTGTTTGACAGTGTGCAGTGAGATCAGAGTACGACATTTCAGTACAGGAGAGGAGCCTGTACAGAACAACTGTGCTGGGCTGAAAGGAAGGCTGGGATTTAAAGGAAAACTAAAATGCTACCCCTACAATGATTTTACTATTTATAGTGTGTTGGGATACCCAAGATGCATCGATTCCAAAGGGGCATATTTAAAAGCAGTGAGTGTGACCTTCACCACACATTCACTGGTGGTGAATCAATCAATCAGTTATGAAAAATGCATGCACCTTTTTACTAATAAAGGCTATATTCCGGAGTGTGGCTGTTCAGAACTTCTTTTGACTCATGTTGCTATATATATGCTTAGCCAGCACCTGATGTTCCAATTCTATATCCATATTTCCACCTGGAGCGGTGAATCCTTTCCCTTCCCCTGAAGTGAATGTATGGTGAATATCAGTCAGTGACTTAGAAATATACTCCTGTTTAGGGATGTACATGAGACTTAAAAGTGCATCTATAGATAAAACTTTTTTCTACTTTTAAATAGTTGGCAAGGGTGAGAGCACCAATTTCGTTTTTTTCATCTGTGCTCCATCAGACAGATTTCCTCTGGCTTCCTGTCCTGGGGACACAAAAGGAAGTGGGATGATATAAAATAGCTTGTACCGCTCCAGGTAGATATTGGCTCTGCCATCCTGTGCAGCATCAAATGCTGGTCCAGCTGTAAATTTGTTGTGCTTTGCGTTGTTTGCATCACTTTATCAAAAGGCATCTCCCAAAGCATGCCTTCGGAAAGTGCGTGAGCAGAGTGAAACGCGTAAGTCCATGTAAACGTAGAATTTTATTAAAAATAAAGTTTCCTGCATTTTGATTGTGCAGTAATCCTTTATGATGAGAAACTGCAGTAGGTGAGAGGAAATCTTTCCAAAGTGAAGGGTAAATCCCCTCTTATGGTCAATTCAATTCCTTATTCCGATCATTGCGCGATTTAATCAAAACTATCGAATCTGCAGACAATCGAATAGCCATAACTTCCCCTAATCGATTTAGACTCAATTTCGATCTAATCTGATCAACTGAGTTAATCGGCCAGGGAGGAAAATTATTGATCGTTTTGCATTGATTGGCAGCACTGGGATACGTTGTTCATGAATATGATTGTGTTTTTCGATGGATTAAATATTAGCCTCAGATAAAAAACAAGAGCAGCTAGTTGGGACTTTGTATGAGAACACAAGGCTAACACCGCCAAGTGCCTCCATCCCTATTATTTGATAAAAAGGAAGGAAGGTGGGACTTTATATGAAGCATACACCCCTGGAGATATCACAATATAAATGGGCAGTACTAAGTATATTAGAACTATGGACATTCCCTGACAGCATTGCAAAACAACAATTGCCAGTCATTGGTTCATTGATATAAAAATATAACCATAATAGTAATACCATGATAAAATATTGACATAGTGGGTTCATAATGTAAACATTATAGAGAACGAAGTTCATTGGGATATATAAAATATGACAATGATAATAATGACATAATATACTAGTAACATAATGAGTTCATATTGTACACTTTATATAGAACCATTTTCATAAAAGCGTGTCTCCCTGGTAAAAAAAAACTGTATACGTTTTACCAGGGAGACACGCTTTTATGAAAATGGTTCTATACAATGTGTACAATATGAACTCATTATGTTACTAGTATATTATGTCATTATTATCATTGTCATATTTTATATATCCCAATGAACTTCGTTCTATATAATGTTTACATTATGAACCCACAATGTCAATATTTTTCATGGTATTACTATTATTGTTATATTTTTATATCAATAAACCAATGACTGGCAATTGTTGTTTTGCAATGCTGTCAGGGAATGTCCATAGTTCTAATATACTTAGTACTGCCCATTTATATTGTGATATCTCCAGGGGTGTATGCTTCATATAAAGTCCCACCTTCTTTCCTTTTTATCAGATATTAGCCTCATACCCACGCTTCAATTTTTGGATGACCGAACATTCATTTTTTGTGGCATGCTAGTCTGATGTCGAAAGTGAAGAAGTTACAAACAATACAAAAATTTCCGCAAGACAGAATACAACATCAGAAGTGACGTAATGTGTTGATCAGTTTTGTATGTATTCTTTAGTTTCTGAGCATGCGTAGTCTTGCTCTTACTATTTTTTCGTACGAAAACCGTACTAATGATACGAACATCAGACGTTGAGTTCACAGCCAACAAAAATTTTATAGTCTGCACATCCAGCTTTTGTCTGATGAAAAACCGAACTCAGCTGTCAAAAGCACCGTACTAACCAACCGAAAATCAGCAGACAGCTCGGCATGCAAATGTTTCCATCCGGTTTTTGTATCGTGTGTACGGTGCCTTAGGAGATTACATGGTTGAACTAGACAAGTGATCAATAACTTATGATTGCAAGTTATAATCGTATCTTAAAGTGGTGCAGGGACTATCCTCAGGTGATACAAAGATTAAAACAAATCCTCCTACACAAGTTTTATATTAAGTGCTACATTTATAAGATTGTGAGTTCAGAAAAAAGGGGATGGAGAGCTGAAGTTACACTAGCTCATTATGAAATACTTACCGTATATACTCGAGTATAAGCCGAGATTTTCAGCCTCTTTTTTGAGGCTGAAAGTGCCCCCCTCGGCTTATACTCGAGTCATCGCTGTCTGCCCGCTCGATCAGCGTGTCGAGCAGACAGACAGCGGCCATTCTATTCTAATTCAAAAGCCGCGCCTCCGGCTCCGCCTTCGCCTGTGATAGGCGGAACACTGAATTTCCCAGCAGCCTGTGTTCCGCCTATCACGGACATCCGCTCATCCTCGTACTACGGACGAGGATGAAAGGATGGCCGTGATAGGCGGAACACAGACTGCTGGGAAATTGTGTTCCGCCTATCACAGACAGGGAGGCGCGGCATTTGAACAGGAAAATGGGCGCCGACGAAGAGCGGTGATCCTGGGACGGGACCGGACGGAGGCTCGGCTCGGCTCGGGACGGGACGGGACCGGACGGAGTCTCGGGACGGGACGGGACCGGACCGGACGGAGGCTCGGCTCGGGACAGGACGGGACCGGACGGAGGCTCGGGACCGGACGGAGGCTGGGGACACAGGTAGGCTGGACACACAAGGCCTCACACACACACACACACACACACACACACACATGGATGGACACACACACAGGGATGGACACACACACAGGGATGGATGGATGGATGGATGGACGGACACACACACAGGGATGGATGGATGGATGGATGGATGGACGGACACACACACAGGGATGGATGGATGGATGGACGGACACACACACAGGGATGGATGGATGGATGGACACACACACACACACACAGGGATGGATGGATGGATGGACACACACACACACAGGGATGGATGGATGGATGGACACACACACAGGGATGGATGGATGGATGGACACACACACAGGGATGGACAGGCATATCTCACCCTCGGCTTATACACGAGTCAATAGGTTTCCCAGTTTTTTGGGGGTAAATTGGGGGCCTCGGCTTATACTCGGGTCGGCCTATACTCGAGTATATACGGTACGTTAGAACAATGTCCTGCAGTGCCACCCACACTCCGCTTCCACAACCGACATGTTTCGCCAAAGTTACTTCCGGGTTCACAGGCTCCGGCGTTGTGATTGACCTTATTCGCAATGACGTCTCTCCCGTGCATGCGCGTGGGTGCCATCAGCCTTAGTACGGCTCCTGTGCCAATGATGTCGGCAGCAGCGCATATAGTGAATATCTCCTAAACTGTACAGGTTTAGGCGATATTTACAGTACTTACAGGTAAGCCTGTAGGTGCAAGTGGTGTAACAGAGTTTACAACCACTTCAGGCTGAGTTCACACTAGTGCGTGCGAATTGGAAGCGGATTTCACCGCATGCAATTCTCACAGCAGGAGATTGTGACCTGCTCTCTATGGAGTCGGTTCACATATCTCCGCACCGGTGTGATTTGCACAGGAGTCCTGTGCGTCTTTGGGTCCGCTGCAGGTCCAAATTCAGTCAAATATTCTGGCTGAAATCGGATCTGGAACGGTGAACGAGGACACACCGGACTCCTGCTGTGAGCTGCTGCGTGCTCAGATGTGAATCCAGCCTTAAGGGAACAGGATCTATTTTGTATTTTAAGGGTAACAAACACTTTAAAAATGGAATTCGCATGTTGATGGAGGGGGGTAGGGGAATGTAGGAAAGCAAAATATAAACATTTAAAACTTCAGCTTTAACTCTTTGATCTCCATGATATGCCAGTCCTTGGCAGGAAAAAAGTTCAGTGTGATTTTTTTTAAATGTGCCTTAAATAAACTGTTTCAGCAAGAAGAAAAATGAGAATAGAAAAAAAAACATACAAAGTGCTTTAGAAAATAAGAGTGGGAGAGGATTAAGACAAGAGTGGGAAGAAGAAGAAGAAAGGAAGGTATTAACTGATCGCTTTATTGTGCGTGACAGATACAAATATACAAACTGTAATTTCACCCTTACACAAAGCTATAGGGCAAATGGTGGCAGGTGGTAGGTCTACTCGTCCTGGTCCACCAAGCTTTTTTTTTTGCTTAGTCATTTGTTATATCAAAGTATGGAGGAAATTATTATTTTTCTGGGGTGGGGCTGTAGAAAGAAATCCTGATAATCCTACATAAGAAAGAAGACAATACACCCAATGCGGTTTCATAAGACTGACTCCTGGCCTACTGATCAAGTGGAAAGCTCTTAACGTGATGTAAACAGAAATAAAATAAAAGGCAAAACTATATATATATATATATATATATATATATATATATATATATATATATATATATATATATATATATATATATATATATATAAAATCCCTTTTTTAGAAGTGATCACATTTCCTCTGTTCTCAGCTGCATAAGAGCTGGGGGAGGAGAGGCAGCACCCTGAGCTTCCTAGTGGGGGGGGCAGAGGGACTGGCAGGAACATCAGGGATTTTACACAAAGCAAGCAGTACAAAGGGAACAGGAGACTCTCATACAAGTACACGGTACAGCAGCCACATATCGGTATTATGAAATGTTCAGTTTACAAACTCTTTAAATTTATTTTAAAAACGCTCCACTTCTTATCATTAACCACTTGCCGACCGCCTCACGCCGATGTACGTCGGCAGAATGGCACGGGCAGGCATAAGCACGTACATGTACGTGATTTGCCTCCCGCGGGTCGGGGGCCCGATCGGGCCCCCGCCCGGTGCCTGCGGCGGTCGGTTTTCGTTCGGGAGCGATCCCGGACGAGGGGACGGCCATTCATTCATGGCCACCCCCTCGCGATCGCTCCCGACGAATGGAAATCCCCGGTGACATCACTTCCTCTCCTGTAATGTAAACACAGGAGAGGAAGTGATGTATTCTCTCCTCCGTGTCGGTATTTTTCGTTCCGACACGGAGGAGAGCGGATCAGTGAGTTGCACCAACACATCCCACACACAGTAGAACATGCCAGGCACACTCACACCCCCCCTTTACCCCCCGATCACCCCCCCAATTACCCCTGCCCCCCCAGTCACAGTGACACCAATGTCATTTTTTTTTTTTTTTTTTTTTTTTTTGCATTGGTGTCATTTGTGACTGTAATAACTGTTAGGGCAGTTAGGGTTAGCCCCCTTTAGTTCTAATGTACCCCCCTAACCCCCCCAATAAAGGTTTAACCCCGTGATCACCCCCCGTCGCCAGTGTCACTAAGGCTGGGTTCACATTGCAGCGGTTTATGAGAACGAATGTGATTCGCACCGCACTGCAGTGCAAATCACATCCGATCTCTGTGCGATTCGAGTTCAGCCATTCGCCGCACCCGCCGCACCCGCCACACCCGCCGCACCCGCCGCAAATTCGCACGGGACCCTTTTTTTGGCCCGCAGCAGAATCGGATCGCATGGGTGTTCACACCATGCGATCCGAGTTTGCAGATCGCACTGCGATATGCGAACTGATCTGGGGGTGTCAGTAACATTTCACTGACACTCCCAGCAGTTCGCATAGGGCAGTGTGAACTGCCGCCGGGAGGCATGCGATGCGGGAACCCGCCGCGGATTCGCGGCGTTTCCGCATCGCTCCAGTGTGAACCCAGCCTAATAAGCGATCATTTTTCTGATCGCCGTATTAGTGTCACAGGTGACGCTAGTTAGGCAGGTAGGTATTTAGGTTCGCCGCAGCTTTTTATAGCGCTAGGGACCCCCATATACTACCGCATAAAGCCCCCTGATTGCCCCCTAGTTAACCCTTTCACCAGTGATCACCATATAACTGTTACAGGTGACGCTGGTTGGTTAGTTATTTTTTTATAGTTTCAGGGCACCCGCCATTTATTACCTAATAAAGGTTTAACCCCCTGATCACCCGGCAGGTGTCATTTGTGACTAATAACTGTTAGGGCAGTTAGGGTTAGCCCCCTTTAGTTCTAAGGTACCCCCCTAACCCCCCCAATAAAGGTTTAACCCCGTGATCACCCCCCGTCGCCAGTGTCACTAAGGCTGGGTTCACATTGCAGCGGTTTATGAGAACGGATGTGATTCGCACCGCACTGCAGTGCAAATCACATCCGATCTCTGTGCGATTCGAGTTCAGCTATACAGATAGTATGGCTGAATTCGTGTCGCACCCGCCGCACCCGCCGCAAACTCGCACGGGACCCTTTTTTTGGTCCGCAGCAGAATCGGATCGCATGGGTGTTCACACCATGCGATCCAAGTTTGCAGATCGCACTGCGATATGCGAACTGATCTGGGGGTGTCATTAACATTTCACTGACACTCCCAGCAGTTCGCATAGGGCAGTGTGAACTGCCGCCGGGAGGCATGCGATGCGGGAACCCGCCGCGCATTCGTGGCGTTCCCGCATCGCTCCAGTGTGAACCCAGCCTAATAAGCGATCGTTTTTCTGATCGCTGTATTAGTGTCACAGGTGACGCTAGTTAGGCAGGTAGGTATTTAGGTTCGCCGCAGCTTTTTATAGCGCCAGGGACCCCCATATACTACCGCATAAAGCCCCCTGATTGCCCCCTAGTTAACCCTTTCACCAGTGATCACCATATAACTGTTACAGGTGACGCTGGTTGGTTAGTTATTTTTTTATAGTTTCAGGGCACCCGCCATTTATTACCTAGTCTCACTAGTGTACCCCTAAATTTAGGGGTGTCTACTTTCTAAAATGGGGTCATTTGGGGGGGGGGGTTTGTGCCATCTTGGCATTTTATGGCCTTCAAAACTGTAACGCCCTTAGAAAGCCTGAAGGCGGTGCTTGGTTTTTGGGGCCCCGTACGCGGCTAGGCTCCCAAAAAGTCCCACATATGTGGTATCCCCGTACTCAGGAGAAGCAGCAGAATTTATTTTGGGGTGTCATTTCACATATGCCCATGGCATGCGTGAGCAATATATCATTTAGTGACAACTTTGTGAAAAAAAAAAAAAGTTTGTAATTTTCCCGCAACTTGTGGCAAAATATAAAATATTCCATGGACTCAACATGCCTCTCAGCAAATAGCTTGGGGTGTCTACTTTCTAAAATGGGGTCATTTGTGGGGGTTTTGTGCCATCTTGGCATTTTATGGCCTTCAAAACTGTAATAGGTAGTGAGAAGTGAACTCAAAAAATTACGCCCTTAGAAAGCCTGAAGGCGGTGCTTGGTTTTCGGGGCCCCGTACGCGGCTAGGCTCCCAAAAAGTCCCACATATGTGGTATCCCCGTACTCAGGAGAAGCAGCAGAATTTATTTTGGGGTGTCATTTCACATATGCCCATGGCATGCATGAGCAATATATCATTTAGTGACAACTTTGTGAAAAAAAAAAAAAAAAAAAAAAAGTTTGTAATTTTCCCGCAACTTGTGGCAAAATATAAAATATTCCATGGACTCAACATGCCTCTCAGCAAATAGCTTGGGGTGTCTACTTTCTAAAATGGGGTCATTTGTGGGGGTTTTGTGCCATCTTGGCATTTTATGGCCTTCAAAACTGTAATAGGTAGTGAGGCGTGAAATCAAAAATTTACGCCCTTAGAAAGCCTGAAGGCGGTGCTTGGTTTTCGGGGCCCTGTACGCGGCTAGGCTCCCAAAAAGTCCCACATATGTGGTATCCCCGTACTCAGGAGAAGCAGCAGAATTTATTTTGGGGTGTCATTTCACATACGCCCATAGCATGTGTGAGCAATATATCATTTAGTGACAACTTTGTGTAAAAAAAAAAAAAAAAATTTTTTTTTGTCATTATTCAATCGCTTGAGGCAAAAAAATAAAATATTCAATGGGCTCAACATGCCTCTTATCAATTTCCTTAGGGGGTCTACTTTCCAAAATGGGGTCATTTGGGGGGGTTTTGTACTGCCCTGTCATTTTAGCACCTCAAGAAATGAGATAGGCAGTCGTAAACTAAAAGCTGCGTAAATTCCAGAAAACGTACCTTAGTTTGTAGATGTGACAACTTTTGCGCAAACCAATAAATATACAATTATTGACTTTTTTTTTACCAAAGACATGTGGCTGAATACATTTTGGCCTAAATGTATGACTAAAATTGAGTTTATTGGATTTTTCTAATAACAAAAAGTAGAAAATATCATTTTTTTTCAAAATTTGCGGTCTTTTTACGTTTATATCGCAAAAAATAAAAATCGCAGAGGCAATCAAATACCATCAAAAGAAAGCTCTATTTGTGGGAAGAAAAGGACGCAAATTTTGTTTGGGTACAACATTGCATGACCGCGCAATTACCAGTTAAAGCAGCGCAGTGCCAAAGTGTAAAAAGACCTCTGGTCATTTACCAGCAAAATGGTCCGGTCTGAAAGTGGTTAAAAAGATGCCCTTGAGCTTCAGCCCACTAACTCTGACTAGGCTAAGATTATGTCATGAGTTTGCTGCAGGCATTGTACCCATAATAACATTTTAATCTTTTTTTTTTTTTTTTTTTTTTTTACACAAATAGAGCTTTCTTTTGCTGGTATTTAATCACCACTGGGTTTTTTATTTTTTTGCAAAATAAACTAAAAAAGACCACATTTAAAAAAAAAAAAGCCATGTTTTTCTTAATTTCTTTTATAAAGATTTGCAAATAAATAAAGTTTCTTCATAAATTTAGGTCAACATTTATACTGCACATTCCCTTGGTGAAAATAACCCAAATCAGTGTTCATTATTTAGTTTGTGTGAACTATGGTATATACACTATATTATATATACACTATGGTATATACACTATATTACCAAAAGTATTGGGGCGCCTGTTTTTATATGCACATGAACTTTAATGCCATCTTAGTCTGTAGGGTTCAATATTGATTTGGCTCACCCTTTACAGCTATAACGGCTTCAGCTCTTCTGGGAAGGCTGTCCACAAGGTTTAGGAGTGTGTCTATGGGAATTTTTGACCATTCTTCTGCATTTGTGAGGTCAACCACTGATGTGGACGGGAAAGGCCTGGCTTGCAATCTCCACTCTAATTTTATCGTTTTGAAGTATTGAACCCTACGGACTAAGACTGGGATGCCATTAAAGTTAATGTGCGTTTAAAGGCAGGCGTCCCAATACTCTTGGTAATATAGTTTATGTCTGAAAATTGATCAATCTTGATGTACTGACACTAGGGGTGCAACGGATCGTCACCGATCCGTGATCCGAACGGGGTCACAAGCTGGCATCCGCGGAGTGCTCCGCGGTCTCGGCCTTAGGAAAGGCCGCAGCTTCGGCCTAGTTCTGAAGCGGCAGCCATCTTGGTGCACCCGTCTGCGTTTACAATGTGATCGCTCCGTCCGAATGACGGAACGATCACTTGTAAACAAACCGGCATCATAATGACGCCAGTTCCTCTCTACCCTCTGTGTACAGATCTGTACAGTGGAGGGGAGAGATTGGATGGAAGCGGCGCTGTGGGCTGCATCTGTAGTGCCCACAGTGCTGTTCTGTGACAAGTGCAGTCACAGCCATCCCTCAATACCCTGCCAATACTCTGCAATACAATACCCTGCCAATACTCTGCAATGCAATACCCTGCCAATACTCTGCCAATACCCTGCCAATACTCTGCAATGCAATACCCAGCAATACACTACCAATACTCTGCAATACCCTGACAATACTCTGCAATGCCCTGCCAATACTCTGCAATACCCTGCCAATACTCTGCAATGCAATACCCAGCAATACACTGCCAATACTCTGCAATACCTGCCAATACTCTGCCATACCCTGCAATACTCGGTAATACTCGGTAATACCCAGCTATACTCGCCGATACCCAGCCATCATGCTCAGCCAATATTACAGTGGGGGAGATGACGTGGATATTACAATGGGGGAGATTGTGGATATTACAGTGGGGACTTTATGGTGGTGGAATTTTCATAGGTTTTTGCAAATTCAATTATTTGCTGATCCGAAAAATGATCCGATCCTTGACTCTGATCCGAGGAATGAGGCGATCCGTGAGTTTTTTGATCCGTTGCACCCCTAACTGACACCCTACCCATTTCTTGAGGCCTGAAAACACCAGGAAAGTACAAATTCATGTTGTAATGCGCTGCGCAAACTGTTGGTGCTATATAAATCTTGTAAAATAATAATAATAATATCCTCAAATGAAGCCCTTTTGGAAAGTAGACAGTCCAAGGTATTTAGTAAGAGGCATGGCGAGTTTTAGGTTCTAATTTTTTGTCACCATTCTTTGGAAAATTAAGAAATTAAAAAAAAATTCACAATTTTTATTTATTTTTTTACATACTTTCACTAGTGCAGTTCATTGTTATCATAATCGTAACTGGTGTGACTGGTGGCAGTATGTAAAAAAATATATATATTTTTTTTCTTTATTACATTTTGTTTTTCTTTTTTTAACTATTTGTTTTTAGCACACTGTGACCAGACCAATACAGTGTTATCATAGTAACACTGTACTACTCTGTGGAAGTTATCAGAATTTTTTATTTCTTTTTTAAACACATTATGATTCCTTATACCAGTGAATTTCATTGGCATCAGGAACATTTTTACTAAATTAAACTGATTCATTCAGTATCTTTTATTGCGATTAGCTGTGATTGACCAAAGCCACTGACATGGTGCAGATGGGCTGTGATTGGCCCTGCTTGTACCATGTGATCAGCGTGACCAATCACAGCAATTGTATACAATATATGGCATGAAAGGAAGCCATCCATTGTTTACAATTGTGATGTGATCTGTTGTGATTGGTCACAATGATCATACGGTACTGGTGGTAGGACGGTATAGTGATCAGTCCTTGGCTGTGTCCCCTGCGCAGCCCCACGAGAGGTGCGTTTTGGGAGGACACCACATGACATTCACTCAGAACATCCTGCATGCTGTCATTTTGCTATAGGCTGGGCGGGAAGATGTTAAAGTGATATTAAACCCAAAGACACTAAAAAAGATTAAATTGCAGCTTACCAGTTCCTAGATGTAATGGCTGCAATTGTTTTCTATTTATATGCTCTTTTTCCTTCATTTACACCTGGCAATCCAACAAGTCCGTTATTTTTCAACTTCCTTGAGGCTGGGTTCACACTATTGCGAATTGGATGTGGGTTTCTCTACATCCAATTCGCAACCACATCCAATTCGCATGTCAGGAGATTGCGACCGGCTCTCAATGGAGCTGGTTCACACATCTGCGAAGCAAATTGCACAGGAGTCCTGTGTGTCTTCTGGTCTGCTTCAGGTCCGAATTCAGCCAAAATTTCTGAACGAAATCGGACCTGAAACGGTGAACAAGTACACACCAAACCCCTGCTGTGAGTTGCTCTGCATGGCAGTGTGAAATCCGCTTTAAAAGAGAAGTATGGTCATATGATTTTGGCTATATTTCTCTTGTTGGTCAAAAGAATGCACGTTCTTGTGATCTCCCGTGATCTAGATTCAGCCGACAGCAGGCTAAAGCCCGCTGACAGCTAAAGTCAAAGAACTGCTCCAGGCTATGTATGGATTCCGACCATATTGTTGAGATCCACCCAGTTGCCTGATTGACAGCTGGTCCCAGAGCATGGCTGAGAGCTGCAGTCAGCTTCACCCACCACCTCTCCATCCCAGCTCACTCCAGTGAATGCTGGAAGGTTACAGCGGAGAGTGATGACAGACCGAGAACTGAGCAATCAGCGGTCATGTCATCACCCAGAATCACACTGATCCTGCAGCATAGAGGTGAGAACAGAGATTAGTTTTTTTTAGTAACCACAAATTTCTTCTTTAACAGACCAAGCTGCGGCAGTAGCAGTTGGAGTGTTGAGAAAAACCATTTACCGCTTACAAGCTTACAATGATCAGCTTTTATTCATTTTTGTAAAACCTTTATTCGAAGAAAAACTGTTACTATTTAAAAACTGTTATCTAGAGTTCAGATTTAATTTGTTAGTGAAGTCTATCTAAATCTTCTAGTGCATCTAATGCCTCGTACACACGACCGGACTTTCCGGCAGAAAAGGTCAGACGGTCTTCCCGACGTACTTTCAACGGAGTTACGACGGACTTCCGAACAAACGGACTTACGCACACACAAACGGACTAAAGTCTGTTCGAAAGTCTGTTCGTTTTAACCATGATGACTTACGACGGGACTAGAAAAGGAAGTTCAATAGTCAGTAGCCAATAGCTGCCCTTGTGCCATATTTGGTCCGTCGGACCAGCATACAGACGAAAGGTTTCCCCAATAGGAATTGAGTCCGACGGACAGATTTGAAACATGTTCTATTTCTAGGTCCGTCTGAATTTTTTTAAGAAAAACGATCGGATTATCCCACACACGATCGGAATATCTGACAGAATGATTCCGTCTGACCTTTTCTGCCGGAAAGTCCGGTCGTGTGAAGGCGGCATAACAATACCCTTTCCCTAGACTGACAATGCTACTGTCCAAAGGTGTTTCCGTTGCACTTCTGTCCTGAGTGGAGACCCCCCTAAAACAGGAAGTATGTTACTGTCAGGATCCCCAGAGGAAAATAAAGAAGAAAATGCACCACCAAGGATTGGTAAACAGCAGTATAAACATTATGTGCTTGGGTTTAAAGTGGTAGTAAATGCCAACATTTTTTTTTAAATGTTTTAAAAAAAAAGTTCCCCTGCAAAATAATAGCCTAATGTGCTAGTATGCATCATATACTAGCACATGATGAGAGACTTACCTTAGAAAGAAGCTCTCCAGCGACGCGCTGGCACCACTGACAGGGCTTTCCTCTTCCTTTCAGGTTCGCAGGCTTCGGCAGTTTGACTGGCCGAGCAGCAATAACATCACTACAGCACATGCACGTAGGAGTCACAGCCGCAGCACGATGACATCACCGGCTGCTGGTATAGTAAATATCTACTAAACAGTGCATGTTTAGCAGATATTTACTGTACCTACAGGTAAATCTTTTTTTCTTAGGCTTACCTGTAGGTACAAGTAAAAAATTGAGTTTTACAACCACTTTAGTACTGCATTAACACAAAACTAAATATCTGATTCCAGCTCCACGTTAAAATAGAAATATAGGCCACTTATTGTTTTCATTTTAGAGTAAGGGAGGGTTATAACACCTGTAAGGTTTATTCTTGCCATCTGTGTCCATTGGGGGAGATTTACCTTGAGGCCGCGTACACACGGGCGGACTGTTCGCCCAACTTTGTCCGCTGAACAGTGTTTGGGCGGACAGTCCGCTCGTGTGTGGGCTTTCAGCGGACAGTTTCAGCGGACAGTTGGACGGACAAGGTTTTTCGGAATTTCCGAAAAACTGTCCGCTGAAACCTTGTTTCAGCGAACAGTCCGCTCATGTGTAGGCTTGTTCGTCAAACAAAGTTCCGCGCATGCTCAGAAAGGATTTTCACGCCGAAAGCTATAATGCAGTGTATAGGACGTCGTATTTTTCGTCCCGTCGTACGTGCCGTTCACGTCATCGCGCACGGTTTCAGCAAACTGTTCGTTCGTCGTGTGTGGCCATGTCCGTCCATGCTAATTTTGAGCGGACTGTTTGCCGAAACTGTTGGACGGACAAAGTTGGGCGAACAGTCCGCGCGTGTGTACGCGGCCTAACTGTCCCATAGCCAAACAGGAAGTGAGAGGAAATCCCTGCACATTAAGGGAATTCATTGGTGACCCCCTAGGCCCCCAGAACAGTGTGCCCATTGAAAAATTTCCCATCTATTACTTTTCTGGGGACAACCCAAAATTTGGGATTTTATTTTACTTTTAATGATAATGGTAAACAGGACAAATAGAGAGGATGAATCTCCCTGACGGGGACACAGACAGCAATAAAAACTGATAGGCGTTTCATCCCCTTTCCACCCTATCCAAAGCTAGAAAAAAAAAATTGCCTTTAGTTATACTTTAAGGCAGGGATTTTTTTCAGCGGGAACGCGGGAGAGTGCAGTTTCAGCACCTCCTGCACTGAATGGGGTACTGGTCTGTGCTGGAGGATCTACTGATGCTGACAGCAGGGGGATATATTGTCGCTGGGGGGATCATTTGTTTCTTAGGAGGTCTATTTTTGCTGCGGGATCTTAAGTTAGTAGGGGGTCAATAATTGCTGGGAGGGATCTCCTGTTGAGGGAGGGGTACATTGTTGCTGGCTGCTGGAAAGTCTATTGATGTTGGCTGCCTGCATATCTACTGTATTGCTACTGGCAGGGATTATTGTTGCTGGGGAGATCTGCTGTAGCTGGGGGGAATCTATAGTTGTTGTGGGGTTTGTTTTGCTACGGGAGATGTATTGTTGCTGGTTGGGGGTCCTATTGTTACTGGTGGGGATCTTATGTTGCTAGGGGGTCAATTGTTGCTGGGACGGATCTACTGTCGAGGGAAGAGTCTGTTGATGCTGGCTGCTGGGAGATGTACTGTACTGTTATATTGGGGATCTGTTGTTGTTGAGTGATCTATTGTTGTTGGGGGGTATTTTGTTACAGGGAATCTATTGTTGCAGGGGGGGTTATTGTTGCTGGAGGGAATCTATTGATGCTGGAGGGAATTTATTGTTGCTGGGGGGATATATTATAGCTGGGAGGAATCTATTAATTCTGGAGGGGATTTATTGTTGCTGGGGGGATATATTATAGCTGGGAGGAATCTATTAATTCTGGAGGGGATTTATTGTTGCTGGGGAGATCTATAGTTCCTGGGGGAAATCTATTGATGGTGGAGGGGATTTATTGTTTACGAGGGCTCTATTGTTGTGGGGAAATCTATTGATGCTGGAGGGAATTTATTGTTGCTGGGGGGATCTATTTTTTTAATTTTTGCTGGGGGGAATCTATTGATGCTGGAGGGAATTTATTGTTGCTGGGAGATCTATTTTTGTATTTTTGCTGGGGATAATCTATTGATGCTGGAGGGGATTTATTGTTCTCGGGGATCTATTGTTGCTGGTGGAAATCTATTGACGCTGGAGGGGATTTATTGTTGCTGGGGGGGTCTATTGATGCTGGGGGAATCTATTGATGCTGGAGGGGATTTATTGTTGCTGGGGGGATCTATTGTTGCTGGGGATCTATTGTTGCTGGAGGATCTATTGTTGCTGGCTGCACAGGAGCGTGCTCAGAGGTCAGTAGGCGATGGAGGCAAGCAGTGATTTGGAAGGGGGGAGTACATGCACCTATTTTTGAGATAAAAAGCCCTGCTTAAAGGGCATATTTATTGTGAAAAGGTCAAATCCACATAATTACACCATGCAAGGATTTAACATCATTCACTCCTTCTATTTCGGGGAGTTTTACCATTTCCAGCCTTGGTACAGCAGTAAAAAGCTAGCGTATGTAATTAGGATTTTTTGACTACAGTTCTTATTTGCAGAGTATGAAAAAAGAGGCAGATGTGTACAGTGACAAGCCGAGGGCATCAAGTATATCCAACAGTTTACAGATATGTCCATCAGATAGAAGGAATCAACCTGCATCAATCTGAAGAGGAATTGAATTGATCTGCGGTAAGTTAAGGATTGGAGGAGCCTCACACAAAGGGAGACGGTAAAGACGTCACACAGGCGGATGCTGTCAGGGTATTGTGCTGCCCCATGGGGATACATTTTTTGACATTTAATTTAGATAGTGAGTGTCGATAAATTAAATATCAGCCGGAAGATACTGAAAACAGAAAATGTTGGTCTGAATGACGGAGAATGAGAGGTGACTTTGGGGTCATCAGCATTCTGGATTTCACTCTTCTGTCAGTTATGGCTTTCAGGGAGACAATAGATGAAGAATGGAAAAGTGGATTCTTAGCTGAGAGCAGAAAAAAGCCACACTGCGCATTGTGCGATATTCCCCAGACTGAGCACAATATACCAAAAAATGGAATAACACACAACGAGGTCACCGTGCTACACCAAGGTGCATGGTCCAAACCAGACTCATCTCCTAATACACAGACATTAGCACACACTGACCTCATCTCTCCTCCTAATACATACACACTAGATTGCCAAAAGTATTGGGACGCCTGCCTTTACACGCACATGAACTTTAATGGCCTCCCAGTCTTAGTCCGTAGGGTTCATTATTCCGTTGGCCCAACCTTTGCAGAAATAACAACTTCAACTCTTCTGGGAAGGCTGTTCACAAGGTTTAGGAGTGTGTCTATGGGAATGTTTGACCATTCTTCCACAAGCACATTTGTGAGGTCAGCCTCTGATGTTGGAAGAGAAGGCCTGGCTCATAGTGTCCACTTTAATTCGTCCAAAGGTGCAGGCCAATGAAGTTCCTCCACCCCAAACTCGCTCATCCACACTATACTTTATATATAAAAGTATTGGGCCACCCCACCAAATCACTTGAAGGGAACTCTTAAGGTGTCGGCATACCAAGACATTTTGGGCAATTTCATGCTCCCAACTTTGTGGGAACAGTTTGGGGATGGCCCCTTCCTGTTCCAACATGACTGCTCACCAGTGCAGAAACAAGGTCCATAAAGACATAGAAGAGCGAGTTTCTGGTGGAGGAACTTGATTGGCCTGCACAGAGCCCTGACCTCAACCCGACAGAACACCTTTTGGATGAATTAGAGCAGAGACTACGAGCCCGGCCTTCTCGTCCATATCAGTGCCTGACCTCACAAATGCTCTTCTGGAAGAATGGTCAAACATTCCCATAGATACAATCCTAAACCTTGTGGACAGCCTTCCCAGAAGAGTTGAAGCCGTTATAGCTGCAAAGGGTGGGCCAACTCAATATTAAACCCTACAGACTAAAACTGGGATGCCATTAAAGTTCAGGTGTATATAATGGCAGGTGTCCCAATACTTTTGGTAATATAGTGTATATCAGGACACACTGACCTCTCCTCTCCACTCCTCTCAGACATCAGGACACACTGACCTCTCCTCTCCTCTCAATACACAGACATCAGGACACACTGACCTCTCCTCTCCTCCTCCAAATACACAGACATCAGGACACACTGACCTCTCCTCTCCTCCTAATACACAGACATCAGGGCACACTGACCTCTCCTCTCCTCTCCTAATACACAGACATCAGGACACACTGACCTCTCCTCTCCTCCTAATACACAGACATCAGGGCACACTGACCTCTCCTCTCCTCATACACAGACATCAGGACACACTGACCTCTCCTCTCCTCCTAATACACAGACATCAGGGCACACTGACCTCTCCTCTCCTCTCCTAATACACAGACATCAGGACACACTGACCTCTCCTCTCCTCATAATACACAGACATCCGGACAAACTGACCTCTCCTCTCCTCCTAATACACAGACATCAGGACACACTGACCTCTCCTCTCCAAATACACAGACATCAGAACACACTGACCTCTCCTCTCCTAATACAGACATCAGGACACACTGACCTCTCCTCTCCTAATACACAGACATCAGGACACACTAACCTCTCCTAATACACAGACATCAGGGCACACTGACCTCTCCTCTCCTCTCCTAATACACAGACATCAGGACACACTGACCTCTCCTCTCCTCCTAATACACAGACATCAGGACACACTGATCTCTCCTCTCCTAATACACAGACATCAGGACACACTGACCTCTTCTCTCCTAATACACAGACATCAGGACACACTGACCGCTCCTCTCCTCCTCCTAATACACAGATATCAGACAGATTGGCCTTTACAATGTTTTTCAGTGGTGTAAGAGTTAATGGTGGCCCCCTTTCCCCTCGCAGATTAGGGGGACAGTATGCAGTCCCCCCCCTTCTTTGAAATGAGAAGGCCAGATTAAGACTTGAGCCGTATTTTGTCGGGAGATTATGCCCCGGGCAGGAAATTAAACCTGCCCTGTCAGAGGGTGGTCTCAGCGCTGAGCGCAGTCCCTTCACATGTCTCACGGACTGTAAGCAGACAAGATCGGCACACATCACCGACCTGCAGAGCGCCCTCTCTGATCTCTCCGCAGGGATCCCAACGCAGGTAAAACTCCCAGCTCTCCTAAATTATAATCCGCATCCCTCCATCTCACCACCAGAATCTTGTTTGTAGTTTTTTTTTTGTTTTGTTTTTAAGCGTTGAGATGGTACTTGGACTGTTGACATCTATTCCTGCCCCCGGAGTTTACCATTTCAAAAAATAAGCCTCCACACACTGGCAATTTATGGTGGAAGATGTTTTATATGGTGACCAGAAGGCAGAGCAAAATAGAGGGCACTAAAACACGGGGAGGAACGCCAAACTCCATCCAGTTGTAGCCCTGGTGGGAAATACAAGGGGACCTCATAGCTCACCTGCTGTTAGTGTTACATTGTAATTCAGGACTTAAATGTCACAATAGACCTATTTTAGATAAATTCCCTAAACTTGTGTTTTTTTTTTGTTTTGTTTTTTAAACAAGATTTTTATTAGTAGAATTGTATTGATTTGTTGTAGTGTTTAAAACTAACAATTAACTATTTACGGTCAGTGCAGGCAACCCACTCAACCCCCTGCCTTCCTCTTGGTTTTGGAGAAACAGCTTTCTGAAGTGCAATTTCTACAAACTTTATTTCAGTTGCTCAGTAAAGATTTCTTGAAGCCCTTCAAACAATAACAACATCCATGTTCAAAAGGATGAAGGATGCAAATTTCCATATTCTAGATGACATCCACATTCTGGTTTTCTACATGTCACATACAAGGCACATGTTACGGACCTGAAAACAATGCCTCAAAGTAACTTTGTTCATATTTGCTGTACTTTGCATGCTGCTTTCACCAACACTGTCCAACACAGGAATAACATTTTACAGAAACAACCAAGTACTGTCCAGGGTGCTTTTCTTATTTGTACTAACATACAATTTTTCAGGACAAGCTTTAAGGGTATGCCCCCTTAATTAAGGTCTTCCTTCTGTTCATGTGCCCAATTCAGATAGGGATTTTGCAGGTGTGGTGGCAACTCTGCACATGCTCAGTTTTCAATGAGTTTCTATGTTGAGCATTTCCTCCCTATCACATCTGAGCAGCCCACGTGACTATAGAGTCAAACATGTGTGCTATACACAGTGGTAAATTACACTCCCCTCCCTCCCTCCTCCTTTATGCCCACTAACCAGCTAAACACAATGGGGGTGGGATATTACATGTAGATTGATGGAGGCTTCACTTCCCTCTTATTCTAAGACACAGGCTGGAGAGCTGTGACACAGCCTGTGACTGGCAGAAATCCGCCAACACTTGGAATGGTCAGTGGTGAGTAGTGGGGTCCCCCAGTGTTCTGTGTTGGGACCAATCCTGTTTAATTTGTTCATAAACAACCTGGAGGATGGGGTAAAAAGTTCAATCTCTGTATTTGTGGGCAAGAATAAGCTAAGTAGGGCAAAAACTTCTCCGCAGGATGTGGAAACCTTGCAAAAAGATCTGAAAAAATGAATGGGGTGGGCAACTACATGGCAAATGAGCTTTAATGAAGAAAATGTAAAATAATGCATTTGGGTTGCAAAAATATGAATGCAATCTATACATTGGGGGGGGGGGGACCTCTGGGGAAATCTAGGATGGAAAAGGACCTGGGGGTCCTAGTAGATGATAGGCTCAGTAATGGCATGCAATGCCAATCTGCTGCTAACAAAGCAAACAGAATATTGGCATGCATTAAAAAGGGGATTAATTCCAGAGATAAAATAATTCTCCCGCTCTACAAGACTCTGGTCCGGCCTCACCTGGAGTATGCTGTCCAGTTCTGGGCACCAGTCCTCAGGAAGGATGTACTGGAAATGGAGTAAGTACAAAGAAGGGCAACAAAGCTGATAAAGGGCCTGGAGGATATTAGTTATGAGGAAAGGTTGACAGCACTGAACTTATTCTCTCTGGAGAAGAGACGCTTGAGAGGGGATATGATTTCAATATACAAATACCATACTGGTGACCCCACAACAGGGATAAAAAAAATTTGCGGGAGGGAGTTTCATAAGACACATGGCCACTCATTAAAATTAGAAGAAAAGAGGTTCAACCTTAAACTACGTAGAGGGTTCTTTACTGTAAGAGTGGCAAAGATGTGGAATTCCCTTCCACAGGTGGTGGTCTCAGCGGGGGGCATTGATAGTTTAAAAAACTATTAGATAAGCACCTGAACGACAGCAACATACAGGGATATACAATGTAATACTGACATATAATCGCACACATAGGTTGGACTTGATGGACTTGTGTCTTTTTTTCAACCTCACCTACTATGTAACTATGTATAATTTTATTGGCAAAAAATAATAAAGACTTGATTTCAAATATATATTTGTATGACAATTTAAAAAAGTTTATTGATATTATTTACAGATTTTTACTCCAAATGCTTTTTTTATTTCGAACATGTGACCAGCAGCAGAGGACTAGAAGCTCCACCTGCTTATATTTCCCTGCAGACGGGTTGAGAATGATCTGGGTCATGTGACAGCTGTATATCAATTAGGAAAAAGGGTACTTGGACTTTTTTTTATTTTTTTTATTAAAATAATTAGAGTGCCATCATCCACATGCAAAATTAGAAGAGATAATGTAAATGAAAAAGTGTGTTTTTAGTATTACTTTAAATGTCTTCTGTATAACTAAATTCTCAATTCTAATTTGTAAGCAAAATCTTTTTGTTTAAGTCAAGTAATCTTACAAAGCTTGAAAAAAAAAATCAAATGACAAAAAATTGACAACACGGTGGGACTAAAGCTGCTCTGAAAGTTATTTGGCTTGTTTACCATTCTTTGTATACTGCAAATCAATATTTAAAAAAAAAATAATAATAATCTGTAGAAAACCATACAAGGGTATTCCCAAATCGATCAGCAAAGACCTCTAAAAATGATGTATTCACAGGAAAAAATTGTCCTTCCAGACACTCCGAGTGTACGCATATATGCGGCCTCGGCTTTTGGGGGTTATACCGGGATAATGCCCGCAGCTGCAGGCATCATGTCGGTACCATTTTTTAGAGCGGGCGATTGGCTTTCCAGGGATAACAACCGATATGGCTAAAAGTTGCTCGATTGTTATCCCGGAGGAGCGGGATGGGACATCTCCCCGTTCCCACTCCCTTCTGCCACTCTGACTGGGCCTCCTGTCCCACTGGGAGACCCTATCCGTGATCGGACACTTCCGGCGTCTAGCCACAGACTGGAATGAAGCCGTAAATGGCTTTGTTGCAGTCTCCTGAATGTAAAACACGGAAGCGACGTCACAACATCACTTCCGGTTTACTCAGTTGCCAATAGCGCTGGATTTAAAAAAATATACAGTATTCAGAATCGCTGTGCAAAAGAGGGATTGGAGGTCTTTTAGACCCCCGATCCCTCCATATAGAGTACCTGTCACCACCTATTACTGTCACAAGGGATGTTTACATTCCTTGTGACGGCAATAAAAATGATCAATTTTTTTTTTTAACACAATTTAATAATATAAAAATAAATTAAATAAATAAGAATTTTTTTTTTAAAGAGCCCCTGTCCCCGCAAGGTAGCACGGCAAAGAAAATGCATACGGAAGTCGCGCTCGCATACATAAATGGTGTTCAAATCAAGAGGTATCGCCACGATTGTCAAAGCAAGAGTAATAATTCTAGCACTAGACCTCCTCTGTAACTCTAACCTGGTAACCGTAAATAAAATTGAAAGTGTCGACTATGGAGATTTTTAGGTACCGTAGTTTGCGTGTGCGTGCAATTATAAAGCTTGACATGTTTGATATCTATTTGCTCAGCGTAACATTATCTTTCACATTATACAAACAAATTGGGCTAACTTTACTGTTTATTTTTTTTTTAATTCATGAAAGTGTCCCTTTTCCCAAAAAGTTGCGTTTAAAACACTGCTGCACAAATACCATGTGACATAAAAATATTACAACAATCGCCATTTTATTCTCTAGATTCTCTGTTAAAAAATATATATAATTTTTTTGGGGTTCTAAGTAATTTTCTAGCAAAAAATACAGATTTTAACTTGTAAACACTAAATATTAGAAATAGGCTTACGCATGATAGGGGTTATAAAAACAAACGTTTTGGTTTTACTTTTGTGAATAATTTTATGAAATATTTTATTTTGTTAAATTAAATTATTTAAAAGTAGTTAAATAGATCATTAAAACAGTTGTATTGTAGGGATGTGGAGGTTTTTTTGTCACAGAGTTTGTAGGACCCCCCCAAAAAATTGAAGATAATTCAAGTATTTAATACATGACCTCTAAATATATAACAAAAACAATCATTATTATTATTATTCATGATTTATATAGCGCCAACAGTTTACGCAGCGCTTTACAATGTATAGTACAGTACAATTACAGTACAGTACAATACAGAAGGCACAGGAGGGCCCTGCTCGTAGAGCTTATATTCTAAAGGAAGGGGGTGATGGTACAAAAGGTAATAGCTGTACAGAATGATTCAAAAGCAGAGAAAGGAAAACCCATTTTTTTTAAGCAGGACTCCAAGCTTTTCCTTCAGTCTTGCAGATCTGTATAGCCTCCTTTCCAGTGCTAAAGGTGCTTACTCTGATTCCACCACACACTGTGAGCTCATCACAATGTGCATTAGAAGTTATAGCAGGTCAACAGAGCCCACCTCATTTCCTGGCTGGGGGATATATAGCATAGGTGTTCAACCTGTGGCCCTCTGTTGAAGAACTACAAGTCCCAAGAGGCATTGCAAGGCTGACAGTTACAAGCATAACTCCCAAAGGCAGAGGCATTAGGAGAATTGCTGAGCACCCTTCACATATAGTATCATTTAGCTCTTTCCTCCACAGCCTGACTGTCTCATGCCTGACCCTTTCATTTATTGGATTTTAGTCCTTTTAATAACCAAGGGCTGACAGCTTGACAAAAGTAATGAGGTAGGGCGAGTGTGATGTTTTCAGGAAGTTATGTACAACACCCTGCTACCAGCCACCCCCTCCCATAGCCATGATCTGCCCGCACTGCGTAGAGAAGCACAGAGACCCAAACAATGACATCACTGGGCCTGAAATAAGGTATGGAATAAAAATGGAAAGGTTTAATTGAAACATTTCTTTAGCATGTTGATGAGGGAGGAAGAAGTGAAAGCAAAATATAAGTAAATTAAAACTTCCACACACTCAAGAATGACCATGAAACGTTCACAGGCTATGGTCCTGTCATCTAAAAATTTGCTGCAGCACAGCGAAAAAGTGATAACCATGAACAGGAGTATAAATGAATCGGTATTTTGTTTTGTATTCCCTTCCTCTGTGGTCACACAACGGTTATATTTTGCTGCATTTCACTTAACTAGCTTACTGCATAAATGTTTTTTTTGGCAAACAAAAAAAACTCCATACCGTATATATATAAGAAGATTAGATCCCTCAGTAACCAAGCAAATAACTACTTTTTAAGCTCATTAAGTGGTGTATGTGTAAAATGTTGCCACCAGCTGCGACAAGTTACATGTTAGCGAAAGCCTGCCATGTTTTCTGTTCCTACCTATTGAGTGAGCGCAGCAATTATATACTTACAGCTGTACACATGTGGGTGTGCACATACTGGAAGATACTGCGGAGAAGTGTATATACATAGAGTTGTATTATAAAGTCTTCTATTCAACAAGCTGCTGGAAATCCATGTTTGAAAAGTTGCAAGTGGAAATATCAAGGCAAACTTAAATATTTTTATGTAAGTGATGACCAGGAAGGCTTAAAACCTCTGAGGGGTTTATATTTTCACCGTGTATGTCCAATTTCACCCCAAATGTTTGGCTGAATTCGGACCTGAAACAGACCAAAAGGCCCAGAGGACTCCTGTGCAATTTGCACCGGAGCCGCTGCAGAGATCTGTGTACCAGCCCCATGGAGAGCAGGAGAATTTCCTGCTATGCAAATTGGATGCAGTAAAACCCACATCCAATTCACAATAGCATGAACCCAGCCTTACAGAGAGAGAAGAAACCCCCCTTTTAGAGAGTTGTTACCTTTTTTGGAAGATTTCTAATGTGGACATCTTTGCTTTAAATACAATCTGAATGTGAGGCTGGGGATATTAAAAGCAGTAAAAACCTGTAAAATAATTTACGTGCCTCCAAATAGCTACTGTGGGTAGAAAAATACATAGCGTACATCCAAATGGCTCATTCAATAAAACCTATATTGCCCAATCAGACTGTTGATGTGGGTTAAGCACCCCCATAATTTTTTAGGGCTAAAAAGCACATGCATTGTGCTGCACTGCTTAGGTACGTTGGAGTGCCATTCAAAGTAAAACCCACAACACACTACATTGCGGTTCGTACATTACCACGTGTTGCAGTAATGTAGCAAAACATGTTTTACCATGTGTGGGTAGATTCTAGCTATCTCATATCTATCTATCTGTCTGTGGACCAAACTTAAGTTACAGGTGCCGCTCAAGGCTCCACCAGGTCTTCTTTTATAGCAACTGCTTGGAGTGCAGACAAGCACAGAGCTTGTCCCGACTCTAGACATCTAATGGAAAAGTCCTGGAAGTCACGCCTCTCTGCAAAACCTGTAAAAAAGTGTAAGACAGCCTCAGCTTGGGCTCCAACCCGGTCATGCCCCAAAGTCTTTCATTCTGGAGTATGACTAAGCTCCAGGGAAACACATTGGGGACATGGCCTGGTTGGAGCCCAGGCTAAGGCTGTCTAAGCCCTTGTACACACGGTTGGACATTCTGATGGAAAATGTCCGATCGGACCGTGTTGTCGGATAATCTGACCGTGTGTGGGCTCCATCGGACTGTTTCCGTTGGAATATCCAACAAAGTTTTAGAGCTGGGCTATAAAATTTTCTGACAGCATGATCCGATTGGACTTTATCCGATCGTCTGTAGAGAATTCCGATCGGCTAAAGTGCCACGCATGCTCAGATCAAATTCCTAGACCAAAGCTATTATCTACTAGACTGAACGTAGTCCCGTCGAAACGAAATAACGTCATCACGTTCTGAACGATCGGATTTTCCGACAACTTTGTCCGACCGTGTGTATGCAACACCGGTTTCGGACAAAATCCGACGGATTTGGTTGTCGGAATGTCCGACCATGTGTACGGGGGCTTACACCTTCTTATGGGTTTTGCAGAGACTTCCAGTACTTTTCTCTTTTCCATTACAGTATTGATCTACTGTATCTCAAATATGTCCCATATCTATCTATCTATCTATCTATCTATCTATCTATCTATCTAAAAACAGTCTCATATCTATCTAACATTGATCTGCCTCACATCTATCTGGGCCCAAACAATCTATCTAAAAATGATCTCATATCTATCTATCTATCTATCTATCTATCTATCTATCTATCTATCTATCTATCTATCTATCTATCTATCTATCTATCTATCTATCTATCTATCTATCTGTCTGTCTAATTGATCTTCCTCACATCTATCTCAGACAATTTTCTATCCCAAAACTATCTAGCTATCTATCCATCCCACATTGATCTGCTTCACATCTATCTGGGCCCATTTACATTTCTGTACCCTGTTAACGCACATGCAATATGTCACACATTAACATGGATTGCATTAAAGCAGACCATTGAATTGAATGGGCTTTCAAGCACAAATACATTCCAAATATCAGACATGTCACATTGCCATGTGTTGAAGTGTGTTACAATGCATGCGAGTTGCTTTATTGTATCGGGGTGCTATTCATCACGTATGGCACTGCAATACGTCAAAGCATGTAGTACATGCTGTCGCAATTTAGAGATATAAATCAATCATCTATTTTATTTATTATTTTATTACAGGTATTTAAATAGCACCAACAATGAGTGGCTGTATATTAACCTCCCTGGCGGTGATCCCGAGTCTGGCTCGGGCTGGGATTTCAGTACCATAAGCGGTAACCCCGAGACAGACTCGGGATCGCAACGCTGGATACAGGGAGAAAAGTTACTTACCTTGTCCCCTGGATCCAGCGATGTCCTCCGCGCTGTGTGATCAAGCTGTCCTCCGCTCGATTCACACAGTGCCCGAGTGCCGCCGAGCTCCGTTCCCTGCGACGTTACGGCGCACGGGAGCGGAGATCGGCACCAAATTCTAAAAAGTTAAAACACACAAAACACACACAGTACTAGAATCTTACAGATTACAGTACTGTATAAAAATATTACACACCCCCTTTGTCCCTAGTGGTCTGTGCAGTGTCCTGCATGCACTTTTATATTATAAATACTGTTTTTTCTGCCTGGAATTTGGAGATTGTCCATAGCAACCAAAAAGTGTCCCTTTATGTCAAAAGTGATTTTAGACCAACTAGAAAACAGTGATAAATTATAATCATTTGCAGAATTGAGCGATAGCGATTTGTGGGGAAATTCGTCATCAAACACTAAATCTAATGACAGCGACAATTCTGCAAATGAGCAAATTTCAGTGTTTTTGGATTTGATTACATTATTGAATAATTTTTATTATTATTTATTATATTATAAACTTTATCATACCCAGGATGTCTGCTAGACTCTGGTTTGAACAGATTTAAGAGAGTTATTCCTAAGAATTACAGGCCTACAATATAAAACGCCAAATTTCCATGCAAAATAATTGTACCGCATTCAGCACCTAAAATCAGAACTAATCATACCGCCAGGGAGGTTAATATTGTACATTCACATCAGTTCCTGTCCTCAAGGAGCTTGCAATCTAAAGTACCTAGATCTCATGAATAGATCTTAGGACCAATTTTACACAGGGGCCAATTAACCTACCAGCATGTCTTTGGAGTGTGGGAGGAAATGCATGCATCATAGGGAGAACATGCAAACTTCATGCAGGTAGTGTCATAGCTGGGGTTGAAATCGATGACCCTAGTGCTGCAGGGCAGGAGTGCTAAGTACTAAGCCACAGTGCTGTCCATCCATCTTATAGATACAATAACATTTTATTTCACTTACTATGTAATTTGGCCAGTGGTGTCCAATCTGTAGCGTAAAACTCTATCTATTTATCTATACAGCATGATCTGTACGGTAATCCCTAAACTTCCTTCCTGTTTTCCAGTGAGCACATACATAAATCTCTTTCGCTGGAGCTGGATGTGGATACAGTGACAGAGAGAAGCTTGCAGTACATTAGCCCCCCGTTGCCCGCTGTGCCTCTGTAGGGGTTGTGTGTGCGTGAGTACATTGCTAATTGGTTTCATTGAGCTATGCCTGTAGGTTCCTGTGTTATGTAGGTCACCTCTGCCCTTGTGAGATGCACTGTGCTTGGGGGGGACGGATGAGGGGGCAGTCAGACCCGCAGCATATGTAGCTGGGACACTGACGATCCGCAAGCCCCCAAACCAACGCGGGTCCCTCTGTGACCTCAAATCAGCTGCTTCCTGTCTTGTGCAGCAGTAATGATAATGTGATGAAGGGAGGCGAGGGGACAGAAGTGACAATGCTGCAACAGAGGATGAAAATTCAGGAAAATTATCCCAGAGGACTCAATGATGGGACTGGGTGAGCACCCAAGTGGGCAAGTAATCTGGGGAAAGATCATATATTTCCCCATTTATCCTAACATGAAATCTCTCCCTTCCCCTGTAAAAATGTGCTAACTTTCAACCAAACATTTATAGTAGCTCACAAAAGTGAGTACACCCCTCAGATTTTTGTAAATATTTTATTATATCTTTTCATTTGACAACACTGAAGAAATGATACTTTGTTACAATGTAAAGTAGTGAGTGTACAGCTTGTATAACAGTGTAAATTTGCTGTCCCCTCAAAATAACTCAACACACAGCCAATAATGTCTAAACCACTGGCAACTAAAGTGAGTACACCCCTAAGTGAAAATGTCCAAACTGAGCCCAAAGTGCCATTTTTTTCCAGCACCCTTAACCCTCTTGGGCATGAAGCTCACCAGAGCTTCACAGGTTGCCACTGGAGTCCTCTTCCACTCCTCCATGATGACCTCACAGAGCTGGTGAATATTAGAGACCTTGCGCTCCTCCACCTTCTGTTTGAGGATGCCCCACAGATTCTCAATAGGGTTTAGGTCTGGAGACATGCTTGGCCAGTCCATCACCTTTGCCCTCAGCTTCTTTAGCAAGGCAGTGGTCGTTATTTTTTTTTTTTTTTAAGTAGAGAGTCCAGTGCAGAAAATTCACCACCAAAGTATCTGAGAAATATGAGGATTCAGCACGTGTGTAAGAAAGAATAATGTTTTTAGGTAGACACCATTATTTCCCGATTTTGCCTGCTGCAGTTTTCTGTAGATACCGGAAAATGCATCTTTTACATGTGCACAGGCTTATTCACATGTAAGGCTGCAAAAAGTTCAGTAACCCAAAGGGAGCAATCAGCTATTTATTTCATTCAAGGCTGGCACTGTGATTGGCTATAGTGGGTAAATGTGCTTTTTCATGTTGTGATCTGATTTATCTAATAGATACTTGCTTCCAACAAATCCTTGTAATCACCAGATCAGCTCTAATATGGTGGAGGAAGGCTTTGTTGATAAGCAAAAGCCAACTCTAACCATAATGCTAACGTTACCACTAACCTGCTAACACTAATCCCAACACTAACCTTATAGCTAACACGAACACTAATGCTAACATTAGCCCTCCTATAGCTAACATGAACCCTAATGCTAGCACTAATCCTAACCCTAACACGAAAGACAACACTAATGCAAATGCTAACTTTAACCCTAAAACGGACACTAATCCTATGGCTAACACTCTGATGCTAACATTTACCCACCTATAGCTAACATTAGCCCTAATGCTAACACTAATCATAGCCCTAACAATAACACAAATGCAACATACAATAACATTAACCCTGAAGTGGATACTGATCCTAACCCCAACACTAACCCTAAAACTAACCCTAATGCAAACACTTATCCAACACTAACCCTAACGCTAAAAACAGGCCCAGGAACCTCTGTAACCCTCAGAAGCCATTTAAAGCCCATTGCACCCTTAAAAACTACTACAATTCACTTTCATTTGGCCTTCCCTATTGACACCAATGCATTTTGGTGAAGTCAAAATTTCTAGTTTTATTCTTAATTATTAATACTGTATATCTGAAAATATGGCTGTTTTAACTGGGGGACATAGATGGATATACTTCCTGTTTCACATTGGCATTTTCCTGCCCCATGACTGCCCCTGAATGCTGGCTGAGGGGTATGTCTCACTACCACAGTAATTGCTGTGTGTATGCCATATCTGATGCTGTGGGTCTCTCGGAACAACAGCTAAAGTATTCGCCCCCCCCCCCCCCCCACCCCTGGTATTTTTCGTGTTTTGTTGCCTCCCAACCTGGAATTAACATGGATTGTTGGAGGATTTGCATCATTTAATTTACAGGACATGCCCACAACTTGGAAGATTTTTTATTTGTTTTATTGTGAAGCAAACAACAAATAGGGCAAAATAACAGAAAACGTCACTATGCATAACTATTCACCCCCCTAAAGTCAATACTTTGTAAAGCCACCTTTTGCAGCTATCACAGCTCCAAGTCACTTTGGATAAGTCTCTATGAGCTTGCCACATCTTACCACTGGGATTTCTGCCTATTCCTCCTTGCAAAATTGCTCCAGCTCCTTCAAGTTGGATGGTTTGTGCTTGTGAACAGCAATTTTTAAGTCTGACCACAGATTTTCTATTGGATTGAGGTCTAGGCTTTGACTAGGCCATTCCAACACATTTACATGTTTCCCCTTAAACCAATCAAGTGTTGCTTTAGCAGTGTGTTTGGGGTCATTGTCCTGCTGGAAGGTGAACCTCCATCCTAGCCTTAAATCACACACAGACTGGTACAGGATTTGCTCAAGAATAATATCCCTGTATTTAGCACCATCCAGCTTTCCCTCAACTGTGACCAGTTTCCCAGTCACGACTGCTTAAAAACATCCCCACAGAATGATGCTGCCACCACCATGTTTCACTGTGGGGATGGTGTTCTTTGGGTGATGTGTTGGGTTTGCACCAGACATAGCATTTTGGGAGTCTCCCACATGCCTTTTCACAAATTCAAAACGTGCCATTTTATTTTTTGCTGAAAGTAATGGCTTTCTTCTGGCCGCTCTGTCATAAAGCCCAACTCTATGGAGCGTAAGGCCTATTGTCATCCTAAATACAGATACTTCAGTCTCTGCTGTGGAACTCTGCATCTCCTCCAGGGTTACCTTAGGTCTCTTTGCTGCCTCTCTGAGTAATGCCCTCCTTACCCGGTCTGTTCGTTTTGGTGTAGGGCCATCTCTTGGCAGGTTTGCTGTTGTGCCATGTTCTTTCCATGTGGTTATGATAGATTTGATGGTGCTCCTAGGGATCATCAAAGATTTGTATATTTTTTTATAACCTAACCCTGACTTGTACTTCTCAACAAAATTGCCCCTTACTTGTTTGGAGAGTTCGTTGGTCTTCATGGCAGTGTTTGGTTAGTGGTGCCTCTTGCTTAGGTGTTGCAGCCTCTGGGGCCTTTCAAAAAGGTGTCTATATGTAATAACAGATCACGTGACACTTAGATTGCACACGGGTGGCCATTATTTCACTAATTATGTGACTTCTGAAGGTAATTGGTTGCACCAGAGCTTTTTATGGGTTTCATAACAAAGGGGGTGAATACATACGCACATGCCAATTATCAGTTTTTCATTTCTGAAAAATTGTTTTATGTATGTATTTTTCTAATTTTACTTCACCAATTTAGACCATTGTGTTCTGATTCATAACATATCATTACTAAACTAAAGGCTGTAATGTAACAAAATAGGGAAAAAGCCAAAGGGGATGAATACTTTTGCAAGGCACTGTATTTTGCAAGGTTGAGAGGTCGAAAACACAGGGCAGAAAAATAGGCAAGTTGGAACCCTGGGGGACTCCACAGGATTTTCTGTATTAACCACTTATAAAAGCCTAAAGGACAAGTTTACTCTAGACAAAAACAACGTACACTACATGCATGCGATAACTTACTGACTACAAGCTACAGAAGGACCTTCACTGATTCTACATTATACCGTTTTATAGATGGAAGAAGGCATTGGTTTTTTGATGGAATTGCATTGTGTGCATTGTCTAGATATCAACTGGAACCTAAGTAGGCAGAATGTTTTTGGAGAACATTTTTTTTCTTCTCTCATAATCATAAAGCAGATTTTCCTTTTAAATATGTATAAGGATTTTGGGTTCTGCCCAGCAATCTGAAAAATGTTCAGCAAGCTCCCGCACACTGACAGATACAGGGTAAACCGGAGGACTGCCACAATCTGCTTGCAGCCTGCCAGTCATCCGATAATCCCAGATTTGTGGTGCCAGCCATATTTTTATATTAGAGCATCTTGTGTGGGGATTGAGGACTTTCACAAAAAGCTGATGACATAACATCTTAAAGAGAACCTGTCAGCTCCATCGCAAGTGACAGCAGCACCTACTGAAGCAATACACTAACTCCAGAAGTCAGCTTTGTCAATATACCTGTGGCTAGGACTGAACAGTTTTTCCACCAAACTGAAAGAAATACATCATTTTAAAAATGTTACATTTTTTAAACTAGAATTTCCATTACAGCTCAAAAAGAATCTGGAAACGGTGGGTAAAATGCCCCTAGTGTTTTCATGTTAAATGCAGCATTCTAGTAATGTGTCACTTTTAAGTTAATATTGCAGTACTCCCCCTGCCAATGCCTTAACCTGCTTTTATTTCCAGAAAGATGTTGGCATCTTTGTGAAGGCATCACCCAGGGCCATCATCTACTTCCTGGGCTGAGATGCCAGCTCAGAAATGATACAATCATGTAAATCCTGGGGCCGATGCAGTTCTTGGCTGCGTTCACAAATGTCTGACATAGATGAGTCCCTGATGCAGCCTTTGTGACTTGCTACAAAGTACAATGTTGGAGTCTGTTTACTGGGTAGAGGAGACTGAGGAAATACTTGCTCCTCTTTGCAGCAGACTGATGACATCACCTCAGCCTAGGCAAAGTCACCAAACTGGAGCTCAAGGAGGAATTTTCTTTTTTACTAATAACAGGTGACACTTTTCTAAAAAATGACACAGTTCCTGTATATTTGGATATTTCAGAAATTTATGCAGACTTACAAAGTTACTTAAAGGAGAAGTACAGCCAAAAGGCATAGCTCCTGCACCCCTTTGACCCATTTTCAGCAGACAGTGGACTGAAGCCTGCTGTCGGCTGATGTCACAGAGTCAGTCCAGGCTGGAAAAAGATTGCAACAATATGGTCAGGATCTGCCCACAACCCTAGAACGTCAGCCTTTCAGCAAGTGGCTAAGAGCCTAAGCTGGCCGCTTCAGACTCCTCCACAGCCCAGCACTCCAGTGAGCCCTGAACTAGAGAGCAGTCCCCAGCTCTCTGCTCATGGAGCTCTGAGAACCGAGTGATCTTTGATCGTTCAGCTCTCAGTCTTAGAGCCAGTGGGGGACCGATGCAGCATTCACCTAGGTAAGTATGATTTTTGAAAAAAAACTTCTCTTTGAAGGTTCCATATTTAGACATAGCTCTCCATCAATCCAAACATGCTGCAACCCAATCAAAACCAGTATTAGTGACATAATTAGGGCACTTTCACACTGGGATGGAAGGGTGTCGGCAGTAAAGCGCCGATTAGTTTAGGTAGTTTTTGCTGCACTATTTTCACCCGCTAGTATGGTGCTTTTAACCCCCACTAATAGCCAAAAAAGGCTTAAAAGTGCGCGCTTTGGCGGAGCTGCCCATTGATTTCAATGTATGCACCGCTCCTAAAGCGCCTCAAAGATGCTGCTTGCTTGACCATTTTTAGCGTCCTGCCAGCACACCACTCCAGTGTAAAAGCACTCGGGCTTTCACACTGGAGTGACAGGAGAGGCGCTTTACAGGATATATTTTTAGCGTTATGGCGTCTGTAAAGCGCCTCAGTGTGAAAGTAGCCTTACTGTATTTCATGACCTCAATGTGGTGCCACTGTTTTTTTAGACCACATGCGATGAGCAAGTATGATTGCATCGAATGGCAAGTATTTTTTTTTCTTAGGAAGGCAGTCAGAAAAATATAAATCAAAGGACTGCAGTTAACAATTAAAGTATCTACAATGCAAAACAAAATGTAAATAGTATATTATAAAAAATTTATATTGCAGCTTTTTTGGGTTCTTAAATATGGTGGCTGCATTCATTTTCTTTGCTCTTTGTTATTTTTGTCCCCTTTATATTTTCCTGCTAGTAACACAGGATAGAGTAACTGTATCTATGGAGGAGAAGCATTGTCACTGTAGGCTGCTCCCCTTATCTGGACTACAACCCACCCACCCCCATCTCCAATACATAGAGGGGAGGTGTTTGTAGATGACAGAAGATAGCTGTGAATGCTGATAAAAAAAATTAAGTTCAGTGCACAGGAATTTAGGAGGACATTGGATTTCTGGCAGGATCAATTTATATTTTTCGGTACTTAGCCTGGAAAAAAAGAAAACTATAGCAGCCACCACATCCAAAGACTGGAAAGTAGTGATATATTATATTTTTGTCCTTAGGTTTAGATATGCTCTAAGATCAAAATAAATATTATACTTAAAAAAATGCACAGCTGTCAATATGTTGGCCTCTGTAACATGATCCAATAAAGCAGACATAGAACAAAGTGCAGTATCGGAAACATTGCATGTAATGTACACGCAAAGTGCAATCCAAGTACAAAGAACCAGAAACGTGACACTGACCGAGTGAGAGACAATAAATGGCGTGCAGAGGGTGGAGCAGACAGGAGGACAGGGTTGGGTTGAGTATGCACTGACAGTTCCTCGTACTGTGTCCCCATACACTGACTATGTTTATTGCATCTATCCCATCAGACTCCAGCCAGCAGTGTCCACCGCAGACTAACCAATGTGAAGTGGAGACGCCCAGCGATCAGAGTGCGTGACAGCAGGATGCGGGAGCCAAGCTGGCACTTTTCCTCTGGATGGGCGCAGGGATCCCGTAAGTAAAAGAGTATCTGCAATCTCAAAGTCGATACATTGTTGCTTGTTACTCTCATAATTTGTTTTAGTTCTTGCTAGAGATGAAGGAAACAGGAGTAACACGAGTTCCTCACTTATTATGATACTCCTAAATATTTCTGTGCAGTTTTAATTGCACAGCAACAAACACTCCTGTACAATTGTCAGCAGATTGGAAAGTTCTTTAAAATCATTTTAAAATTGTCTCATCAGAAGTTGCTGGTACTTTCGGCAGGAGTTCATGCTGAGTATGTGTCTCTTGTCTGAGTACAATGCAATTTATAATAATTACAAACATAACTAGGCATTCCACCAATGACAGTTCAGTGCTGTGGTAGATGACAGTTAACGAGTGTGGAGTCTCTGTGTCTGCACACCTGTCACAGCCGCTATGAGGGTTTTCCACTTCCCTGCGCTAAGTTCCTAGGTTTGCACACCTACTGTACCCATTTGGAGGGGCTGCCACCATCCTTGTACCAAGTTCTCAGATCTCAACACCTACTGTGCCCACTATGAGGGGCTCTCACCATCCCTGTGCTGAGCTCTTGGGTCTGCATACTACTGTGCCCATTATTATAATACAGGATTTATAAAGCGCCAACAGTTTTCTGCTGTTATTGTGGTCTGCAGCTTTGAATACTGCGCACCTTTGTCCTGTGTCATACCATGTAGCATTTTCAGAAGGAGAAATGACAACGACAGCTGCACATTTCCCTTATGAAAGCATTACATTCAAGTCCAAATGAACTTTCAGTTTTTTTTTCTTCAGAAAGCAGCCACATGATAAGCCCGAAAAGCCTGACCCCTGCCAGCACACTGCAGAGAAAGACCCTTGCCACCTGTATGAAACCAGTAGTCTCTCCCACACGCCACTAAAAAGTCAAACCTGTATAGTTCTGCCATTAACAAAACTTATTTCCCTGCTAACTGGAAAACTCTAGCTCTGACTCAGCAGGGGGCGTATCAGACCTGTGCAGAAAGGCCACTGCTTCCACCCAAAGAGCAAGGTTCCTTGAATGGAGAATGATGGCTTCTTTACACATGCTGTGGCTGCTTTCCAAATACATTGAATACCTTTAATTTTGATGAACCTGAAATGTAGTTAGTTGATTTAAAGTGAAAGTGAATTTGGGATTTAACTGAAAACTTATTGGTTGGGTATTATGCTATTGCAGAGACTACGACATACTTATTACATGTCTGTTCATTCTCTCACCACCAGTTACCAGTTAATTACAGCTGAGAAACAGATTCATGTTCTCCAGTGTTACTTCCATTTTTCCTAATAAAGGTTCTTATTGACATGCAACTTATTAGTAACCAGTTAAGCATGAAAACATCCTACAAACAACAACATAAATACTCACTTTAAAAGAAAAATGTGTCATGCACTGTTTACTTTAAAGAAAAATATGTGAGAACTTGTTATTCTGGTGCAACAAGACATTAATGAGAGACGGGGCGTCCAGCAATGTGACCTCAGGTACACCCATTTTTAGGCCTGATTCACATCTATGCATTTTTAGTGTTTTTTGCATTTCGCTGATTTGGACTACAGAACGTGTTCCGTAGGAAACCATGCTAAAGTTGTTGTAAACCCTTTACAACCACTTTTGCCTACAGGTAAGCCTATAATAAGGCTTACCTGTAGGTACCGTGCACAGTTTAGGAGATATTCACTGTATACGCATGTGCTGACGTCATAGGCACATGTGCACTGAAGAAACAGTTTGTACACACCATTTCTTCAGCTTCTATGCCATGACCGGTGAGTCCCACGCATTTGATATCCCAGCTCTGGCCAATCACAGCGCCTGCAAACCCGGAAGTAACATTCCGGAGACATGTCGCCCATCACAGCAGTGTATGGGGACAGCTGCAAAAGCATTGTTCTAAGGTAAGTGATGCATACTAGCTCATTATGCCTTTGTCTTGCAGGTTGTTTTTTTTTTTTTTTTTACAACCACTTTAAATGAACTGTAGTGCAAATCTGCAAAATGCAAAAAGCACTAAAAATGCATAGGTGTGAATCAGGCCTCAAGGTAGCTACTAGCAGAAAACAAAGTGGCAATGGGTGAGTCTGATCAAAACGAAATATCTGCAGCAAGATTTATTTTTTATTTAATCTGTCTTTAATTAAGTAAATGTTATCTGTTAGATTGCCAGATGCCCTTGAACACCAAGAAAAAAGGAACAACTTTTCCAGATCAATTATGTTAACATTTAAACGATAACTGAAAAAAAATAATGGAAGAGCTGCAATAATTAGCTTTCACCTAGAAAGTGTAGGTATGGGACCTTTTGAATGCATATCGCAGGACTAAAAAATGGTGTTACCTGCTAAAATGAAGAATTATGCCGCGTACACATGACTGGACTTTCCGGCAGAATAGGTCCGTCGGATATTCCGATCGTGTGTGGGATAGTCCGATCGCTTTTCTTAAAAAAATTCAGACGGACCTAGAAATAGAACATTTCAAATCTGTCCGACGGACTCAATTCCTATCGGGAAAACCGTTCGTCTGTATGCTACGACACATGGGCAGCTATTGGCTACTGGCTATTGAACTTCCTTTTCTAGTCTTGTTGTACGTCATCACATTCAAAACGAATGGACTTTCGAACTGACTTTAGTCCGTTCGTGTGTCCGCAAGTCCGTTCGTTTGAGGTCCGTCGTAACTCCATCGGGAAGACTGTCGTACCCTTTTTTGCCGGAAAGTCCGATCGTGTGTACGCGGCATTAGAGTTCAGCCTGGAACATTTCCCTTGCTCACAGAAAGCGTGTAACCAAAGGGCTAGATTTTTAGCCATGTGACCACAGGGAGCCTGGAGCAACATGTTCTCCAGGAAAGGTATTCACACTCTCCTGTTAATCTTTATTTATCCACCTGAGCAAGACTATTACCATTGCCTTAAAGCCATTGTAAAGGATTTTTTTTATTTTATTTTAAGGGAGGATGCTGATGCCTAAACATTTTTTAACCTTAATGCAAGGAATGCATTAGGCTTTAGAATCACTTTTACTAAATAGCTTGGAAATTCACAAGTTATTATATTCTTCAGAATCACTTAATGTGGCACTGTATGATATTATTTATTCATTTGCATATTGTTTTAGGAGATCTTGTATAAGATATACAACCCCAGTTCTAAAAAAGTTGGGACGCTGTCTAAAATCTACATAAAAGAGAATACAATGATTTGCAAATCTCAAAAACCCATATTTTATTTACAGTAGAAAATGGAAAACATATCAAAGATATTGGCCCCTTTCACACTGGAGGCGTTTTTCAGGCGTTAAAGGGCTAAAAATAGCGCCTGTAAAATGCCTCCCCTGCAGCCCCAGTGTGAAAGCCAGAGTGCTTTCACACTGGAGTGGTGCACTTGCAGGTCGTTAGAAAAAGTCCTGCAAGCAGCATCTTTGGAGCAGTGTATACACCACCCCTGGACATTGAAATCAGCGCTTTGCAGGGGATTCGGCAGCGGCACTTTTTGGGCATATTTAACTCTTTCTTGGGCCACTAGTGGGGGTTAAAAGCGCCCCACTAGCGGCCGAAAAGCACAGCTAAAAACAACAGTAAATTGTCACTAAAACAAACAGCGCTTTACCGCTAACGTGGTCGCACTATGAGTGTGAAAGGGGTCCTAAACTGAGAAAATGTACCATTTTAAGAAAAAAATAAGGTAATTTTGAAATTGATGGCAGCAACCTGTCTCAAAAAGTTGGCACAGGGCCATGTCTACTACAGTGTAGCTTCCCAACTACTTTTATCAACACTCTATAAATGTCTGGGAGCTGAGGAGGCCAGTTGCTGTAGTTTTGAGAGGGGGAAGTTGCCCCATTCTTGCTTGATATAAAATCATAACTCTCAAAAAAATGATAACTTATCAGCAGTCGTGGGTTTTCTTTGTTGCATATTTTGTTTCAAGATTGATGTTCCAAATAGTTTCAATTGGTGAAAGGTTTGGATTGCAGGCAGGCCAGTTAAGTACCTTATGCCCCATACACACGATGAGATTATCGGACGAATGATCGTCCGTTTTTTATTGCATGCTAATCTCAGATCGAATCTGATGAGTTTACTAAAGTCACGAAAATTCCCGCACGTCAGAAAAAAAATTCGGTAGTGATGTCATGTGTTGTAATGCATTTGTATTGCATTTTTGAACGATAGCTGTACTGATTAAACGAAAATCGTACGATCTGGCAACGTACGAAAAATTTTTCCGTGCATGTCCGATAGAATAATATCGGATGAACTGTCCTAATCGGCTCTCGAAAGCTCTGTACTAACGATCCGATTATCGTACGAATGCTTCAAAAGCGGTATTTTCCGTACGATTTTCGGATCGTGTGTACGGGGCATAAGATGCACTATGTGGTTTACCATTGTCCTGCTGATATTTGCAAGGCCTTCCCTGAAAAAGACGTCTGGTTGGAAGAATATGCTGCTATTATTCTGGATATATCTTTCAGCATTGATGGTGCCTTTCCAGATGAATTTTGGCTTGTCTGACCACAAAACAGTTTTCCATTTTGCAATAAACCATTTTAAATGAGCTTTGGCCCAGAGAAGTGGGCAGCGTTTCTGGATCATGTTTAGATATGGCTTCTTCTTTGCATGAAAGAGCTTTATCTTGCATTGATCTAATATTGCATTTTGGCTTTGTCCCTTGCACACAAAGAATTTCTCCAAATTCTCAGAATCTTTTGATGTTATCTACTGTAGATGATAATACGTATCACGTATCATATGTAGATGATAATATATTTAACCACTTGACCTCCGGAAGATTTACCTTCCTTCATGACATGGCCTTTTTGTGCTATACGGCGCTGCATTACTTTAACTGACAATTGCACAGTCATCCCCACAAATAGAGCTTTCTTTTGGTGATATTTGGTCACCACTGCGTTTTTTTGTGCTATAAACGCAAAAAAAATAAAAAAAATTTTTTAATTGAATTTCTTCATAAATGTAGGCCAATATGTATTCTGCTACATATTTTTGGTTAAAAAATCCCAATGAGCGCATATTGATTGGTTTGCACGAAAGTTATAGCGTCTACAAACTATAGTATATATATATATATATATATATATATATATATATATATATATATATATATATATACTGGAATTTTTATTTATTTATTTTATTTATGCTAGTTATGGTGGCGATCAGCGACTAAGCCCTCGTTCACACTGATGCAACTTGTCATACGATTTGACAGTTCCAAATCACACGATAAAGCGCACCCTATAGTCGGCAATGGAACCGTTCAAGTGCGACTCTGACTTTGCGTTGCTGAACCAAATAAAAAAAGGTTCCTGTGCAATTTTTCTGATTTCAGGTACAACTTGCATAGACATCTGTGCATGAAGTGGCACAGATGTCAGCCAAGTAGCACCTGAAATCGTACTGACCTGAAACTTTGAAATCATGCTCAAGTGAAGTAGCATGATTTCAAAGTAGCATCAAAGTGAACCAGGGCTTATAGTGGGACTGTGATAGTGTGGTGGACACCTGAAATCGTACTGACCTGAAACTTTGAAATCATGCTCAAGTGAAGTAGCATGATTTCAAAGTAGCATCAAAGTGAACCAGGGCTTATAGTGGGACTGTGATAGTGTGGTGGACAATGTGACACTAACTGACACTTTGTGGGAACCGGCGAACTAATGCAGTGATCAGTGCTAAAAAATATGCACTCTCACTGTACTAATGACACTAGCTGGGAAGGTGTGTCTAACTAGTGTTTATGTGTGTAATGTGAGGTGCTTTCGCTAAGGGATGTGATGGATTTTTTCCTTGAACAGATCAATTGAACACCGGCACGTTGTAGCCAAGGAATCTGAATGAGTTACTACATTGTCCACACAACTCTTGAACTTCCGAAAGCAGCACTATACATAAGACCCGCCCCCCCCCAGCCTTGGGTCTCATAGCAGTTGTACAGATATCTGCACGTGTAGTTATGATCAGTGGCGGCTGGTGCTCAAAATTTTTTTGGGGGGGGGGGGGGGCGCAAACAAATTGAAAAATTCTGAAAAAAAACCCATCAATTGCAGCCTCACTGTGCCCATCAAACACAGCCACTGTACCATCAAACGCAGCCACTGTGCCCATCAATTGTCACCACTGTGCCCATAAAATGCAGCCACTGTATCAACAAACGCAGCCACTGTGCCCAAACGCAGCCACTGCGCCCATCAAACGCTTCCACTTTTCGATCAGTGGTGGCCGGTGCTCAAAATTTTGGGGGGGAGGGGGGGGTGCAAACAAAAAATTCTGGAAAAAAAACCCATCAATTGCAGCATCACTATACCCATCAAACGCAGCCACTGTGCCCATCAAACGCAGCCACTGTGCCCATCAAACGCAGCCACTGTGCCCATCAAACGCAGCCACTTTGCCATCAAATTCTGCCACTGTGGCATCAAACGCTGCCACTGTGCCCCATCAAATGCTACCACTGTGCCTCCCCCCCGCCCTCTGTCTGCCCGGCACTTTCCCTGTCTTGGTGGGGCAGCAGGTGACGGGTAACAGACTCGAGCACCTGATTGGCGGAGAGGCAGTTCAGTGTTAGGAAAGCTAATATTCTTTTGCTTTTCTAACACAGCTGGGTGAACTGTGAGCCCCAAGCATGGCACTCACTGTTTACCTTTTTTGACGCCTATTAGAACCTATGGCTCTAATCAGATACTTCAAAAACACCCCCTGCTGCTGTAATTCAGGTGCCCAGTGCCTGAAAAAGGGCCGGGTGCCTGAATAGGGGGTGTAAGCAGCAGCCATGGATAGATCCATGCAATGCATGAATCTATCTATTGGTGATAGAGGGACTTGCGCCCGTTCACCCTTATGGACGCACTGCCACTGGTTACGATCTTAAGTGCAGCATAAAGATGTACAATTTATCTATATTATGACGTTATAGCATGAGGCTCATGTTTTCCTATTCGTTCCTACTGAATTGGCAAGCTGCAGTATTGGTACACACAACCAAGACACGCTACAGACATGAACTGATCAGGCCAACAAAATTTGCTCTGTGATGGATACAATGTTGTTAACGGTTATTGGAATTGGTTTCCTCTCTGTATCTGTCTCTCTCAAGTCAGATACATTTATCAATGCCCTAGAGGGAAGACAAAGCGCAAAGAGAAACAGCCGATCGTTTATCTAATCAAAGATTCATACGTCTCGTTGCAGACACTTTGAAGCTAAATAGAGAATTCACAGCCAAGAACCTGGAAGCCTCTGTGTATAAAAGTTGTGCAATCTGTGGCCTCAGGGCAATGCTGGGCTAGGCTGCCCTAGCGATTCCAATCACAGGCAACAGAGGTTTAACTCCTTAAAATCAACGAGATTGATTAACATCAGTTGAGATTAAAATGGCCTTTGTGGTTTAGCTCCTAAGGTACTGTTGCACTTTTAAAATGTATAACTTTTCTAACAGAGTTGTCACGAGTATAAAATGGGGGGATTCCATTGCTGAACAGGGTAGTAGCCTGGCTGTGTGCTGATGCTAAAGAGATAATAACTTAAAATTTTCCATCAACCTGTATTTGCTGCATGCTTCAAGACTGAGGCTTCGGATTTAGACCCAGTCTGCCTGAAGTCTACATTGAACAGTATAGAGGGCAACATGACTGCAGACCAGGACTGAGAACAAGGATGATTTTTTTTTCCTATAGACCTGTTGGTTTAATGTTGTAAGGCCTGGAGCCATACATTATAGTTTCTGCACTGCACTTTTGTAATTACTATAGAAACAGATCATAAGCAGCTGCAACAACGTATCCCCTTCAAAAGTTAAAGTGGTTATTAAGCCACTCTAACCTGTATACCCCATCAGCACTGTCTCCTATTGTAGTGTCCCCCTCTGTGTGTGATTTATAAAAATAAATGCTGCAAATACCTAATTTCACTGCCGACATTGCAATCACATGACTGGTCAGCTTTCTCCTTTCCTGCTTTTCTGAGAGATGCAGTGGGCGGGACTGAGATTCCTCTGCTGATGTCAGTCTGGAGGGGAGGAGGAGAGAAGGAGAGAGCCGACTGGTCATGTGATCGCAATCTGGCTCCTAAATGAGGTATTTACAGCATTTATATTTATAAATCATTCACAAAGGGGGACACAAAGGGATCTAACGATCTCAGCAATACCTCACGTGTGTGGTTTCAACACCGTTTTCAGATGTGGGCACGACTTACGTATTTGTTCACTTCTGCGAGCGAGCTCGGTGGGACAGGCGCTTTAATTATTTTTTTATTATTTATTTTACTTTTTATTTTTCCACTATCCGTTTAAAACATTTTTAAGCATCCATTGTAATAGAAAAAAAGCATGACAGGACCTCTTTAATGTAAGATCTAGGGTCAAAGAGACCTCAGATATGACATTCACACTTAAAGCGGGGTTCCACCCTAAAGTGGAACTTCCGCTGATCGGAACCCTCCCCCCCTCCGGTGTCACAATTGGCACCTTTCAGGGGAGAGGGGGGTGGAGATACCTGTCAAAGACAGGTATTTACACCCACTTCCGGGCATAGACTCCCGTGGGAGTCTATGCCTCTTCCTGTCCTGCCGCGCTGTCTGCGGGGACACACACGGGTCCCAGAGACAGCGCGGACAATTCCTATTGCGCTGCGCGACTCGCGCATGCGCAGTAGGGAACCGGGAAGTGAAGCCGATTCGCTTCCCTTCCTGATTCCCTCACCTAGAATGGTGGCGGCAGCAGCCGAGAGCCGAGCGATCGATCGGCCTCGGCTGCCAGCATCGCTGGACCCCGGGACAGGTGAGTGTCCATTTATTAAAAGTCAGCAGCTGTAGTATTTATAGCTGCTGGCTTTTAATATTTTTTCCCCAGTACAGTCCCGCTTTAAATGCAATAAAAAAAAGTTTTTGTTTTTTTTTCAATAAGAAAAAAATTTCCCCTTTAAGACCATTGGGTGGAAGTGACGTTTGATGTCGCTTCCGTCATCCAATGGTATGGAGCCGAGTGGGGGCCATCTTTCCCTCACCCGAATCCATGTCTCTAGGAGGAAAGGACCCGATCATCTCCGCTGCTACCAACGGCTCCAGTAAGCGGCAGAGACCCCCGAGGAGCAGCGGGAGGGGGCCCTCTCCTACCCCTGATAAAAATGATCTCATGTCAAAGCTGCCACAGAAATCACTTTTATCTTAAAGCCGACCGCCCACTGTTTAAAAAGATACCAGGGTTATGGCAGCTATCTGCTGCCATAACCCCGGTATTTAACATCAAACAGCTGATGTACAATGATGGCGGGTGGTCCACAAGTGGTCAAAGTAGAACTATAGGCAATTTTTTTTTCATTTTGGATAGCGCAAGGGAGTGTTATAACTGCGGTCAGATTTTTTTTTTTCCCCATTGGTGTCCCATTGCAGAGATTTCCCTTTTGCCTCCTGTCCCATAGCCAAATGGGAAGTGAGAGGAAATCCCTACAAATTAAGGGAATTCTTTAGAACTAGTGTCAGCTTTGGAAGATTTCCTCTCTATTACTTTTCTGGGGACAACCCAAAATGTGGGATTTTATTTTACTTTCACTTTCAATGATAATAGTAAACAAGACAAATAGAGAGGGTAATTTTCCCTAACGGGGGCACAGACAGCAATAAAAAACTGACAAGTGTTCTAATCCCTCTCTACTCAAAAAGTTTTGCCTTTAGTTATATTTTAAAGCAGGTGTAAACATCTAAAAATTACTAATGAACAAAGTATATTCTTCTATACTGTATATTTGCCTCAATCCAAAGCCCCTAGTGTGATTTCTGTCTCCTCTGTCATTCTTCTGCTATCTGCATGACTCTTCTGAAAGGTGATGCGGACACCAGATGGCCCCTCTGACAACCTCTGTTTCCCTATGAAACTGTGCAGAGGGGGATGTGAACTTTCCCTCCACTCAGGAGTCAGATTACAATCAGCTCTCCTCTCTATGTTGTGCAGTGTGTGATGTCAGATCCCTGCCCCTTGCCTGCTGGAGCTCAGGAATAGCCTTTGATCTCTGTGTTTTAGAAGGCTGTAGAGAAGAGAGGGTAAACAGGCACCAATTATGTAGGAGGATTTTAACCACTTAAGAACTGGAAGATTTTCCCTCTTAATGACAAGGCCGTTTTTTGCAATATGGCACTGCGTTGCTTTAACTAACAATGGCACGGTCGTACGAAGATGTACCCAAACAAAATTGATGGCCTTTTTTTCCCACAAATAGAGCTCTCTTTCTTTTCTGCGTTTTTTATTTTTTGCGCTATAAACAAAAAGACTGACAATTTAAAAAAAAAAAAATATATATATATATATAAATTTTTTTTTACTTTTTGCTTTAATAAATATCCAAAAAAAAGTATTCATCAGTTTAGGCCAATATGTATTCTTCTACATATTTTTGGTAAAAAAAAAAAAAAAATCACAATAAGCGTATATCGATTGGTTAGCGTAAAAGTTATAGCGTCTACAAAATATAGGATAGATTTATGGCATTTTTATTAATATTATTATTATTTTTTTACTAGTAATGGAGATGATCAGCGATTTTTAGCAGGACTGCGACATTGCGGCGGACAGATTGGACACTTTTGACACTCTTTTGGGAGCACTGAGATTTATAAAGCGATCAGTGCTATACAAATGCACTGATTGCTGCATAAATTACACTGGCAGGGAAGGGGTTAACACTAGTGGTGATCAAGGGGTTAAATGTGTTCCCGGGGAGGTGTTACTAACTGTGGACTGAGGAGAGAGATCGCTGTTCCTGATCACTAGGAACAGACGATCACTCTCTACTCCCCTGTCAGAATGGGGTTTGTTTACATTGACAGATCATATAAAAATAAATGTGGCTGCGTTACCTACCCCACTCTATATGACCCACTGATATTGTCACTATTTATGGACCAGATATAAACAAAAAAAAGAAAATAATCAAATAATTTCAATTAATTAAGTGAAACCTAATAATATCAAATTCATAAATCACAATACACCTAGATAAATTCATAAACAATCATAGCTATATACTTATAAGTGGATAAATAATTATTTAAATAAATAAATAAAAAATATATGGAAATATAAATATAATAATTACAGTGATTAATTACAAATATATATATATATATATATATATAATAAATACAGTGATTAGTTAATTATAAATAAATTAATGAAATCCCAGTGACAAATTAATTAAATAAATGAAAAATTATATAAAAAGTATAAAAAAAGTGAACCAGTAAACCCACAACCAATGGAAAAAAAGTCCAAGCAAAGTCTTTGTAATGAAAGGGATATCTCTTTAACCACTTAAGCCCCGGACCAATTTGCAGCCAAAGGACCAAGCCCCTTTTTGCGATTCGGTACTGCGTCGCTTTAACTGACAATTGCGTGGTCGTGCGACGTGGCTCCCAAACAAAATTGGTGTCCTTTTTTTCCCACAAATAGAGCTTTCTTTTGGTGGTATTTGACCACCTCTGCGGTTTTTATTTTTTGCGCTATAAACAAAAATAGAGCGGCAATTTTGAAAAAAATTCAATATTTTTTGCTATAATAAATATCCCCAAAAAATATATAAAAAAACATTTACATACTTTTGGTAAAAAAAATTGCAATTAGCGATTATTGATTGGTTTGCACAAAATAGGGGATCGTTTTAGAGCATTTTTGTTAATATTTTTTTTTTACTAGTAATGGCGGCGATCAGCGATTTTTATTGTGACTGCGACATTATGGCGGACACATCGGACATTTTTGGGACCATTGTCAGATATACAGAAATCAATGCTATTTAAATGCATTGATTCCTGTGTAAATGGCACCGGCAGTGAAGGAGTTAACCACTAGGGGGCAGTGTAGTGTTATGTATGACGTTATGTGTATTTTTTTATCGTAGGGGGGCGTGGCCTGGCATGTGACGTCACTGATCGTCCTTCCCTATAAAAGGGAAGAGACGATCGTGACAGCCACACAGGGAAGCACGGGGAGAGGTTTGTTTACACAGACCTCTCCTCGTTCTTCAGTTTTGTGACCCGATCGCGGGACACCAGCGGCGATTGGGTCCGCTGGTCCCGCGGCCACGGTCACAGAGCACAGGACCCACAGCTGGGCACTTAAAGAATCACGTACATCTACGTGATTGTGCCCAGCCGTGCCATTCTGCCGACGTACATCGGCATGAGGCGATCCTTAAGTAGTTAAGAGGGTGCCAATCAATCGTGCGGTCCACCTTCACCAAGCCAAAAAACGTGACTCATCAGTGAGAATGCACGCTTACCAGATTGGGGTATGTAAACGCTCACTAAATATATAAGATCACCCGAACTGCACCAATCCTGACAGGCTTATTGTAGAGCTTATTCCGGGGGGATCACAGAGGTTTTCATATAGGCAGTTAATTGTTTAGATGGTAACTCAAAAAACACAACAAAGGCTTCCCATAGCGTAAAACAGGCGGACAATTTTATTTAAATAAACTAAATATACTCACAAACATATCAGTAAAAAAGCATGAATGCCGGCCGGCATGCGAGCGCCCATTCGCTCAGAAGGTCAACGTAATTGCGTCAGCACGTCTAGACCACCCGACACGCGTTTCGTCATACGGTGACGTTGTCTGGGGTGTGGACACACATTTACAGATCCTCAGTCTTGTTCTCTGTGGAGCAATTGCAGGTGGCAGGCGGACATCGCGACTGCCGGCCACACGCACCAGCTCCCCCACCATGCAGCGGGCGTGCGCCTATCTGCTACAGCTTTTAGCTGACATATAGCTACAGCGATTTGCGGGAACAAGCCGACCTGCCGCAGTTTAATGAGGGCAGCTAGTTGGTAAGTGGTTAATCTCTGCTTATTGCGTGAGGCTTGTCACCTCAATGGCTATATGTAAGCGTTTACAACCACTTTAAAGGGACACAGCAGGTGCAAAGGGGCTAAAGTAAGGTTGTAAGTGTTGAAGCTTCCATCGCTGACCTTCCTTTTTGATAATACTAACTGACCAAACACAATTCTTTGTATTTTCCAGAAAAAGATTTAAGTTATAGCAAAGACAGATCAATTTGAGCAATATTTGGATTTAGTTCATTCGCAATGTTTTCCAGATACAATTACCAGTTCCCTGAACGGATGTTATTGTTTAGGTGGGCGGTCAGGGCAGCGATACAAAAGAAACTTAAAGTGGAGTTGCACCCAAAAAAAAAAATTCATGAATGTTCCTAAAAAAAAAAAAAATTTGGAAAAAGATTTTTTTTTTTTACTCACCTCTAAATGGCTGTTGCTAGGGGGTCCCTCGTAGTCTGCTTCCTTCAGTGCCTGGGCTCGTGACATCACTTCCCCTCGGAGCAGGAAGGGCTTAGCTCTGCCCCCTCCATCTTGTCAATCATCTGGGACACGTGACAGGTCCCAGATGATAGCCCGGCGGTGTGAGGCGCCGCTCGCTTATGCGCAGTGAGTGCCCGGCTGTGAAGTCACAGCCGGGCGCCCACACTTACAATGCCGGCACCGCCGAACGGAGGAGGAGAGGAGCGGGGCTTCGATCCCCGTACCGCTGGACCCTGGGACAGGTAAGTGTCCGATTATTAAAAGTCAGCAGCTGCAGTATTTGTAGCTGCTGACTTTTATTTTATTTTTTTAAAATGGCAACACCACTTTAACCACCTGTTTTTACGGCCCATGTGAAAGAGGACCAAATCTGATCTCCAGATGCATAGAAAAAAACACAACAGAATGCAGCGCTGTATTAAAAGTTTTTTTTAAATATTGAGCAGTTAAAAGTGTTACTAAACCCACAACAGTAAAATCAGTGTGTATATGCAGTAGAGCATGCTTGTTATAATCACTGTGGAACCTAAGGGGTTAATCCTCTGCATTGTGTAAAAAGGCTGTTTGATCCGATCTTGTCGGATCCTCCCCTTCTTCCACTGTCCCCAATCCATTTCCTGATAGAACAGAACCTTGGGGGCGCTTTGCACATGCTCAGTTTGGTGTGTATTGCTAGAGTTTTTTTTTTTTTTGGGTGGGTGCATGTGATCTGCACAGGGCCAATCAGAAGGGGTTGGCAGCCTCATAGGACAATCAAAGGAGAATGAAACTCCTCCTACAAACTTTAACCAGACACTCATAGTAGTCATAAGACTGCTATATACTGCTGATGAGAAAATGTATTTAGCAGTTTATATTTACTAAAATGATTGTATTTCCATGTACTGTGTGAGACCAGATATAGTGAATGCAGGGTCCTGGGTTTAGTAACACCTTAAGCACTCGAATGTGACTAGTTTTCAGCCTCTTGCAGTCCCTGTACCACAGGAGCCAGTCATTTGTGCTGCAGTGCTCATGTGCTAACAAAGATAATGCTTTTAGGGGGAGACAACAGAGAAATTAGCACATACATTTACGGTTTCTCCTGTCCAATCACAGATTGGGGGAGTGACAAGACCTGTGTTACTGAGAAAATTCTTCTGCTTTGCCAAAACGGACTGTGCTGTGTAGCCAAGCTGTGTAAATCTCAGGACTGGATAGACAGATTTACAAATACTTTGGCAGACAAAACAGTTCCTCTATATGTATGCCATCTGTGTATTTAGCGGTTTGCCTGGAGTTCAGCTTTAAAGTGACACAAAAAGAAGAAAGTGCTCTATGTACATACAGCTCAGGCATCTGGATTCAACTTCACGGTGAAATGACACCCTGCCATCCGCCCCAGCAGTACCCCGCTCACGCGTTTTCTCTCCTGAGGCACGAAGTGAGCGCTGGGACACACTCCCCCCCCCCCCCCCCCCCCCGGAGGAGAACGCTCGCTAGGGATCTAAGCCGTCCTCAATGTCTCCGGTTCCTGCGTTGTGAATTATTTAAGGGAACAATGCAAGGGAGAGGGAAGAGCTCACTTCTCGCGTACATGGCTCAGTTTTCAGCTGCCAACATTTTACAATAATTTCCAGGGATGTTCTCCTGCTAATCCCGTCAACCCAACCACCCTCGAAGAGCAACAAATTATAGGGCACATTTATAAAGTATGGAATAAATTTTAAGGCAAATCTTCTAGGTACGTGTTTTAAATGAGTGATTCTTCACTAGAGAATGCTGGTCACATTCACTACATATTAAATAATTCTGCCCCTATGTCTTGTGCAGGAAATCAGAATACAGATATATATACACACACATACAGTGCCTTGCGAAAGTATTCGGCCCCCTTGAACTTTTCAACCTTTTGCCACATTTCAGGCTTCAAACATAAAGATATAAAATTTAAATTTTTTGTGAAGAATCACCAACAAGTGGGACACAATTGTGAAGTGGAACGAAATCTATTGGATATTTTAAACTTTTTTAGCAAATAAAAAACTGAAAAGTGGTGGGTGCAAAATTATTCGGCCCCTTTACTTTCAGTGCAGCAAACTCACTCCAGAAGTTCAGCGAGGATCTCTGAATGATCCAATGTTGTTCTAAATGACTGATGGTGATAAATAGAATCCACCTGTGTGTAATAAAGTCTCTGTATAAATGCACCTGCTCTGTGATAGTCTCAGGGTTCTGTTGAAAGCGCAGAGAGCATCATGAAGACCAAGGAACACACCAGGAAGGTCCATAATACTGTTGTGGAGAAGTTTAAAGCCGGATTTGGATACAAAAAGATTTCCCAAGCTTTAAACATCCCAAGGAGCACTGTGCAAGCGATCATTTTGAAATGGAAGGAGTATCAGACCACTGCAAATCTACCAAGACCTGGCCGTCCCTCTAAACTTTCAGCTCAGACAAGGAGAAGACTCATCAGGGATGCAGCCAAGAGGCCCATGATCACTCTGGATGAACTGCAGAGAACTACAGCTGAGGTGGGAGAGTCTGTCCATAGGACAACAATCAGTCGTACACTGCACAAATCTGGCCTTTATGGAAGTGTGGCAAGAAGAAAGCCATTTCTCAAAGATATCCATAAAAAGTCTCGTCTAAAGTTTGCCACAAGCCACCTGGGAGACACACCAAACATGTGGAAGAAGGTGCTCTGGTCAGATGAAACCAAAATCCAACTTTTTGCCCACAATGTAAAACGATATGTTTGGCGTAAAAGCAACACAGCTCATCACCCTCAACACACCATCCCCACTGTCAAACATGGTGGTGGCAGCATCATGGTTTGGGCCTGCTTTTCTTCAGCAGGGACAGGGAAGATGGTTAAAATTGAGGGGAAGATGGATGCAGCCAAATACAGGACCATTCTGGATGAAAACCTGTTGGAGTCTGCAAAAGACCTGAAACTGGGACGGAGATTTATCTTCCAACAAGACAATGATCCCAAACATACAGCAAAATCTACAAAGGAATGGTTCACAAATAAACGTATCCAGGTGTTAGAATGGCCAAGTCAAAGTCCAGACCTGAATCCAATCGAGAATCTGTGGAAAGAGCTGAAAACTGCTGTTCACAAACGCTCTCCATCCAACCTCACTGAGCTCGAGCTGTTTTGCAAGGAAGAATGGGCAAGAATTTCAGTCTCTCGATGTGCAAAACTGATAGAGACATACCCCAAGCGACTTGCAGCTGTAATCGCAGCAAAAGGTGGCTCTACAAAGTATTAACGCAAGGGGGCTGAATAATTTTGCACGCCCCACTTTTCATTTTTTTATTAGTTAAAAAAGTTTCAAAAATCCAATAGATTTCGTTCCACTTCACAATTGTGTCCCACTTGTTGGTGATTCTTCACAAAAAATAAAAATCTTATATCTTTATGTTTGAAGCCTGAAATGTGGCAAAAGGTTGAAAAGTTCAAGGGGGCCGAATACTTTCGCAAGGCACTGTATATACATACACTGTATAGACACGCAAGAATATGCTTATGCATGTGCAGGATTCTAGGATTCTAGAGAATGTGTCAGTGTAACACTTCTAGGTATGTATTACCTCTCCCCGAGATTCAACCCTGCCAATGCTGTCATCTGTTTTTCTGTTAGGACAACGCCATCTTTGATTCAGGCATTATCTAGGGTCAGCATCTACTTTCTGGACTGAGGTGTAGGCTCAAGGATGACACAGTTCTGGTACTAGTGCAGTTCATGTGTTCACACAAGTCTGACACAGATCAGCCCTTGCTGCAGCCTCTCGCCTTGTGACTTGCTACAAAAGTTAAAATTTTACAGACTGATCACTGGGAGAGAGGAGACTGAGCCAATTCTTCTTCATGCTTGCAGCAGATTGATGACATTATCATCTAAAGCCCCCATACACACTATCAGATTTTCTGCTGTTTTTTGTATTCAGATTTACTAAAACCATATAATATGAGTTTCAATTTGTATGCAATCAGGCAGGCCCTTGCACTACATGGTTTTGGTAAATCGGAAGACAAAAATCAGCCTATGCAAAGTCACTGGACTGGAGTGGACTGCGCTTACATTTTTTATTGTTGCTGTATATTTTGATACTGAATTTATTCACACATACCCGCAACCTTTTCCAAATTTAATTCCTTGCCATCAGTGCTCTGTACACAAGATCGAATTGTCTGGCGGAATTGGTCCGGCAAACAATCCAGCAAACAATCCGCCGGACTTTATAATGAACGGACTTGGCCACACACGGACACTCCGAAAGTCCGGCGATTTCTAACGCAGTGACGTACAGCACGTACGACGGGACTAGAAAAAGAAAGTTCAATAGCCAGTAGCCAATAGCTTCCTTCTCGTACTTGCTTCAGAGCATGCATCATTCTTAGTCCGCCAGACTAGCACACTGACGAACGGATTGTCCACTGAAAGCCAAGCCCGGCGGACGAATTTTGAGTCAAAACTACTTTCTAAGTCCGCCGGACTTTACAATGAAAAAGTCTGCTGGAGCCCACACACGATCGAATTGTCCGGCGTACTGTGGTCCGGCGGACAATTCGATCGTGTTTACGCAGCATCACACACACTCTGGACATTTTCTAACTGGTAAACCCTCAAAATGATGCCAAAAAAAAAAAAAGATAAGCTGAATGAGCAGCTTACCCACTCACATATAGGAGGAATGTAAAGCTTTAAAGTGGTAGGAGCTGCAATGAAGTAAAGCAGCGAAGGCCGTGATCTGAAAAATATTAAACTTTTATCTCCCAGTTTCAAGACATTCAACAGAAATCTGTGTGACCCTAAAAGAAAATGGGCTAATCCCTTTAACTGAAGGTGCCAGCAGTGGGCAGTGCAGCTCTCCGCAGCCTCAGGAGAACTGTGCATAGATGGGAATATGTGGCATGCAAATGTTTGGAAAACTGCTGGAAGGTAGAGACTCCAACTGGAGAATGGAGCAGGAGGGGAGGGGATGTCACAAGGGGCGAGACTTTTGGAAAGGCAAAGATAATGGGAAAAGGAAGATCTTGCCAGTGGATTCCCTGAAAGATATAAGGAACTATCTGTTTTTTTTTTTTTTAGCTCGGCAGAATCTGAATACCAGTCCAAGGTGGGCTGACTAACTAACACTAACTTTGAAAAAGTCAGAACTCAATAAAAATGTAATTTGTAATATGGGGTAAATAACGTAGAAGACAACGACCCTCAAATCACCCTGGACCCATAATAAGCTTTTGTTATTTTAGATGTAGCTCAAGTCTCTTCTTCTTTATTTTCCAAACAATAAGACGCGTTTCCATACCAAATTCATTATTAATCGTGCTGATGAATGAGAACCGTCACAGAACACCATGTTATCCAGAGGACGGGGGCTCAACGAGCGCAAACAATGACCTGTCAAAATTCATATATAGTGTGGTACACTGTGCTCGAATTTTTTTTTAGCTAAGTAATAATTTTGTCTAAATGTAGCACATAAAATATTATGATGGTAGAGACTTCACTGCAACTAGAAAGTCTCCCTGCCTTTTCCTGAATGTACCTGTACTGCAGTCAAAAGGCACAATCACACCTGGGAGGAGGCAAGTTACAGTTCTCATGTTGCATGGAAGGGAGGTACACGGACTTCATAGGTTGTACTTTTTCAGAGTTCTACATTTAAAGTGATTGTAAAGGCACCGGTTTCTTTACCTTCATGCATTCTATGCATAAAGGTAAGAAAACCTTCTGTGTGCAGCAACCCCCTGTAATACTTACCTTAGCCCCCCCCCCCCCCCCCCCTCAATCCAGTGATGTCCACAGGAGCCTTGCCTCTCCACTGACTGGCACTCCTGATAGGCTTTTGGCAGCAGTGGAAGCCATTGGCTTTCCGCTGCTGTCAATCACAGACAGTGAGCCAATGGAGGGGCCGGGGCCAAGCCACGTATCTGTGTGAATGGACACACAGAGCCACAACTCAAAAGCACGCCTGCTTGGGTGCCCCTACAGCAAGCTTTCTAGACAAAGAGGGAGAAAGCTGAGAAGGAGAGGGAGTATAAGGGGGTTATACAGAAAAAAGGAGAAAAGAAATGGCGGAATGAAACAGAGAGAGAGATAGAAAGTGAAAGAGAGAGCTAAAGATGGATAGCAAAGGGGATAGATAGATAGATAGATAGATAGATAGATAGATAGATAGATAGATAGATAGATAGATAGATAGATAGATAGATAGATAGATAGATAGATAGCTTGGCCAGTCCTCATTGAAACTGCTGTAGTAGGCACTGCTACTCCAGTGATCTCTAGTAGCTTCCAGCTCCTGTGATGAAGTGGCTGCCCTGCTGCACTGTGAACACAGGAGTTGCCCGCATCACATGGGCACCATTCTGTGAACGCTTTGCATTTTCTCAATAGATGCAAAGCATTTTCTAATTGGATAAGGTGGAGAAGAGGGGGCAGGGATGTCACAATCTTTGAAAATACAAAGTTCTTTGAATAGCACATGTGCCAAGCATGCAACCTCCTGTGTTCACAATGCAGCAGGGCAGCTGTTTGGCATGAAACCCGAAAGCTAGTGGAGATCACTGGAGTAGCAGTGTCTACAACAATGATTTGCAACTTTCAAAAGGACCCCCCAGAGGTATGGTGTATGTATAGTTACATTGGGCCAAACTGGACCAATGTAATTATGTAAGAATATCCATACATGGATATCGTCTTTAATTCCATTTGTATATCCAGCACCTGTACACTGATGTCACCTCTTATCAGCCAACATGGCTAAAAAATAAAATTCCCCATCAGGAAGCTAGGTGTGCCCAGGGAATGGGCTACACTCAGGATCACAGTGTTTCAATACAATTCTATTAAACCTCAATGGCAATGTCACTCGCAGTTCAGCATTCACATCATTATTTTACATATGTCAATTCTTTCCAATACAGTAACCTCCTATTTCTAGAAATAAATTACCAATGAATTGTCTCCCAGCTCCATCCATCTGGAAATCTCCATCAGATGACATAACAGAGGGGAATGAGACAACTATCATGGAAGACTGAATAAGAAGATTCATTAATTCACTGACTCGCATTCAGAAATATATTTCACGCCATAACTGATTTATCGTTACCCCAACTCCAAGTGTCCTGACCCTGAAGATCACTGGTTTTAAAGAGTCAATCCACACAGATATGGTACTTCAGTTCTGAGTGGAAGCGCTCACTAGTTTATGATCTCTCCGAGAAGCCTAGGTGGCGAGAACTTTGAATGACCAGGAAATCTTATTTTTGGAGGGTCTCTTGCTGCTGAGTTATAAGGCTAGATGCAAAAGATTGCAGTGTTGAACTCCTCCATTGCTTTATCTAATTCCTGGGTGCTATGTGTCTGACAAATCCTTGTTGTAGCCAGGTTTCCTTTAATCCCCCATACACACAGTCGGAAATTATGATGGAAAAAGTCAGATCGGATTATGTTGTCGGAAAATCCAATCGTGTGTGGCTCTATCGGACTTTTTCCTTCGAAATTTCCGACGGAAAAAGTTTGAGAGCTGGATCTAAAATTTCCCGAAAACAAAATCCGATCCGACTTTTTCTGATCGTGTGTAGGGAATTCTGACGGACAAAGTGCCATGCATGTTCAGAATAAATTACAAGACGAAAGCTATTGGCTACTGGCCTCTTTATAGTCCCGTCGTACGTGATTTACGCCACCTTGTTCCGTACGATCGGATTTTCCGACAACTTTGTCCAAGCGTGTGTATGCAACACAAGTTTCGGCCAAAATCCATCGGAAAAATTCAGACGGATTTTGTGATCGGAATGTCCGACCGTGTGTACAGGGCATAAGAGTCACCGTACACATTACAACCTGACTGTACAACATTTGTACAATCAGCTTTAGATTTACGAAAACTATGCCATGTGAAGACCTACCTAATCAAACCAATCAATTTGTTATCTAGTCAGATAGGCCCATGGATAATGGCAGTCATCCCCATTGTGATTGGGACCTTAGATCTACCAACAACTATGATTATCCATGGGAGACTCAGCGGAGTTCTCTGCAAACAGCTGCAAGTGGGAAGTCAGACTGTCTATGTCTAGGGCAGATCATCCACAGACAACTACTGCAAGACCCATTACATGGGAAGAGCCACGAATAGCTGAGGGCACAAGTCATCTTCCCACTGTTTTGAATGAGGCTTCCCATCCAAAGCTATTTGTAGGAAACCCCACTGAGTGTCTGGCAGGTAATTGCAGAATTTTTTTAAAATAAAAATTGAAGTATAAAAAAAAAACGCAAGTGTGAATGAAACCTGAAGGAGATTGTACAATCAAATTGTAACATGTTAAATCTAAACTCTGGAATAAGCAAACATCCTTTAAATCGAAGATGCATGTGTATTCTTGATTGAATCTTGGGGTGCTTCGTGTATTTCTTCCAGATCTGTGCAGTAATCCAGTGTTAATTCTTACCTCTGTGCAGGAACTTCCTGTAATAAAGACCAGTCACTGCTGCTTTCTCTTCTTGTGCAGGGTGACTGGTCTTGTCTCTACCCCTCCAGTAGTTTTCTGTTGGCAGCCTGTAGTGGGTGCCTGCTGGGTCTCTCCCACAGCTCTTCTCTCTGAACAGGCTGTGTACAGCACAGTGATAATGTCACTGATATTTTTACATGGTAATAACTAGTTTTGAAAAGGCATTAGGTGCAAACAAAGTGGATTTTTATCCTTGATGGCTATGTAATATTAAAAATGTTTAAATATACTAACAGTAAAAAAGTGAGGACAGAACATACTAGCTCTATAAAGGATGGTGAAGGGAAGTTAATTACAAATGACAATGAGAAGGCAACTGTATTAAATGCATTCTTTCCTACTGAAGATGGGTCTTCCAGCCTGACAATAACCCAAAATATACCACCAAGACAACAAATGAGTGGCTCAAGAAGAAGCACATTAAGGTCATGGAGTGGCCTAGCCAGTCTCCAGACCATAATAATATAGAAAATTTATGGAGGGAGCTGAAACTTCAAGTTGCAAAGGGACAGCCAAGAAACCTTAATTATTTAGAGAACATCTGTAAAATAGAGTGGACCAAAATCCCTCCTGAGATGTGTGCAAACCTGGTCACTAATTACAAAAACGTCCTCTGTGCTTGCCAACAAGGGTTTCTCCGCCAAGTACTAAGTCATGTTTTGCTTGGGGATCAAATACTTATTTATGACATTTGTATCAGGTGTTTTTTCTGGATTTTTGATTGGAGGTGGTGTATCTGGATTTTGCAAAAGCAGTTGATTTAGTCTCCTTTTAATTTACAAACTGAGGTCTGCAAGCATGGGCCATAGGGTTTGTTCATGGATAGAAAACTGGTTATAAAACTGGTCATCACCACCAAAAGGTGGTGATAAATAGCATGTACTCAGACTAGTCTGGAGTGGCAAGTGGGGTACCCAAAGGCTCAGTCCTGGGACCAATTCTGTTTAATTTATTCATAAAAGATATAGTGGTTGGTATAGATCAATCTCAGTGTTTACTGGTGATACAAAGCTAAGCAGCGCAATAACTTTGCAGTATGATATAGAAACTTTACAAGAAGACCTCAATAAAATACAGGGGTGATCAACTACATGGCAAATAAAGATGTGTAACCCACTTCCACAAATTGTGGTATCAGCAGGAAGTATTGGTAGTTTTAAAAAACTCTTGGGCGAGCATTTTAGTGAACATAGTATACAGTGCATCCGGAAAGTATTCACAGCGCTTGACTTTTTCCACACTTTGTTATGTTACAGCCTTATGCCAAAATAGATTAAATTCATAATTTTTCTCAAAATTCTACAAACAATACCCCATAATGACAATGTGAAAGACGTTTGTTTGAAATCTTTGCATTTATTTAAAAAAAAATTAATGAAAAAAAAAAAATCACATGAACATAAGTAGATCACAGCCTTTGCTCAATACTTTGTTGAAGTACCTTTGGCACCATAACAACCTCAAGTCTTTTTGAGTATGATGCTACAAGTTTGGCACACCTATTTTTTGGCAGTTTCTCCTATTCTTTGCAAGACCTCTCAAGCTCCATCAGGTGGGATGGGGAGCGTCAGTGCACAGGCATTTTCAGATTTCTCCAGAGATGCTCAATCGGGTTTAAGTTTGGGCTCTGGCTGGGCCATTCAGACATTCAGAGTGGTCCCGTAGCCACTGAAATGGTATCTTGGCTGTATGCTTAGGGTGGCTGTCCTGTTGGAAGATTAACCTACGCACAGGTCCAGAGCACTCTGGAACAGGTTTTCATCAAGGATGTCTCTACATTGCTGCATTCATCTTTTCCTCGATCCTGACTAGTCTCCCAGTTCCTGCTGTTGAAAAAAATTCCCACAGCATGATGCTGTGACCACTATGCTTCACTGTAGGGATGATTTTTGCCAGGTGATCAGTGGTGCCTGGTTTCCCCCAGACATGACGCTTGCCATTCAGGCCAAAGAGTTCCATCTTTGTTTCATCAGACCAGAGAATTTTGCTTCTCATGGTCTGAGAGTTCTTCAGGTGCCTTTTGGCAAAACTAGGCGGGCTGTCATGTGCCTTTTACTGAGGAGTGGCTTTCGACTTACCACTCTACCATACAGGTTTGATTGGTGGATTGCTGCAGAGATGGTTGTTCTTCTGGAAGGTTCGACTCTATCCACAGGGAAATGTAGGAGCTCTGTCAGAGTGACTATTGGGTTCCTGGTCACTTCCCTGGCTAAGGCTCTTATCCCCCGATCGCTCAGTTTAGCAAGGCGGCCCTCTCTAGGGAGAGTCCTAGTGGTTCCAAACTTCTTCCATTTACAGATGATGGAGGCCACTGTGCTTATTGGGACATTCAAAGCTGCAGAATTGTTTTCTGTGCCCTTCCCCAGATCTGTGCCTCTATACAATCCTGTCTCAGGGGTCTACAGACAATTCCGCAGACTTCATGGCTTGGCTTGCGCTCTGACATGCACTGTTAACTGCGAGACCTTATAGAGACAGGTATGTGTCTTTCCAAATCATGTCAGCTCAATTTACCATAGGTGGACTCCAATCAAGTTGTAGAAATATCTCAAGGATGATCAGTGCAAACAGGGTGCATCTGAACTTGATTTTGAGTTTCATGGGAAATTCTGTGAATATGTATGTACATGTCATTTTATCGTTTTTTTATTTTTAATGAATTTGCAAAGATTTCAAACAAACATCTTTCACAATGTCATTATGGGGTATTGTTTGTAGAATTTTGAGGGAAATAATGAATTGAATCCCTTTTGGAATAAGGCGGTAACTACAAAATGTGGAAAGAGTGAAGCGCTGTGAATACTTTCTGGATGCACTGTATAGGGATATGGGAAGTGATTTTTGACATAAAAACACCCACACAGGTTGAACTGGCTGGACTAGTCTCTTTTTTCAAACTTATTAACTACGTAAAGCGGAACTAAAGTCTATGTTACTTACCTTTCTGTCAATGGTCGGACTTCCCTCGCCACACTGGCATGTTTCTCATGGTGATGGGCTGCAGCTCTTCATTGGTCAGCTGGGGATGACATCACTCCTGCGCATGCACTGCAGTTCAGTGATGCCAGAACACAGGAATGTAAACTGAGTTGTGCTTGTGCAGCTCAGTTTACATTTGAAAGAAGGTAGGTTTATTTTATTTCAGACAAGACATTACACATCTCTTCAGTGATAAAGAGCCTGCTCACGGTCTTTAAAATGGAAACTTTAGTTTTGCTTTAAATTGACTTTTGTGTGCCTGGAGTTCAGCTTTAATGAGGATCTGAGCCCTGAGCAAATATTTCTGCAGTTTTCTATCCATTGACAGTTTAGAAGATAAAAAAAAATATTATCTTTCCAGCTAAGTTTGCATTGACTGCTGCTCCTGGGGAGCCTTGTTCACTACTTCAGAGAGCCTTAAAAATAGAACAACTTCAAAACCCGCAGAGTACACGGCAGGGAAAAAAAAAAAAAAAGATTGCAAGGACGCTGAGTATTTATCCATTCTCCGGAATTTGAGCCCCAGAATATTGCTGAACTGAAGTGAAATGAGGGCAGCGATTAAAATCGCTGAGAGAAAATAGGATTTAGAATTTGATTCTCTAAGGACAGATGCCAGAGATACAACAGAACAGATATATTGTATTATAAAGTTAACAGTTATACTTCTAATTCCCCAATATTCCACGTACCAGGGAAACTTACAATAAAATGTGCTCACCACACACACTTATCTTTGGAAATGTATATAGCTTTAATATATTCCGCAGTGCTGTACAAAGAACACTGAGTGTAGTTCTTTGTACAGTACTTTCAGTGCAATTTCAAGTGCACTTTGCACTTGTAGTGCAAAGTGGATTTGCCTTCGTAAATTACCCCGAGTCACCTACATCTCTGCACCAGAGAAGCTTACACTCGAACATGGATGAATGGCCTAGGTAAGGTCAACCCGTGGGTATTCTTTTCTCAGATAATTTTTTTATATAATTTTGGTATAATGCTGGCAGAGGAGCCACCTAGGTGGATTGGTATTTTTCAGTCCTGGTTTAGGCCTTTTCTGTGGCCTTTCCCAGTCAGTCTACTCCCCCCCCCCCCAGTTAGAAACACCTCCCTAGGACACACTTAACCCCTTGATCGTCCCCTAATGTTAACCCCTTTCCCTGCCAGTTTAATTTATTCAATGATCAGTGGATATTTTTAGCTCTGATCACTGTAATAATGTCACTGGTCCCAAAAAAGTGTCAAACGTGTCCGATCTGTCCGCTGCAGTCCCGCTAAAAATCGTTCATCACTGCCATTACTAGTAAAAAAAAAAATGATAATAAAAATGCCTTAACTCTATCCCCTATTTTGTAGATACTATAACTCAATATATGCTTATTGCAATTTTTTTTTACCAAGAATATGTAGCAGAATACATATTGGCCTAAACTGATGAACTTTTTTTTTTTATTATTGGATATGTATTATAGCAAAAAGTAAAATATATATATATTTTTTTAAATTGTCTGGCTTTTTTTTGTTTATAGTGCAAAAAATAAAAACCGCAGAAGTGATCAAATACCACCAAAAGAAATCTCTATTTGTGGGGAAAAAAGGAAATAATTTTATTTGGGTACAGCGTCGCATGAACACACAATTGTCAGTTAAAGTAACCAGTGCCATATCTTAAAAAATGGCCTGCTCATTAAGGGGGTAAATCCTTCCGGGGCTGACGTGGTTAATCTGTAGGGACTTCCTTTAAAGTTGCGGAATTTGGCCTGGTGATTGCCCCACGGCAGACTCTATGTGAAGGGCAACTTGAAGCATCACTCTATGGAGTACTGTGGTTGTTCAAGAGTGGAGTGTGGTGGGGTGAGGGAGACGATGGACCACTTCTTGCTTTAGTCCCTTTCCTTTTCCACATGTGTTATGTGGAATGGGCATACGGGGCTTTTCAGACTCACCAGGATTTTGATTTCGAGACATTCTTTCTAGTCCGTTTAGTAGTCTATCACTTCAAATGGAATGCACGGTGTCAGGTTTCCACTCGGGAAAAAAAGTCCTTACTGTCGAGGTGGTAGTGCACAACATTCTGGGTGAGGTTGGGAATATTTGGGCTCTTGACAAGGGCAGATGGCCATGGGAGGTCAGGACAAAGGCATGGAGGAATGTCAGGTCTTTGTAGCCGCTGTCAGTCAGTGTTTGGGTGTGCAGCTTTTCCCTCTGTCCTTTCAAGTCCCCTATATTTTGTTACGATCAGTTTTTTAAAATAGGCTGCATGCATGGTCTAAATGTTTAAAGAGGAAGTAAACCCTTCCAAACAACTTGGACCTATAGGTAAGCCTAGATTAAGGCTTACCTGTAGGTCCAAGCAATATCTCCTAAACCTATATGGTTTAGGAGATATTTGCCCGAAAATGGGGACCGCTGTCTACGGCGCATGCGCCGTAGACAGCGGCGCGCAGGCGCACTAAATGCGGCAAATCCAAGAATGGATTTGCCTAATTTGTCGACTCCCGTGCGCATGCGCAGGAGTGACGTCATCGCGGCTTCGCCGTATGGCAGCGGCGGAGCTGCGAGACGCGACTCCCTTGCGCATGCGCGGGAGTGACGTCATCGCGGCTGCGCCGCTGTGATTCGTCGGAGCTGCTAGACGCCACCAGCAACATGGATGCGGCGGACTACAGGGGACAGCGGCGACTTCGCTGGCTCCTGTGTCAGGTAAGTGACACATAATGAGCTACTATGCGATGCATAGTAGTCCATTATGCTTTACCTTTGCAGGGAAAAAAAGAGGAAGTAAACCCATCAGGGTTTACTTCCTCTTTAATCATTTCTTAGCCTGAGGGTGTGTTTAGGTGAAGGTTAGGCTTTTGTTGTATATAGCAGTAATTCATTGGTAATAAAAATATGTTTCTTTGTATTATGTTTTTTGGGGGGGGGGCAAAAATCCATTTTCTTTTCTGTTATCTGCCGATGGAAGCTTGTTTGTTTATTTATGTAGATATATTTATTTTACTTATTTTTGTATATATGTAAATAGGTTTTTATTTTTAACAAGCAATATTCTAAATAAACAAAAATGTACACTATAATATCCCACTGCAGTCACGCACTATTATTATAATGCATTTATAAAGCTCTAACATATTCCAGAGTGCAGTACAGAGAACACAGAGCCATTCACCTCAATCTGTACAAGTGCTTTAAAATCTTGCAGGTAGAGATTGCACCAAAAACAAAAATCTAATTATTGTATTATCTGGAAAATATGAACCTAAAAAATCCATGTTAGAGTGGATAAAATCTTATTGTCATGTTTAATTTTAGACACCAGAAAAAAAGGAAGATGCCCTTTATAGTAAGCGGGCCCCGCTGGTTGCCTATTTGTATATGCGGTGTACTGCGGACGTTGCTAAAGGCGCAGAAGTGGCTGTACGGCACATATCCAGCCTCTGGTCTGTTCCCTCACTGAAAACGCTTTTGAAATTCATTCTGACAAATCTCCAGAGAGATGGGAAGTCTTTTTGTTCGCTCTGCGTCTGTATGCATGCAATAGAGCTGCCTTGGCAGAGGGAGGCAGAACCAAAGAAACTGTACATAGTTAGGATAAAAAAAACATATGGCCATCAAATCCAAGGGAAATAATCTAGTCTCTTTAGAAACCTCTGCTGATCAGAGGAATACACAAAAATGTAATGAGCAGCTTCCTTCCTTCCTGACCATCAACAATCACATGAACCTCTGAATCCACAGTTCAGTCATTTTATAGCTTCTAGAAATGCATGAATCCAAACAAAGACAGACACAGTTTTTGTTTTATCCAGCTGTATTGCAACTGATAACATCCAAGTGAAAACTTGGAAAACTCAATCATATGCAGCTAATCACCTTTCAGTGGCACACAAAGCCATTTGACTTTCAACTGTGATCATTTTGATTAGCTTAACTATGGGTGGCAAGGCACTGTCAAAAGATCTTTGGTATAAAGTTGTGGACAGGCAGAAGAAAGAGAATGGATACAAAAATATTTCAAAGGCTTAATCAATGCCTAGAAGCACAGTGAAGTCTATTAAGAAGTGGAAGGCATTTGGTACAAGACAGACGCTTCCTGGATCAGGACATTGCTCCAAAGAACCAGGAGGAAACTGGTCATTGAGGCTACTAAGAGGCCTACAGCAACTCTGAAGCAGTTGCAGGAATGTATGACAAAGAGTGGTCATTGTGTTAATGTGACAACAATATCACAAATTATCCACATATGTGGCTTGTATGGGAGGGTTGAAAGAAAAGCCACTCCTCAAGAAAGGCCACATGCAGTCATGACTGAGCTTTGCCAAAACGCACCTTGAAGATTCTGAGGCCACATAGAAAAAGTTGTTATGGTCAGAGGAGACTAAAATTGAATTAACTGGCCTCAACACCAAACAATATGTCTGGTGGAAATCCAATGAAGCTCGCCATCCAAATCACACCAATCATACAGCAAAGCATGGAGGTGGTAATATCCTGTTATGGGGGTGTTTCTCTGTAGTAGGGGCTAGCGCACTTGTCAGGAGAGAGGAAAAATTTATTGAGGAAAATCTGATGCCCTCTGCCAGAAAAGTTGTCAATGGGAAGAAGGTTTACCTTCCAACATGACAATAACCCAAAGCACACAGCAAAAATGATCACACAGTGGTTGAAAGAGAAAAAAGTGAATGTCCTTGCATGGCCTGACAGAGCTCAGACTTAAACCCCATTGAAAATCTGTGGAATGACTTGAAGACTGCAGTCCACAAATGGTCACCATCAAATTTAATTGAACTTGAGCAGTTCTGCAAAGAAGAGTGGGCAAATATTGCAAAGTCTAGATGTGCAAAGTTAGTAGAGACATATCCCAACAGACTAAAGGCTGTAATTAAAGTAAAAGGTTGTTTAACAAAATACTGACACAAGGGGGTGATCCTTTTTCCAACTCAGTGATTCTGTTTTTGATTTATTTATTTTTTGGACAAGTTGGTGTTATATCTTTCACTTGGATGTTATCAGTTTCAAACAAAAACTGCGTGTCTTCATTTCAGGCTGCAAAGCAACAAAATGTGATTATTTTAAGGGGGGGGGGGGGGGAATTCTTTTCGATATTCACTATAAATACAGCAATCAATAAATAATGTGAACTACTGAGCAGATAGCCCAACACCTAGACACACAACTAATACACACTAGGAGGAGTGCTGCTGTAATAAGAAAGAGGGAACCCCATCTGTAAAGACAAAAGCAAGGGAAGGGAGAAAACAGGACAGACCTCTGGTGTAGTAAAAAGATCACAGAGCTTTATTGAAAACAACATGTTATATATTCACAAAATAAAGTGAGCACATATAGTACACAAGAAAGAGCTCATGCAACACACAACAAAGTCACAAGGAAAGGATGGATAAGCAGCCACAGTGTTCGGATCACTCTGTGGGCAGCTAACAAGTAAAGAGCTGGGCCAGATACCAAGTCCCTGCTCAGCTCACTCAATCCCAAAGACAGCACTCAGTGGACGGTGGTCTCCTGTAAAAGGAGAGTCGCAGGGCGCGTTTCGAGGACTCCTCTTCAGCGAACCTGAAGAGGAGTCCATTAAACGTGTACTGCGCTCTCTTACATTTAATTTTGTGAGTATATAACATGTTGTTTTTTACATAAAACTCTTTACTACACCAGAGGTCTGCGCTATTTTCTCTCTTCCCTTTGCATTTGCGTGTTTTATATCAGCCTGGAGTTCAGCTTTGAGTAGTAGGAGTTATTATTACTGAACAAACAAAAAGTGCACAAACATCATGTGACACCTTCATAAAACCTTTAATAAAATTTGTAAAGTATGGCACCCAGAAACATTCTTTGTAAACAGTTTTTTCCAAATAAAAAGGACATGCACAACTCATCTTTACAGAAGATAATGCTAGACAGAATGCAGGCACTGCCACTTGCATGCATCACTGCTGACACCTTTCTAAAGGTGGGCCCTTTGCATCAGAGACCTTGCATTAGCAGGAAACATGCTAGCGATGAAAGGTTGAGCGTAGATTGCTTGTTTTTTAGATTAGATTAGATTAGAGTTAAAGTTAGGGTTTAAGATGGCCTCCATTGTAATACATCACCTCTCCCTTTGGAATGCTGTTTCAACAAGGATACAGGATTCTCCTGTGCCTCTAGGGTTCGTGTGAATCCCGATTTACATAACTGGTAAAGTGCCAATGTTAAGTTAAGGATTAGGAATAGTTTAGATACTGGGATCTTTTTGGGAAATGTCAAAACTTGCATATTATTAGTGCTAAATGCTCATGCTGAAAACTAGCAAGCACAAGCTCTAAATGGTGAAAATAAACATAGTGGCCACATTTTTGCTGAAAATTTTGCCTGGCCTATATGGTGCTGGCACAACTTTCCTATCATTCATATGTTACTATGGACAGGCATTAAACTCAAAAGTCAAGTGGGTAAGGTGGGGCCTGTGTCTGATTCCCTCTTCATGGTGAACCTCAGCCAGGTATGCAAACACTTTCAACTCAAGTCTTTAAATTGCCAGTCTATCATGACCCCTTCACTGGTGACCTGTAAATGTTGTAGAGATTTAACAGGAACTTTAGAAGAGGCTATAAAAGGTATGAGTGTGAAATAATAGACATTTTCAGCCACTGGAGGTTTCAAATGAGAAAAGAAAAGACAACTGCAAATGTTCTATTCTGTTTGATATTTATGAGCTTGGCTGTTAGGATAACCTGCCTACCGTAGGAAAGGTGAGCTCCAAGATCAAGGTGTACTACGTGTCGAGGATGTTGACCAGCACAAGTTCAAATGTCTATAAAAACTGACTTATTGAACAAAGGCAACAAACAAGGTTTAGGTCTTAGACGGGAGGAATGAAGCATGTATGCTTTGTATGCCACATATTCAATGTATTTCATGCTAGATTTTTTATTATTTTTTTAGGAGTAGGGCATGGCTTAAATACCTTACTTTTTTTGCAAAGGTTTTAACTTTATATACACCTCAATAGCAAATTCTAAAAGCGAATAATCAGAGAAGCATGTTTGCAAGGCTTTTTTTCTAAATTAAAGATATTTGCTGTAATGCTGGTTAGTGAATGGGAAGTTCTAGATTCTACCATGCATTAGATATTGTAATTTTCTAAACTATTAAGCCAAAAAAATTGGAGGAGTTGAGGTACTGAAGTAGGATGACTAGACCTGGCTCACAATCAGCATTCTAGTTCATTCCAAAGGTGGTCAATAGGGGTCAGGTCATAGCAGGACAATCAAGTTCTTTCATACCAAACTGGTGAAACCCAGTATTTATGGAGTTGGGTTTGTGTACAAGGGCACAGTCATGCTGTAACAGAAAATGGCCTTCCTCAAACTGTTACCACAAGTTTGGAAGAGCACAATTGCCTAACATTTCTTTGAATTCTGTAGTATTACTAGTAACGTTCACAGGAAATAGCTCAATGCAATCCTTTCAGGGGTGGGCCCACCTATTTTTGACCATATAGTAGGTGTGATGATTAGATACCACAATCTTTTGGCCATATAATGTATAGTCTGCCAGTTGCTCAAGAATGTATTTTAACAATCCATTTAATTTATTTTCTTTACCTATCCTTATCTTTTTCTGTTTCTTGTGGTCACATCTTTATTTGATTTGGCCTTTAACATTTTCTCAATAGACTTTATTGTCTTCACTGGTTTGCTTTTGAGCACACAAATTTAAATTCTAAACCGCTGTGTGTTTTTGCACTCTTTTAATGTTCTCCATTTGTCTTTCAGTCTTGGTCTGCTCGCTGTCCCTGTGTGCGGCCTCCTCCTTTCTTTCCTGTCCTTCACTGTGTATCTGTAACTCCGACAGCATGGAGGTGGACTGCAGTGGCCGAGGACTCACATCCATACCGCCTGATCTTCCACAGGACATCCGAATCCTTCTACTGCTCAACAACCGCATAACCTCGCTTGCTGGAGGTCCTTTCTCAAACTTAACATCTCTGCACCGCTTGGACCTCTCCAATAACTTCCTTGACCAGTTACCTCCAGGCCTCTTTGCGGATCTGGGAAACCTCACAGAAATTCGTCTTCGGAACAACAGCATTCGCAGTATAGAGCGAGACCTCCTTCAAGGCCTGCCACAGCTTCGTAGACTGGACCTATCCCTCAACTTTTTGTCCCAGTTACCTCCGGGATTGTTTGATGACTTATCGACACTCCACTGGTTATCACTGCGCTCCAACAGGCTACAGAGTTTGGACAGGATGACTTTTGAGCCTCTAGGTAGCTTGGAAAACATTCAATTGGGTGACAATCCATGGGAGTGTGATTGCAACCTACGAGACTTCAAACACTGGATGGAGTGGTTCTCGTACAGAGGTAGGTGACTACGCTTCTATATTGAATCCAGAATTCTAAAACTATCTTGCTTAGTCTCCTGGATCCTCCACAGACCAGCTGTTTTAATAGAACCAATGAGGCCATTACCCTTGAAAACAATTAGAACTTCTACAGCTGCCCTCTCATGAAGGTTTTTTAGGCCAGAATAAAGTCTGTAATGCAAGCCAACGTAAGTCCTAATTTTTTAAATGATGGATACAAGGGGAAAGTGTTAGAGCCTTTGTTTTATCGATAGAAACAGGCAGATAGGCAGAAATTGTAAAGACCTAATCGGAATACCATAGGAACAACAGCCCTCAACCACAGCTACGTTCTGTGAAGGTTATCAAGATAGTGAAACAGTGGGATGTCAAATAGGTAACACACAAAAAAAAACACAAAACAATCAAAAAACAGAAGAAATATTAAATGGCATGGGTAGCCCAAAACTAAATAGAGATAAACTTTTCTAACTATGCAAGATATGCCGCTAAGCTCTGCATGGTGTAAAAGTATTAAAAGCCTGTAAATGACCAATTGCAGTCTCAAAAGGCGAAGCTGTAGTGAAACCATGGGAAGGGAGCCAGTAACATCAGCATCAAAACGCGTTCCCAACTGCTCAGATCCGAGGAATGACATCAAGCGGAGGAGGTTCATGGTTTTGCGGCCGCACTTCTGTTTTTGTAATTGGTCACAGGAATTCCGCAGTAGTGCTTGGTTATCATCTCTCTCTCCATGTCTGTGGCCAAGGCTGGGCAATCACCATCTGATATTGTCGGCTCCCTTCCTGTGGTTTCACTACAGCTGCACTCACCCACCTAACTTCAATTACCTTTGTGAGTGTAATTCTGCTGGTCTTAGTAAATGTATGAGTTTTTAGTAATTTACTACACTATGCAGAACTGTTATTCTTGGTTGCTTTTTATTTTACTGATTTCTTTGTCCCTGCTGGAGAGATCACTCTCTTTAGGTTTCATGGTGATCCGTCACCAACATAAAAAATGATGGAAACTGAAACATGAAGGTGAAGGATAATCTTCCAAAAGAGACACCTTTTTTACTGAAAGGTGAGAAGGTATTGCCCCTAAATTTGAAGAGATTCCACTCCACCAAGACACACAGCCAAAAAAAACAAAAATTACTGTAAGTGATTCTAACCCTTCACTATTCTATCCACAAATTAGCTTATGATACACGTTAAATGGATGATCCAGTGGCGTAGCTACAGGGGTCGCAATGGGACCCTGCCCCTCATAGAGAGGCTGTCAGATCAAACTCCCCATCGTGCATCAGCACTGGGAGCTCCATCAGACATTGAAGACATTAACCACTTCAATACAGGGCACTTAAACACCTTCCTGCCCAGAAAAATTTTGAGCTTTCAGCGCTGTCGCACTTTGAATGACAATTGCGCGGTCATGCTACACTGTACCCAAATTAAATTTTTATCATTTTTTTCCCACAAATAGAGCTTTCTTTTGGTGGTATTTGATCACCTCTACGGTTTTTATTTTTTGCGCTACAAATAAAAAAATACCGAAAATTTTGAAAAAAAAAATTTTTTTTTTTGTTTCAGTTTCAAAACTTTGTAAATAAGTATGTTTTCTCCTTCACTGATGGGCACTGATGGGGCTACACTGATGGGCACTGATAAGGCGGCACTGATGGGCACCAATGAAGTGGCACTGATGAGGTGGCATTGATGGACACTGATAGGCGGCACTGATAGGCGACACGGATGGGCGACACGGATGGACACAGATAGGTGGCACAAATTGGCACTGATAGCTGGCACGGATTGGCATGGATGGGCGGCAGAGATGGGCATGGATAGGCGGCACAGATGGGCATGGGTGGGCACTGATAGGCGGCACAGGTGGGCACTCATAGGCAGCACAGGTGGGCACTCATAGGCAGCACAGGTGGGCACTCATAGGCGGCACAGGTGGGCACTCATAGGCGGCATTGGTGTTATACTGTACTAATGGATGCCAATCAGTGCCAAACAATAATGCATGCCAATCAGTGATGCCCATTGTGGGCACTGATTGGCATCCATTATGGGCACCGATTGGCATCCATTGTGCTGACTGGCATCCCTGGTGGTCTAGGGAGGATTACCTTTTCCCTGGTGGTCTGGTGGCGTCCCTGGTGGTCCAGTGTGGGCATCCTCGGGGGGGCTGTGCTGATAATCGATCAGCACAGACCCCCCCTGTCAGAGGAGCAGCCAATCGGCTCTCCTCTACTTGCGTCTGACAGACGCGAGTGAGGAAAAGCCGATCACCGGCTCTTCCCATTTACACTGTGATCAGCCGTGATTGGACACGGCTGATCACGTGGTAAAGAGTCTCCGTCGGAGACTCTTTACCGAGATCGTAGTTGCCGGGTGTCAGACTGACACCCCGCAACAACGATCGGCGCGCAGCGGCTCATAATCCTGAGGACGTCATATGACGTCTGGTCAGGATTATGAAACCACTTTGCCACCGTCAATTTGTAATAGGGCGGGCGGCAAGTGGTTAAAGAGGAAGTAAACCCTGATGGGTTTACTTCCTCTTTGTCTCCCTGCAAAGGTAAAGCATAATGGGCTACTATGCATTTGTATGTGTGCAGAGCATTCCACCCATCATGTGAAACACTGACGAGTATTTTAACCTATCGCATATACTGCAGAGTATTCCACCCGTCCCATGATACACTGCAGAGCATACTACCCATCCCAGGACACACTGAAGAGCATTCCACCCATCCCATGGCACACTACAGAGCATTCCACTCATCCCATGGCACACTGCAGAGTATATTAACTATCCCATGATACAATGCAGAGAATTCCACCCATTCCCCTGACACTGCAGAGTATTACACCCATCCCATGATACGCTGCAGAGCATTCCACCCATCCTATCCCCAGATAGTTCCACCACTGAGTATTTCACCCAGTGGTCACAAAGGTCGCACTTGTGACCGGGCACTGGTGTTCCGCCACTGTGGAGCTCCAAGAAAGGGGGCACACTGCAGAACATGTGAAAGGCTCCCACTGCGGGGTCGTAATAAAGGGACCCACGATGGGAGTAAAGGGGCCAGTGCTCAGAGGGAAGGGCCTCTGGACCAATGAGTCAGGGGGGCCCTTCATGTTTTTTTGCACTGGGGCAATGAAGGTTATAGTTACGCCTCTGGGATGATCTCATAAAGTTCTTGACTTAAAACTGCTACATACGGTATACTATATATTGTAACTGATAACTAATACAGTAGTAAAGATATCTAGATGATAAACAATACTATGCAGTATCATATAAAACTGTACAAACCAACATTTACATTTGGGTACGGCCTTGTCTCACTACTAGATAGATGGCTGGATCTGTTCCAGATCAGCTAAAATGAAAAGTGTTGGGTGGCCCAGTGTCTATATGTGTGCCAGTTAAACTGAAATTCCAGCTAAACACTTGTTTAGTATTTGATAGAGTGGGAAACCTGGCAGTAGTTCGAACTCTGCTTCATTCTGCCCTACAGCAAAAAAGACAAAGTTCTGGCTGGAGTTCTACTTTACACGAGAATTACTCCTTTTATAACAGTTCCTTAACTCCAACAGTGTCAGGCTACCTTTCATTCCTGTGTTTGTCCCTCCACTATAGTGCCATTTTCCAAATTCCTAGAGCTGTCCCTTAACATTGTACGTGACCTGGAATTTTGAAGTTACCACAGCATGCGGTCTCAAAGTTTTTTTTTTACTATTCCTGAAGTTCCAAAGCACGGATCAACCTCTCCTGCTGTACGCATGTTGACACTATCCATACTAAAGAGCAATCCTAAGTAGTAATATAATTTTGTAATAAAGCGGTGCACCTGTTCGCTGTCACAGAGCTCGGAGATAATTATCCACAGTCTGGCACAACGAGGGCTGTTACCGCTTTTTACATCTGCCACAATCACACTCCAGAAAGACGGAACATTTCTGACCAAGAAATTAAAAAAGAATTCTAAAGTGCAACAGTGTCAATTCATCAAAGCTGATTTTTGATTGCATTATTTTTTCAATTCACTGAAAAATGTAATTGCATGGATCAGCATAATTTGCCCCAGTTCTGTTATCTGTTTTTCCTGTATTTTGTATGTAAAAGTCAATTCACAAAGACTAAGAACCAGAAAGACAAAAATTACAGGATCACAGGGGTTTTTAATTTAAAAAAATATTGTCAGCTTCTAATTGGCATAAACAGTGAGACTGTGGGGTTAATTTACTAAAGGCAAATAGAATGTGCACTTTGCAGTTACACTTCAGATCTTAGTTAACAAGCAAAAGCTCTGCTGACTTCATCCAATCGTGTGCAAGCAAAAATGCAGTTTTTTTTTAAATTTCCCTTGCACGTGATTGGGTATTTTTTTAATGTTACATTTTTAGCTTGTTTACTAAGCTCTGGAGCAACTGCTCTTGCAAAGGCAACTTTGCAAAGTGCACAGTCTATTTGCCTTTAATAAATCATCCCCTGTATGACATGTTTCAGTAGCTACATATTTTTGTTTTACTTTGAGAAACAGTGGGAAAGAATTTAAAACCCTTTTAGGCTTTTATTAGTGTATGTGTTTCCATTGCAAAGATTGTTCCTACTTTCTGCCTTAGTGATCACACAGGAAGTGAAGAAAACTTCCGTTAATGGAGTCACAGACAGCAATAAAACCCAAATGAAGTTTCAACCCTTCCCTCTCTTTGTTTTTGTTGGAATTAGGTTTTAAAGTAGAATTAATTCTGCTTAGATTTTGTCTTCCATTGTTCCCCCATCTCCCGCTCACCATCATCATTACATTTTTAAATAAAATCGGTTTACATTAACATAGCTTGTTTTATGATCATTAGTGTGTTTCTGTGCTTCTCTAAGGCTCCATTCACACCTGATCATGGCCGGAATCACCGCAATTTCAAATCATTGCAAAATGCGTGACATGTTTGCGATGCCATTACTTCTTAATGGCACCCCAGTTGTGCGGTCAAATGTGCTGCGCTTGTCGCTCAAAAAGGAACATGAGCTACTTTTGAGCAACAGCGTCGTACATTGCAATTTGCTGCGATTGCAGCACGATATCACTATTAGAAGTAATGACATTGCAAATAAATAAATACATTTTTTAACTAGCAAGATTGTGACTATGTTTTTAATGTCTTCTGCTACAGGTGGTAAAATTGATGAGCTGCAATGCACCCTCCCCAAGGACCTGCGTGGGAGGGACATGCGGATGGTCCCAGTTGAGATGTTCAATTATTGCTTACAACTAGAAGATGAAAACAGCTCTGGACCAGTAGAAAGGCCATCCTTGCCCTGCACAAAGGCAAGCCCCGCCCTCGCAGAGCCAGACCCAGGGCCAGACTGCCCACAGAAACAGAGGTACCGTCCTGCCAGTGTACGGCGAGCCATTGGTACTGTGATCATCGCGGGAGTAGTTTGTGGCGTAGTCTGCATCATGATGGTAGTGGCGGCAGCGTATGGATGTATCTATGCTTCACTAATGGCAAAGTACCACAGAGAGCTAAAGAAGCGACAGCCCTTGATGGGCGACACAGAGGGGGAGCAGGAGGAACAGCGTCAGATCTCGTCAGTCGCATGAGGAGAGCTTTAACACCAATGCAAGTAGCTGATACAGAAGCATCCATTTTGTCCAACGCAGGTTGCCATGCGCACCCGTTCGGCAGGAGAGCGGTTGTACGAAAGCCCTGTTCGGGTACATCACAAAGGGGCACAACAAAAAGCACTTAGTCTACTTCTAGAACAACTTAACTATCAGCGGCACAAGATGGCTATCAATTGTTCAGAGGAAATAGAAGCAACTTTGACGTAACCCAATCGTACAGTTACATATTTACCAGCACAAGGAGATCTAAAGTTAAACACACTGAACAAAACAAATTTTTGGACACCAAACATAAACCCTTTGAAGAAAAAAAAAAAAGCACAAAAAATGTGCAAATGATAAATATGTAAAGAAAAGAACACAGCTAAGAAAAACGTCACTTTTTGTGGCAGAAGCATTGGTTGATTCCTGATTCAACATCTCTGGATATAGCTGTAATACGGAGTATAGTGAGAATACTGCCTGCTGTGATGTGGATTTAGGAGACTATGTTTTGGTAGAACTGATGTGCTCATAGAGTATCAGATCACTAACTTTGCCGCTCCCACTGATATTGCAATAAATAGAGATGGCATTCAACTTTTTGAAAACAAAAAAACAAAAAGATTACATTTGGCTGATTATTTTTTGCAATTTCTTTTCATAAGAAAGGTAAGATTCCAACAAACAGGTTTTATAACAAGTCTGTTCCAGATTTTTTTTTTCAGAGGCTGCAGAGATTTGCAGTAAAATAGTCATTTTCGTATAAAATGTTTCCATATAAAATTCCATCGGAGGGACTTACAGGACCCGGCTTTAGAGGAAAATTCAAAAGCAAACCCAATCCTGGCTCTGCAGTTGTTTTCATCAAAAAATCCAAAAATGACGTCTATGCTGCAGTTGGTCAGTAGCATTAACATAGCAGTTTTTTTTGTTAATTCTTTCAGTTTCTTCATATTTTATTACCTGTTAATCATGCCAGTAAATATAATATTTTTCACTTCCTTGGCCAAGGCATAGGGGTCCAGCAAAAGTGACAGTTACAGATGGGACAAGCAATAGAATGTTGCCTAGGTTGTTTACAATAGTCACCTTTTATCCCAAACAGTTTTTAAAAAGAAACAAAAAAACATTTCTGTAATTGCTTAAAGCGGAGGTCCACCCTAGAGTGGAGCTTCCGCTCATTGGAACCCTCCCCCCCTCCGGCGCCACAATTGGCACCTTTCAGGGGGGAGGGGGGTGCAGGTAACTGTACAGTACAGGTATCTGCACCCACTTCCGGCGTAGATTCTGCAGAAGCTACGCCCCTTTCCGCAGAATCTACGCCCCTTTCCGAAGGTCCCCCGCTGTCTGCTGGGAAACACATGGATCCCAGAGACAGCGGGGACCATCCTTATTGCGCAGCGCGACTCGCGCATGCGCAGTAGGGAACCGGGAAATGAAGCCGCAAGGCTCCACTTCCTGATTCCCATACCCAAGATGGCGGCAGCAGCACCCGAGAGACAATCGAGAGATCGACTTCGGGTGCCGACATCGCGGGCGCGCTGGGCGGGTAAGTGTCATTATTTTAAAAGTCAGCAGCTGCAGTATTTGTAGCTGCTGGCTTTTAAAAAAAAAAAAAAAAAACGGCGGACTCCCGCTTTAAAGGGTGTTCTCTGTGGTTGGGCTTTAACATGTTTGTATGCTATTTAAAATTCAGTTAAAGTGTTACTAAACCCACAACAGTAAAATCAGTCTGTATATGCCGTAAAGCATGCTTGTTTTACTCACTGTGGGAGGGGTTAATCCTCTGCATTGTGTAAAAAGGCTATTTGATGCTGTTTTCTCTGATTCTCCCCTTTTTCCACAGTCTCCAATCCATGTGCTGATGGTAGTTCTAGGAGGCACTCTGCACATGCTCAGTTTGGTGTGTATTGCTATACAGTTTTTTTTGGGGGGGAGGGTGTATGTGTTCGGCACAGGGCCAATCAGCACTGTCTGGACAGAGGGTCAGAAGTCATGCAGCCTCATAGGACAGCCAGGGAAGAATGAAAACTTCTCCTACAAGCTTTTATCAGTGCTGGGCCAGACACTGATAGAAGTCACAAGACTGCTAAAAATGCTGAAATAATTGCATTTCTGTGTACCATGGAAGACCAGATATAGTGAATGCAGGGTGCTGGGTTTAGTAACACTGTGGGGTTGATTTACTGAAAACAAATATACTGTGCATTTTGCAAAGTGCAATTGCACTCTGCAAGTTCAGAACTTAGTAAATAAGGTAAAGATTCCCTTTGCAAAGAATACCCAATCACATGTAAGGGAAAAAAAAAACTGAATTTTTGCTTGCTCATGATTGGGTGATGGAAGTCAGCAGAGCTCCTGCTCATTTACTAAGCTCTGGAGCAACTGCTCTTGCAGATTGCAACTGCACTTTGCAAAGTGCGCAGTCTATTTGCCTTTAGTAAATTAACCCCAGCATCTACAACACTGCTATGTGATTTCTCACAGAACAAATAGCACAGTCCCCCTGTTACCAGAAGTATAAAATCATCTGATTTACTGGCAGGATAAACAAGTGATAAAACTTTGTCACAGGGGAACAAAAACTGCAGTTGTTAATCCTAATGATATGTCATTTTTGATTTTGCCAATAGTTTTCACTTTAAAACATTTTTTCATCAAGTAAAAGCCCAAAACATGCAAACATATAAAACACATTTGATTCCAAGTTGCATTGATGATATTTGACCCCTTATGACCCCAGCATGTCACCAACCAGGAGAAGAGAAGCAGTCAAGGACTACTGCACCTAAAAGATTGATGTTTAATTCTATATATCAACCAATGGATTTGCTGGTTTTGATTATTCATTTTGACTGGCTAGTTTTTCTGGCTCCCAACCCTTCTTGCATTTTTCTTTTGCAGTGGAACATCACTTTTACTATTAACTAGTTTTTTTTTGATATTCAAAAAAGTGTTTAGCTGATGCCACTCTTGAAGAGTGTGAGACCTACATGATTAAAAAGTCCATTGCTATCTACTCAATGCCCAACTGTGCCCCAGCTGGGAATGTAAAGTAGTAGTGAAGACCAACAGGAAGAAATGATTAAAAAGCAATACAGCTATTTGTCCCCTGAACAGAGAAATGCAATAGGCAAGTGCCTGGAGCAGCCTTTACTTTTGAAGCCAATGAGCAGATAAAGTGATTGTTATTTAACATGTTATACTTACCTGTTCTGTGCATTGGTTTTGCACAGAGCAGCCCCAATGCTACTCCTCTGGGGTCCCCCCTGCCAGCACTCCTGCCCCTCCCCCCCGCCGAGTGCCCCCAGAGCAAGCCACTGGTGTGTATCTCAACCCAGCCCCCCTGCTCTTTCCTCACAGGCTGTTATTGACAGCAGCAGGAAACAATAGTTTCCACTGCTGCCTCTATGGCCAGTGAGGAGAGAGAGAGCAGAGAGCACTGGACTGAGACCAGGCTCAGGTAAATATAAGTGGGGGGCTGGGAGAGCTGCACACAGAAGGTTTTTTACCTTAATGTAGGGATCTCCAAACTACGACCCTCCAGCTGTTGTAGAACTACACGTCCCATGAGGCATTGTAAAACCCTGACATTCACCGGCATGATGAGTATTGTAGTTCCTGAACAACTGGAGGGCCATAGTTTGAAGACTCCTGCAAATGCATAGAATTTAATGTCCAGAAGATACAATCCCAAAAAGGGCTCAATTTGCATACATTCCTTGTGCTCTCTTTCTCTTTGTCATTCTCCAACGATTATCCCAGTTTTCGAAAGAGTTAAAATGGTGTGCAGGGCACAATTGCTGCCATATGCAAAGCAGGAGCCTAGTCTCAAACTCTCATTTGCACAAAGAAGAATATGTGCACTCGAAAATGTGATGCTTTAAAAACATGCCTCCGGATAATGGAATAAAACCTACAACTGTGTTAGTCTGCATTGACCCCGGACAGCAAAGAAATTCAAATTATAGCTCAGATCCTTTCATACAAGCCTTCAGTGTTCTGAAAATGACATGCTATACTAATGTATATTCATTTAAATGTTTTTTTTTTTTTTTTACCCCTTTAAAATAAAACTGTGTCCAGGCATAATACGTTCAAATACTTACATATTCTTCAAAAGCAGTAAATTAACTTTAAAGGCTAAGTTCACTTTTTTTTTTTTCTTCCAGCTTCCCTGTGTACCAATATAGCATTTATATACCTCTTTTGCAGAAAAGAAAAAGCTTTCTATTTTTGTCCTAGACCAGGCTTTTCCTCAGCTACCAGTTTGTTGTATAAAAAGAAAACTTCTCCATTGCTTCCTGCATGGCCCTTAGGTTGATAAAACGGTTAAGACACAGGGAAGCATTCACCAGCTGACCTTGGTAACACACCCCCTGCACCAGCCCTCCCCTTCCAGGAAATCGTGTGCATGGTTTTCGAATACAATCAGTGATCTCACTAAATACACAGCCATCAACAATTTTTTTACCTTACCTTCATCTTGCATAGATTGTTAATTTGGCAGTGTGTGCAGGAGCTGAGCAATCAGATAACAGCGTATGTGGAGCAGAGCTGTAGTATTAAAAACAGGAGCAGTATGTCCCTGCTGTAAAACTCACCATACATGATACAATCCGATTGTACAATCTCCTTTAAATCTACCATAAATTATGTAATGCAAGGGCCTGCCTGGCTGGATACAGAGTGATTGCATAGATAGGTGTGTCCTCCTATTATATAGTTCTGTTATTACTAATATTGATAGTACAGGGATTGCACAATCAGATTGTATATTGTATGGCCACCTTTATACATCTAAAATGAACTAGTTGTATTTTCGGCCATTATTTAATGCACAGTAAAAACATGCAAACTGCAATGGTCCAAAATGTCCCATGAGCTACATTGTCACGTGTAGGGAAGCCCATTGATATCATGCGTAATGTGGAGAAAATGAGCCAAAAAACATGAGTTTCCACTACGCTAGGTATGAATGGGGCCTAAAAGTGAAATTGGTGTGTTTACACAAGAACAATGTGGCTTTATTCACATCTCCGTGTTTCTGAACGCACAGCAAACTGCATAGAAAACACAAACTTTGCTGAGTGTTTTGAAAACGCACTGCAAGGGCACATTGCCTTGCAATGCCATTAAATGTTAATGGCAGCCCGAGTACAGGTGGAAGGTGTGCGTTTGCCGTACGACAAATGTGCTGCAAATGCACCAAAAAGCACGGGTAAAAACACACGCCTCTCCACTCCAAAAAAAAGTTCTGGAGCTTCTTTGGGACGTTTATCATGCATAGGGCAGCCTATACGAGTGAATGGGCCACCCTACGCGCGAGGAGCGAAAATGTTCCAAAGCGGTCCAAAAAAAAAAACATGTGCGGGAATGCGAGTTCCCGCCATGAGGAAATGTGACTAGGGCCTGGCATATGAGTGTCTCGTCCACTCCTGCCTATGTACTTGTATAAAGCTGTCCATACACTATGCAATCTGATTGTACAATCTCTGTACATTTTCCTGTAGATTTACCAGGTCTCTGGAATAGGAGGACCCACCTCAACAATCTATTCAATTTGTATTAAATCAGACAGACTCTTGCACTACATAGCTGATGGCAGATCTAAAGGAGATTGTAAAATCAGATTACACAGAAAGTGGGTGCAAATCATACAAGAGGTGGTATAGTAATGAGGGAGGATTGGTCCAGAACTGATAATACACGCAAATTCTGTGATGCAGCAACTCAGCCAGTGCATGATGGGATTCAAAGCTTCCTGGGTGTCACATGAGCTACAGGAAGTAATGCAAGCAGAAAGTATTTTTTAAAAACGGAAATAGACAAATTACATTTCAAAGATGCTATAGATGAGGTGAGTGAGAGATAAGCACATTGGGATGGCTTGGCATAAATTATATTAGAAAATGCTTCTATTTATTTTACAGTAGAAAAAAAATCTCTCATTTTCTCCCAGCAAATCATTCAGCTGCTTCTCCCAGCAGTGACTCAACAGATCAGCTTACCCTGCTCTCAACTCCACTAGAAACATGGCAGCCTTCCAATGTAGACACAGATTAGTAGCACAGGGGGGAGAGGAGAGCTCAGAAGCCTGAGACCCAACTTGAAATTATTCAGTTCAGCTCTTCTTAAATGTGAGAATGAACTTCTCCACAGTGTCTGTAGCTACCAAATTGATTGAAGGCTTATTTAACTTTACTTACTGCTTGTAAAGAAAATGAATATATTTGAATGTCCATAGCCTGGCTACAGTTCTACTTTTCCCAAGAAAGTTAAGCAATCTGAAAATACTCTGGAATCCAAAATCTGTAACATAGGAAGAATATATTTTTCTATGACATAGGACCAAATCTCGATATATCTTCCCTCTAATCCATGCCCCCCTCCCGTCCAATGCCCTTTTCCAGTTCCCTATCCCTCTTTACAGTGTATATAACCGAACTGGATCTACTATTCTGTAACTGATGCACTTTATATTTGATGAAAAATGTGATGCCTGTTATTCCTGAACACAATTAAAGCATCCAGTAACTGAAAACCAGCGTGATTTTTTCTTCAAAAATACTTTTTTCCCACACACAGGTGACTTTACCCAAGTAGTCCTGCAAGGTGATGCCACCAGTAAGCCTCCCTTAGCCTAAAGGGACCAATGACAGAAAAGGCTGCCATTACCTTTGCATAAATAAATACAGAACCAAATAGTATATTTCCATCTCATAGATGACAACTGTCTTGGATTCGCTGGACAGTCCCATATCTTGGCACTCTGTCCTGCTGATGCTGTGTCCTGGGCTTGCAATATCTGAGTTACTGCACCTGCACAGTAATTCAAAAAAGCATTACATGTCAGGCATTAGGGCTGCGAGTAGGCATTCCCTGCACATTTAAAGGTGAGACCAATCTGTAAAGTGGGTGTGGATGGGTGCACCTCCCCAGAAAGTTGGCGCATGAAATGTGGTACATGAGTGGGGTTAACTGTGTTCTGGGATACGGTACCATAATATCGGCAATTATGCATTTGCAGGCATACCAGTGAAGTTCTAAGTTGTTTCTTCATGTAAAGTAAATGTATTATTTAATGAAATCTCTCCCATAAAAACAAAATCTGTACAGAGAAATTCTAAGGATGCCACAAAACCATTTTATTGTCTTCCAGCTCTCACAAAGGAATATCTTCCTTGTTCAGCTGTGTGTGTAATCTGAGCTTCTGTCACTGAGGGCTAACTAAACTATAGACTATTCACAGCAAAGCATTCAAATCTGGGACACCATGTTTTAGACCCCTTTCACACTCCATTGCTTGTAGTGCAAAAAGCTGTGCAGAGATCAGTGGTGCAAAAAGAGTGACACACACGTAAATATACACTATATTGTGAAAAGTATTGGGACGCCTGCCTTGACATAAACATGATCTTTAATGGCATCTGAGTCTTAGTCCATAGGGATCAATATTGGTTTGGCCCAACCTTTGCAGCTATAACAGCTTCAACTCTTCTGGGAAGGCTGTCCACAAGGTTTAGGAGTGTGTCTATGGGAATGTTTGACCATTCTTCCAGAAGCGCATTTGTGAGGTCAGGCACTGATGTTGGACATGAAAGCCTGGCTCATAGTCTCTGCTCTAATTCATCCCAAAGGTGTTCTATCGGGTGGAGGGCAGGGCTCTGTAAGACAATCTTGTTCCTCAACCCCAAACTCGCTCATCCATGTCTTTATAGACCTTGCTTTGTGCACTGGTGCTCAGTCATGTTGGAACATTCCCAAACTGTTCCCACAAAGTTGGGAGCATGAAATTGTCCAAAATGCCTTGGTATGCTGACACCTTAATGCCCCATACACACGGTCGGAAATTCTAACGGAAAAAGTCAGATCGGATTATGTTGTCGGAAAATCAGATCGTGTGTGGGCTCTATCTGACTTTTTCTGTTGGAATTTCCGACGGAAAAAGTTTGAGAGCTGGATCTAAAATTTTCCAACAACAAAATCCGGACTTTTTCTGATCGTGTGTAGAGAATTCCGAAAGTGCCACGCATGCTCAGAAAAAATTTGGAGATGAAAGCTATTGGCTACTGGCCTCTACGTAGTCCCGTCGTACTTGTTTTACGTCACCTCATTCCGAACGATCTGATTTTCCAACAACTTTGTGTGACCATGTGTATGTAAGACAAGTTTCGGCCAAAATTCGTCAGAAAAAATCAGATGGATTTTGTGGTTGGAATGTCTGACCGTGTGTATGGGGCATTAGAGTTCCCTTCACTGGAACTAAGGGGCCAAGTCCAACCCCTGAAAAACAACCCCACATCTAATCCCCCCTCCACCAAATGATTTGGACCACTGCACAAAGAAAGGTACATAAAGACATGGATGAGTCAGTATTATTGAACCCTACGGACTAAGACTGGGATGCCATTAAAGTTCATGTATGTGTAAAGGCAGTTGTCCCAATACTTTTAACAATATAGTGTAGCTTGGAATTCTATTTGTATAGGGAAGGAAGGGGAATGTTTCCTGTTTTTATTTTCGAGCTGCACAAAAACCAATTTACAGAAATACAGCCACTAGGATTCTACACACCTATTTATGTGATAGAAATGTGGTACAGCAACCATGTAAACATACAAACGTCTTATCCAAATTTACTTTCAGGCAGAAAAAAGATCTTGAAGTGTGTACAAATGTCACAATTGTCCTTTAATATGCAAAGAAATTCCAAACATGCTTTGGGCCAGCTATCACAGATAGTCTTGATTTCTGGATTATGTAATAATCTAGTTTAATAATCTAGTTTTGCTTCCACAATGTCAAGATCAGAGGGGACACAGCGAGACCCCTGCAGCCTTCAGCGATAGAGATTAATGGTCCTGGCTCGACAAACCTGGTAAGCATGGAAGCCAACCATCAATCTCAAAGACAGGGATCGGCCCTAATCACCATCCTTTCGTGCTGCTCTATGGCGTAGACGAACCTGGAGCTGTGCATATAAATAGATTTGTCTGTCAATGACCGATCCTAGAGAAAGGACATCTCTGCCAATACGCCAAAATAATACCCAGGGATGTGTGGCCTCTGAAGTGTGCAGCCTAAGGTCACTGCTATTCTGCTGTGCTAAAAGGCCTGGGCATGCTGTAATCCCATCACAACATATTTGATAAACTGGATTGTAGAATAATTATTGGCATTGCAAGGTTTCCAGCCACACAGTTAAATGCACTTTAGCTTTAGCTGGACCTGTTTTCAGTATGCTCAGTGATGTGTCACTTCCAGGTATTTATTAGCTTTCATTCACTGACATCTCGGTGCCACTCCCTCCCCCCCCGCCCAGCCCCAACAATGCCTTCATCTGCTTTTCTTTCCAGAAAAATGGTGCCATCTTTAATAGGACATCATTCAGGGTCACCATCTACTTCCTGGGCTAAGATGCTGAATAAGAGATAACACAATTATGTAAAGGTTACATTGTTGCAGTTTGATCACTGGGGAGCGGAGACTGAGGAAATGCTTCCTCCTGCCTGCATTAGGGTGATGACTTCATCTTAACAAAGTCACTAATTAGAGACCAAGGATGGATTTTTTATGCTCATGCACACTAGAAGCTAAGCCCTGGTGCACAAGGCTCCAGCTTTAAGCTGTGGCTGCAGACCACAGCAGCACCATCCAGCTCCATCACCAGCAACATTTGGGGGAAGTCTGAGCCCATGGGTGAATGCCCTGAACGCAAGCAGTCTGTGTTCTTGACATTGATCCTTGAGCGCATATGCCCATAAACATGCATAGCGCTAGGTGTTCTGCCTAGTCCTGTCCAGACACAGCAGATGTCAGGCTGCCAGCAGCGGGCTGGGCAGTGCAACAGTGCCAGAGCCTCATGCTCAAGGGCTTAATGTCCAGTGGGCATGAGGCTGAAATGTGATTTTTATTTTTTGTAAAATTATTCCATTGCTGAATAATAATCATACTATGCTGTCCAAAAAATCTGACAGCAGTTTTAGTCTCCCTTGGGCTACCAGATAACATCCATTTCTGCAGGAATTGTGCCAAAGGGCACAACCTAAGCAGAGCTAATGTTTGGGTAGTGGTGCCCCTTTGACAGGGAATACACGCCCATCAATCAGTATTCAGCAGGGTGCCTGGAGCTGCTGGCAAGTGATTTTTATACAGCTTTTAGTAGAAGTTTAGGTTTTAGGACAGTCGGAATTGGGTAGGGAAGGATACAGGAGCATTAGACTATCAGTAAAATAAACTGTGGTCAGATCACATTTTATGTGCATTTAACATATTTTACCTGTTATTTACCTGTAAAAGCCTCCTTTGTGTAGACATCCAAAAAGCCCAAAGACTGCTGCTGGATGCTGACAACTTGGTGTGGTGTCAGCAACCCCAGCAGACTTCGAGCTGTCATTCAACTGACATTCTATAGCAGTCTCTTAACTTTGTGGTCTCAGGGAACCCCTTCTAAAAATGTCTACAACTTATGATACATTAGTGTGATTGATGGTCAAGAATGCTACTTACACTTGCGGTCATTGGGAAGAATCCCCTCTTACAGATATCTAAAATTATCAACGGTGTCAGTGAGAACTAATCTAATCTAAGGCAAATATTGCAGATTGCTCAAGGAACCCCTAGCAACAGCTGGAGGAACCCTAGGCTTCCATGGAACCCTGGTTGAGAAACCCTTCTCTATATTATTATCCTTCACTTCTCCCCCTGCTGTAATATAAGTGGTTATGTAGGGAAGTGAAATGAAGGACGGAGGAGCTGGGCCAGCACAAATGTAACTAGACATTTCTGGAAGGCTATGATATCCAAGGAGGGAGGGGCTGTGCTAGAGAACTGAACTCTTCCTGAATTAGTCAAATTTTCAACCAAGTTCCAAAACGTTAAAACGTGAATAAAATCATTTATGGAGAAGAAAACAACACTGCAAGTAGACTTTTAAAATATAAAAATTTTCTGCGTTTGCTGTCATTTTTTTAAGTTTTGTTTTCTAAAGCAAAAAATTTTCGTTTTAGTTATGAATACAGTATGGAATGGTTAAAACTGCAGTTATTCCCATTGGGGAGATTTCCTGGTAGCACCTGTCCTGCTACCAGGACAGGTGCCCCTATTGGAGTATGTCTCCTCCACCCCTGAAAAACAGTAACACTGGTTTCTTACCTGCAGAGGCTTCCATCTTCACCTGGTCTTCCTTTCGGGACTGCGTGCTGCAGACGATTGAATGGCCGAGCCGCGATGGCGTCACTCCCTTCCATGTGCGTGGGATTCATGGCTGCAGCACAGATCTCTGAAGGAACGGCACAGTTGCCTATTTCTTCAGAGCGCATAAGCCAGTGGTGCCACCAGCTGCTGCTCACTAGAACATTTCCTAAAAGACTGTTTGAATCTTGGCCAGTTCAGCAGGGCCTGGCTAATATTCAAACCATGTATGGGCAGGGTGAATGTACCCAAGTTGATTTATCAATAAACCTGGGAACAACCAGCCTGCCAGATTTTACATGTGGTAACAGCTGTTATAGCCACTAGCAATAATCACTGTGTCCTCCCGGTGGGGATGGCTTTCCCAGCCAGGAGAACAAAATGGATTTGTGTGAGAGATTCCTCCATCAACACTGACTGTGTTAATTGCAGAATCATAAAATTTTCTTTCCTGCAAAGAAAATCACTCTCTCTATGGACAGCTTTACTTGTGTACACACTCATCAATGCCCGGGACCAGGCGGCACAGCACTCATGTGAAAGTTAACATTATGGTGGTACCCTGGCTTAGAGAGCTGTATACCGTAAGCAGTAGACTAACATACAGAGTTTCTCTGTGAAGTGTCTTGTCCCATGTCACTATACTCCCTTGCTTGATGAATGCTGTGTTTAGGAGGAGCACTGCTGATCCTATGCCCTCTCCACCAATCCAGTGTATCTCTGCCACTTCACTCCCAGTGACAGAATGAGGTCCCGCCATGCACTAGCGCAGAGCCTTATGTGTGCACATAATTAACGCCTCTCTCCTGTACCATGCGCTGGAGACCCAACCATTAGCGAAGGAGCCAGAACAATGAGGAACCAACCATCCCCTACACCAGGGTACCATGCTTTGTTGTATTCCCACCAGTCTATGGATGCCCGTGGCAACCTTTTGTAGTTCTCTTGCTTTTTGTACCCTGCATGTATGTACATTACAGGCCCTGTTCTTCTGAAACGCCATGTACCACCATGCACCCCTTTGAATAATTTCAGACCAGGCAGGAGAAGGAGCAGATCAAGCCCTATATCTTTTCCTGTCCGTGTATGGAGATGGGGCCCATTTAGACAGCTATGCACTCGGCGGTTGTGGTACTTGGTCACTTGGGGAGCCACAGTCCATTCTGAATATTGTGTCCGGGTTCAGGTGGTCTGAAACCCAGACACACAATTCCAAACCCGGACTGACCCAGAAAGGAGCCAAGTTCTACAGTAGTACTACATGTTGCAGTAGTTCTTCCTCTGTGAATCCCATGTGGAAGAGAGTATGCTTTTGTAGCCTACAGCAGGGGGCAGGACTCAGAAAGCCCAGGAAAAGAGAACCTAGACACAGTTAACCCCTTACCATCCTGTGCAGCCTGGACTGTCTGTATAGCTAAACAGTGCAATGAATACAACAGCAGAAATACGCTCAATGACACCCCTAATGGAAGCACCTACTTACACAGCAATAAATACCAGACAAGACCAGACACCCTTCCATACATGGCTGGGCCAAGAAGTAGGCAAAAGTGGAGGTTGCAGTGGACGCTTCAACAGAATGAGGCACAAAAAGTAGTTCACAGCTCATGAGAGCTGCACTTTGGCCTTTTGACCATGGGGAATAAAGTACTTTCCCCCGGCTCTATTTCCATATCATAGTGTAAAGACTCAGATGCACAGAAATTTTGAAAATTCTCACTGTGATGGGGTGGGAGCTCAAACCCCTCCCCCTTTCCTCGGGGATATAATGTACTCCAAAGACCCCCAGGGATACCCCCATTGACAGATTACTGAGATGGATTCTAAGCATGACTTCACCAGTATTCTACCAACATTTTATCAATAAAGCAGAAGATAAACAGCAGGTGGCGGCACGCACGGCCTACGATGTGTAAAATAAAAAAGGGGAAATGTGGGCTTTAAGAAACATCAGGTGAGATAGCCGGCATGACAGAGACCCCCTTCCACCAGAAAGGAACAGATGGGAGATTATACAGAAGATTAAATACTCAAGAGGATGAGAGCCGCCGTGCAGGATGAGACGGCATCCTGGTCTCCATGGCGACCAATTCGCCCAGCTGCAGGGGTCACCATGCGCTGTGCCACTATTCAAAGAAGCTGATAACGCAGCTACGCCAGCCTCGTGCCACATTTTATCATCCTCCTGTACGTTGATCAAAACAAAAGGATGCTGGCATGTGAGCCTTTGTCATTACAGCAGTGAAAACTATTTTGTGTCCTTGGCTAGGATTCATCATCCCGCCTGGCCATTCAGCCCTCTGATCTCCTGACACAGAGCCATTATCGCCTGCCAATCTGTGGCAGCTGGAGTCATTTACCAGAAAAAGCACACAGACTGGTTCATTCATTCAGCTCACCTTAATTTAGGTTTTATGAAAAGAGAAAAGCAACCAGAACGAGAAAGCTTACTTAGAAAGCACAAGTGTTATGGTACAGGACTGCAGGTTCTTGTTACATGATACTCAGACCATATTTATATATTTCATGTGGGTAGAACTGCAGTGGGATCAGAGAGAGGATGGAGCTGGAACCAAGGAACACTTAGGAATTATGCCTATTATAAAAATAAGGATACTGGCCAACATGGCTGTCGGCTGCAAAAAAAATATTCAGATGCACCCTGCTCTTAAAGAATATGGGGGCTGCTAATTCTTTTAAAAATGCTAGCTGCCTGGCTATCAAAGTGATCTTGTAGCTTCAGCACCCTTCAATGCAGTACCCCACGAGAAGTATGTGAATTAGAAGTTCCGATATCATTCAGCCTTTCAGATCTACATGCTTATTCTCAAACAAAGACAGACGTCAAATAGTATTTTTACAGATGGCAGTCCCCATAGGAATGAGCTAACCATTCCCTCTAAAATCTGGAACTGGCAGTGGGCTGGATGACTGACTACAGGCACAGCTTAAAGAGACCCTGTCACCAACTTAAAAACTGCAAGTAAAAGCAGAGAAAAATTCAAATGCTTACTTGCAACGTTTTCCTTGTGGATACATGATTTTGTTTGTTTGCAACTTGCATCTGAACTTGCTGCAAAATTTGACAAATCAGAAAGAGTCAGTTTCCTAGCACCATCCCCTCCCTCTTGAATGTCATGACCCTCTCCTCTTCTGAGAGTGTCTAGTTACTGTCTGTACTGGCCCAGCTCCTCTGCCCCTCCCCTAACCTCTTTGCACTGCCTTTTACGTAGTTGTGGGGGGATTAGTGAAGGGAAATATTATTAAGTGACAGTTCTGAGCCTGTAGAGACAGCTGACATCAGGATGAAGATGGCGGCACCCAGCAGCAGTCTAAGCCCTTGTACACGGTCGCAAATTCCGATGGAAAATGTCCGAACCGTGTTTTGTCAGATAATCCGACAGTGCGTGGGCTCCGTCAGAATGTCCGACCAACAAAGTTTGAGAGCTGGATATTCCGACAACATGATCCGATCGACTTTGTCCGATCGTTTGTAAAGAATTTCCGATCAAAGTGCCACGCATGCTCAGATCAAATTACAAGACCAAAGCTATTGGCTACTAGCCTGAAAGTAGTCCCCTTGTAACCAATGAATGTCATCACGTTCCGAACGATCGGATTTTCCAACAACTTTGTCCGACCGTGTGTATGCAACACCAGCTTCGGACAAAATCCATCTGAAAAAATACTACGGATTTTGTTGTCGGAATGTCCGACCGTGTGTACAAGGGCTTAGTGCTTTTAGAGCTCTACACAATGGAGGCTTTTACAGGTAAATACTGTATAAAGTTATAGGAAGATTGTTGTTGAAATAAATAGTATGGTGACAGACTTTCCTGTTTTGCATCCATGTTTCAAAACAAATTTCTTGTCCTTGGCACCCTTGAGTGAATAAAACAACTCCTGTTTCCCATATTTGGAAAGACTTTTTTCTATCCCAAAGCACATCCCTCACTCTGTGACCTCTGGTCGGAATGGGTTTTTCACTATTCACTTACTGACCTCTGGTCATAGAGTGAACTATGTAAAGCCCAGTACTATAGGTATCGCACACTATTAATGTCCATATTTGGAATCTACAGATCACATAAAATGATCATGTGATGTGTAATCTTCCCCTTTGAAAGTGGGCAAAGCTCTTAACCTGTGAGCATGCAGCCTGCATTTGTGAAGCTCAGATTCAGGACAGTTCAGACAATTGGCAGTCATAGAGAAGTCTCCTGCTGCAAAAAACAAATCCCAGATTTAAAAGTGGAATCACCCAGCAGCCAGATGAAGACACAGAACGCAATTACATTCAAACTGTTCAAATTTCAATGAAGTGTGCCTTTAAATGATGCAAACAAAATACACACCATCATCACCATGGATCGGTGTGAGATCTATTTCCTGCGAGCAAACATGGCAATTCTAGCGAAGCCCTGAGAATAATCATTTTTGAAATTTGGTGCAGCAGCGAGAGGGTTAACTCCCGGAGTGCAGGTGCCGCTAGCAGGAGCTGGCTTCTTGTCCCCGAGAAAGTGACTCAGACAGAAGGCGCAAGGAGATGCCCGTCACCATGACAACACGGAGACTGCCCCACTTCAGCTGTGCAGGATTCACGGGGGAACGCCATTGTCTTATGCTGCGTAATCTGCCTGGATGGTGTGTAGACTAGGGAAGGGCAAAGGGGGCTCCGAGAGGTCCCACCGGGTACAAAAATGATTTAAAAAATGTAAAAAAATTAATCACTGGGATTTATGGTAATATAACAATTTCCTCCAGTTCAATGTGTATTCCATTATAACAACACCCAAAATAAACTCAGGGTGACCTGCCTATTGCAAGTGCTATCATAGGACTAATACACAGACATCAGGGCACACTGACCTCTCCTCTCCTAATACACAGACATCAGGGCACACTGACCTCTCCTCTCCTAATACACAGACATCAGGACACACTAACCTCTCCTCTCCTAATACACAGACATCAGGACACACTAACCTCTCCTCTCCTAATACACAGACATCAGGACACACTGACCTCTCCTCTCCTCAATACAAACATCAGGACACACTGACCTCTCCTCTCCTAATACACAGACATCAGGGCACACTGACCTCTCCTCTACTAATACACAGACATCAGGACACACTGACCTCTCCTCTCCTAATACACAGACATCAGGACACACTGACCTCTCCTCTCCTAATACACAGACATCAGGGCACACTGACCTCTCCTCTCCTAATATACAGACATCAGGACACACTGACCTCTCCTCTCCTAATACACAGACATCAGGACACACTGACCTCTACTCTCCTAATACACAGACATCAGGACACACTGACCTCTCCTCTCCTAATACACAGACATCAGGACACACTGACCTCTCCTCTCCTAATATACAGACATCAGGACACACTGACCTCTCCTCTCCTAATACACAGACATCAGGACACACTGACCTCTCCTCTCCTCTCCTCTCCCTAATACAGACATCAGGACACACTGACCTCTCCTCTCCTAATACACAAACATCAGGACACACTGACCTCTCCTCTCCTAATACACAGACATCAGAACACACTGACCTCTCCTCTCCTAATACACAGACATCAGGACACACTGACCTCTCCTCTCCTAATACACAGACATCAGGACACACTGACCTCTCCTCTCCTCCTAATCTACAGACATCAGAACACACTGACCTCTCCTCTCCTCTCCTAATACACAGACATCAGGACACTCTGACCTCTCCTCTCCTAATACACAGACATCAGAACACACTGACCTCTCCTCTCCTAATACACAGACATCAGGACACACTGACCTCTCCTCTCCTAATACACAGACATCAGGACACACTGACCTCTCCTCTCCTCCCCCTAATACAGACATCAGGACACACTGACCTCTCCTCTCCTAATACACAGACATCAGAACACACTGACCTCTCCTCTCCTAATACACAGACATCAGGACACACTGACCTCTCCTCTCCTCTCCCTAATACACAGACATCAGGACACACTGACCTCTCCTCTCCTCCTAATCTACAGACATCAGAGCACACTGACCTCTCCTCTCCTCTCCTAATACACAGACATCAGGACACACTGACCTCTCCTCTCCTAATACACAGACATCATAACACACTGACCTCTCCTCTCCTAATACACAGACATCAGGACACACTGACCTCTCCTCTCCTGTCCCTAATACACAGACATCAGGACACACTGACCTCTCCTCTCCTAATACACAGACATCATAACACACTGACCTCTCCTCTCCTAATACACAGACATCAGGACACACTGACCTCTCCTCTCCTGTCCCTAATACACAGACATCAGGACACACTGACCTCTCCTCTCCTAATACACAGACATCATAACACACTGACCTCTCCTCTCCTAATACACAGACATCAGGACACACTGACCTCTCCTCTCCTCCTAATACACAGACATCAGAACACACTGACCTCTCCTCTCCTAATACACAGACATCAGGACACACTGACCTCTCCTCTCCTCTCCCTAATTCACAGACATCAGGACACACTGACTTCTCCTCTCCTCCTAATACACAGACATCAGAACACACTGACCTCTCCTCTCCTAATACACAGACATCAGGACACACTGACCTCTCCTCTCCTAATACACAGACATCAGGACACACTGACCTCTCCTCTCCTAATACACAGACATCAGGACACACTGACCTCTCCTCTCCTCCTCCTAATACACAGACATCAGGACACACTGACCTCTCCTCTCCCCTCCTAATACACAGACATCAGGACACACTGACCTCTCCTCTCCTAATACACAGACATCAGGACACACTGACCTCTACTCTCCTCCTCCTAATACACAGACATCAGGACACACTGACCTCTCCTCTCCTCTCCTAATACACAGACATCAGGACACACTGACCTCTCCTCTCCCTAATACAGACATCAGGACACACTGACCTCTCCTCTCCTAATACACAGACATCAGGACACACTGACCTCTCCTCTCCTCTCCCTAATACACAGACATCAGGACACACTGACCTCTCCTCTCCTCTCCCTAATACAGACATCAGGACACACTGACCTCTCCTCTCCTAATACACAGACATCAGAACACACTGACCTCTCCTCTCCTAATACACAGACATCAGGACACACTGACCTCTCCTCTCCTCTCCCTAATACACAGACATCAGGACACACTGACCTCTCCTCTCCTCCTAATCTACAGACATCAGAACACACTGACCTCTCCTCTCCTCTCCTAATACACAGACATCAGGACACTCTGACCTCTCCTCTCCTAATACACAGACATCAGAACACACTGACCTCTCCTCTCCTAATACACAGACATCAGGACACACTGACCTCTCCTCTCCTCCCCCTAATACAGACATCAGGACACACTGACCTCTCCTCTCCTAATACACAGACATCAGAACACACTGACCTCTCCTCTCCTAATACACAGACATCAGGACACACTGACCTCTCCTCTCCTCTCCCTAATACACAGACATCAGGACACACTGACCACTCCTCTCCTCCTAATCTACAGAGATCAGAGCACACTGACCTCTCCTCTCCTCTCCTAATACACAGACATCAGGACACACTGACCTCTCCTCTCCTAATACACAGACATCATAACACACTGACCTCTCCTCTCCTAATACACAGACATCAGGACACACTGACCTCTCCTCTCCTAATACACAGACATCAGGACACACTGACCTCTCCTCTCCTGTCCCTAATACACAGACATCAGGACACACTGACCTCTCCTCTCCTCCTAATACACAGACATCAGAACACACTGACCTCTCCTCTCCTAATACACAGACATCAGGACACACTGACCTCTCCTCTCCTGTCCCTAATACACAGACATCAGGACACACTGACCTCTCCTCTCCTAATACACAGACATCATAACACACTGACCTCTCCTCTCCTAATACACAGACATCAGGACACACTTGACTCTCCTCTCCTGTCCCTAATACACAGACATCAGGACACACTGACCTCTCCTCTCCTAATACACAGACATCATAACACACTGACCTCTCCTCTCCTAATACACAGACATCAGGACACACTGACCTCTCCTCTCCTGTCCCTAATACACAGACATCAGGACACACTGACCTCTCCTCTCCTCCTAATACACAGACATCAGAACACACTGACCTCTCCTCTCCTAATACACAGACATCAGGACACACTGACCTCTCCTCTCCTCTCCCTAATTCACAGACATCAGGACACACTGACTTCTCCTCTCCTCCTAATACACAGACATCAGAACACACTGACCTCTCCTCTCCTAATACACAGACATCAGGACACACTGACCTCTCCTCTCCTCCTCCTAATACACAGACATCAGGACACACTGACCTCTCCTCTCCTAATACACAGACATCAGGACACACTGACCTCTCCTCTCCTCCTCCTAATACACAGACATCAGGACACACTGACCTCTCCTCTCCCCTCCTAATACACAGACATCAGGACACACTGACCTCTCCTCTCCTAATACACATACATCAGGACACACTGACCTCTACTCTCCTCCTCCTAATACACAGACATCAGGACACACTGACCTCTCCTCTCCTCTCCTAATACACAGACATCAGGACACACTGACCTCTCCTCTCCCTAATACAGACATCAGGACACACTGACCTCTCCTCTCCTAATACACAGACATCAGGACACACTGACCTCTCCTCTCCTCTCCCTAATACACAGACATCAGGACACACTGACCTCTCCTCTCCTCCTAATCTACAGACATCAGAGCACACTGACCTCTCCTCTCCTCTCCTAATACACAGACATCAGGACACACTGACCTCTCCTCTCCTAATACACAGACATCAGGACACACTGACCTCTCCTCTCCTCTCCTCTCCTAATACACAGACATCAGGACACACTGACCTCTCCTCTCCTCTCCTAATACACAGACATCACTACAGACTGAACTCTCCTCTCCTAATACACAGACATCAGGACACACTGACCTCTCCTCTCCCTAATACAGACATCATAACACACTGACCTCTCCTCTCCTAATACACAGACATCAGGACACACTGACCTCTCCTCTCCTCCTCCTAATACACAGACATCAGGACACACTGACCTCTCCTCTCCCCTCCTAATACACAGACATCAGGACACACTGACCTCTCCTCTCCTCCTAATCTACAGACATCAGAACACACTGACCTCTCCTCTCCTAATACACAGACATCAGGACACTCTGACCTCTCCTCTCCTAATACACAGACATCAGAACACACTGACCTCTCCTCTCCTAATACACAGACATCAGGACACACTGACCTCTCCTCTCCTAATACACAGACATCAGGACACACTGACCTCTCCTCTCCTCCCCCTAATACAGACATCAGGACACACTGACCTCTCCTCTCCTAATACACAGACATCAGAACACACTGACCTCTCCTCTCCTAATACACAGACATCAGGACACACTGACCTCTCCTCTCCTCTCCCTAATACACAGACATCAGGACACACTGACCTCTCCTCTCCTAATACACAGACATCAGAACACACTGACCTCTCCTCTCCTAATACACAGACATCAGGACACACTGACCTCTCCTCTCCTCTCCCTAATACACAGACATCAGGACACACTGACCTCTCCTCTCCTCCTAATCTACAGACATCAGAACACACTGACCTCTCCTCTCCTCTCCTAATACACAGACATCAGGACACTCTGACCTCTCCTCTCCTAATACACAGACATCAGAACACACTGACCTCTCCTCTCCTAATACACAGACATCAGGACACACTGACCTCTCCTCTCCTCCCCCTAATACAGACATCAGGACACACTGACCTCTCCTCTCCTAATACACAGACATCAGAACACACTGACCTCTCCTCTCCTAATACACAGACATCAGGACACACTGACCTCTCCTCTCCTCTCCCTAATACACAGACATCAGGACACACTGACCACTCCTCTCCTCCTAATCTACAGAGATCAGAGCACACTGACCTCTCCTCTCCTCTCCTAATACACAGACATCAGGACACACTGACCTCTCCTCTCCTAATACACAGACATCATAACACACTGACCTCTCCTCTCCTAATACACAGACATCAGGACACACTGACCTCTCCTCTCCTAATACACAGACATCAGGACACACTGACCTCTCCTCTCCTGTCCCTAATACACAGACATCAGGACACACTGACCTCTCCTCTCCTCCTAATACACAGACATCAGAACACACTGACCTCTCCTCTCCTAATACACAGACATCAGGACACACTGACCTCTCCTCTCCTGTCCCTAATACACAGACATCAGGACACACTGACCTCTCCTCTCCTAATACACAGACATCATAACACACTGACCTCTCCTCTCCTAATACACAGACATCAGGACACACTTGACTCTCCTCTCCTGTCCCTAATACACAGACATCAGGACACACTGACCTCTCCTCTCCTAATACACAGACATCATAACACACTGACCTCTCCTCTCCTAATACACAGACATCAGGACACACTGACCTCTCCTCTCCTGTCCCTAATACACAGACATCAGGACACACTGACCTCTCCTCTCCTCCTAATACACAGACATCAGAACACACTGACCTCTCCTCTCCTAATACACAGACATCAGGACACACTGACCTCTCCTCTCCTCTCCCTAATTCACAGACATCAGGACACACTGACTTCTCCTCTCCTCCTAATACACAGACATCAGAACACACTGACCTCTCCTCTCCTAATACACAGACATCAGGACACACTGACCTCTCCTCTCCTCCTCCTAATACACAGACATCAGGACACACTGACCTCTCCTCTCCTAATACACAGACATCAGGACACACTGACCTCTCCTCTCCTCCTCCTAATACACAGACATCAGGACACACTGACCTCTCCTCTCCCCTCCTAATACACAGACATCAGGACACACTGACCTCTCCTCTCCTAATACACATACATCAGGACACACTGACCTCTACTCTCCTCCTCCTAATACACAGACATCAGGACACACTGACCTCTCCTCTCCTCTCCTAATACACAGACATCAGGACACACTGACCTCTCCTCTCCCTAATACAGACATCAGGACACACTGACCTCTCCTCTCCTAATACACAGACATCAGGACACACTGACCTCTCCTCTCCTCTCCCTAATACACAGACATCAGGACACACTGACCTCTCCTCTCCTCCTAATCTACAGACATCAGAGCACACTGACCTCTCCTCTCCTCTCCTAATACACAGACATCAGGACACACTGACCTCTCCTCTCCTAATACACAGACATCAGGACACACTGACCTCTCCTCTCCTCTCCTCTCCTAATACACAGACATCAGGACACACTGACCTCTCCTCTCCTCTCCTAATACACAGACATCACTACAGACTGAACTCTCCTCTCCTAATACACAGACATCAGGACACACTGACCTCTCCTCTCCCTAATACAGACATCATAACACACTGACCTCTCCTCTCCTAATACACAGACATCAGGACACACTGACCTCTCCTCTCCTCCTCCTAATACACAGACATCAGGACACACTGACCTCTCCTCTCCCCTCCTAATACACAGACATCAGGACACACTGACCTCTCCTCTCCTCCTAATCTACAGACATCAGAACACACTGACCTCTCCTCTCCTAATACACAGACATCAGGACACTCTGACCTCTCCTCTCCTAATACACAGACATCAGAACACACTGACCTCTCCTCTCCACAGACATCAGGACACACTGACCTCTCCTCTCCTCCCCCTAATACAGACATCAGGACACACTGACCTCTCCTCTCCTAATACACAGACATCAGAACACACTGACCTCTCCTCTCCTAATACACAGACATCAGGACACACTGACCTCTCCTCTCCTCTCCCTAATACACAGACATCAGGACACACTGACCTCTCCTCTTCTCCTAATCTACAGAGATCAGAGCACACTGACCTCTCCTCTCCTCTCCTAATACACAGACATCAGGACACACTGACCTCTCCTCTCCTAATACACAGACATCATAACACACTGACCTCTCCTCTCCTAATACACAGACATCAGGACACACTGACCTCTCCTCTCCTGTCCCTAATACACAGACATCAGGACACACTGACCTCTCCTCTCCTCCTAATACACAGACATCAGAACACACTGACCTCTCCTCTCCTAATACACAGACATCAGGACACACTGACCTCTCCTCTCCTGTCCCTAATACACAGACATCAGGACACACTGACCTCTCCTCTCCTAATACACAGACATCATAACACACTGACCTCTCCTCTCCTAATACACAGACATCAGGACACACTTGACTCTCCTCTCCTGTCCCTAATACACAGACATCAGGACACACTGACCTCTCCTCTCCTAATACACAGACATCATAACACACTGACCTCTCCTCTCCTAATACACAGACATCAGGACACACTGACCTCTCCTCTCCTGTCCCTAATACACAGACATCAGGACACACTGACCTCTCCTCTCCTCCTAATACACAGACATCAGAACACACTGACCTCTCCTCTCCTAATACACAGACATCAGGACACACTGACCTCTCCTCTCCTCTCCCTAATTCACAGACATCAGGACACACTGACTTCTCCTCTCCTCCTAATACACAGACATCAGAACACACTGACCTCTCCTCTCCTAATACACAGACATCAGGACACACTGACCTCTCCTCTCCTCCTCCTAATACACAGACATCAGGACACACTGACCTCTCCTCTCCTAATACACAGACATCAGGACACACTGACCTCTCCTCTCCTCCTCCTAATACACAGACATCAGGACACACTGACCTCTCCTCTCCCCTCCTAATACACAGACATCAGGACACACTGACCTCTCCTCTCCTAATACACATACATCAGGACACACTGACCTCTACTCTCCTCCTCCTAATACACAGACATCAGGACACACTGACCTCTCCTCTCCTCTCCTAATACACAGACATCAGGACACACTGACCTCTCCTCTCCCTAATACAGACATCAGGACACACTGACCTCTCCTCTCCTAATACACAGACATCAGGACACACTGACCTCTCCTCTCCTCAATACACAGACATCAGGACACACTGACCTCTCCTCTCCTCCTAATCTACAGACATCAGAGCACACTGACCTCTCCTCTCCTCTCCTAATACACAGACATCAGGACACACTGACCTCTCCTCTCCTAATACACAGACATCAGGACACACTGACCTCTCCTCTCCTCTCCTAATACACAGACATCAGGACACACTGACCTCTCCTCTCCTCTCCTAATACACAGACCTCACTACAGACTGAACTCTCCTCTCCTAATACACAGACATCAGGACACACTGACCTCTCCTCTCCCTAATACAGACATCATAACACACTGACCTCTCCTCTCCTAATACACAGACATCAGGACACACTGACCTCTCCTCTCCTCCTCCTAATACACAGACATCAGGACACACTGACCTCTCCTCTCCCCTCCTAATACACAGACATCAGGACACACTGACCTCTCCTCTCCTAATACACAGACATCAGGACACACTGACCTCTACTCTCCTCCTCCTAATACACAGACATCAGGACACACTGACCTCTCCTCTCCTAATACACAGACATCAGGACACACTGACCTCTCCTCTCCCTAATACAGACATCAGGACACACTGACCTCTCCTCTCCTAATACACAGACATCAGGACACACTGACCTCTCCTCTCCTCTCCCTAATACACAGACATCAGGACACACTGACCTCTCCTCTCCTCCTAATCTACAGACATCAGAGCACACTGACCTCTCCTCTCCTCTCCTAATACACAGACATCAGGACACACTGACCTCTCCTCTCCTAATACACAGACATCAGGACACACTGACCTCTCCTCTCCTCTCCTAATACACAGACATCAGGACACACTGACCTCTCCTCTCCTCTCCTAATACACAGACATCACTACAGACTGAACTCTCCTCTCCTAATACACAGACATCAGGACACACTGACCTCTCCTCTCCCTAATACAGACATCATAACACACTGACCTCTCCTCTCCTAATACACAGACATCAGGACACACTGACCTCTCCTCTCCTGTCCCTAATACACAGACATCAGGACACACTGACCTCTCCTCTCCTCCTAATACACAGACATCAGAACACACTGACCTCTCCTCTCCTAATACACAGACATCAGGACACACTGACCTCTCCTCTCCTCTCCCTAATTCACAGACATCAGGACACACTGACTTCTCCTCTCCTCCTAATACACAGACATCAGAACACACTGACCTCTCCTCTCCTAATACACAGACATCAGGACACACTGACCTCTCCTCTCCTCCTCCTAATACACAGACATCAGGACACACTGACCTCTCCTCTCCTAATACACAGACATCAGGACACACTGACCTCTCCTCTCCTCCTCCTAATACACAGACATCAGGACACACTGACCTCTCCTCTCCCCTCCTAATACACAGACATCAGGACACACTGACCTCTCCTCTCCTAATACACAGACATCAAGACACACTGACCTCTACTCTCCTCCTCCTAATACACAGACATCAGGACACACTGACCTCTCCTCTCCTCTCCTAATACACAGACATCAGGACACACTGACCTCTCCTCTCCCTAATACAGACATCAGGACACACTGACCTCTCCTCTCCTAATACACAGACATCAGGACACACTGACCTCTTCTCTCCTCTCCTAATACACAGACATCAGGACACACTGACCTCTCCTCTCCCTAATACACAGACATCAGGACACACTGACCTCTCCTCTCCTCCTAATACACAGACATCAGAACACACTGACCTCTCCTCTCCTAATACACAGACATCAGGACACACTGACCTCTCCTCTCCTAATACACAGACATCACTACACACTGAACTCTCCTCTCCTAATACACAGACATCAGGACACACTGACCTCTCCTCTCCTAATACACAGACATCAGGACACACTGACCTCTACTCTCCTAATACAGACATCAGGACACATTGACCTCTACTCTCCTAATACACAGACATCAGGACACACTGACCTCTCCTCTCCTAATACACAGACATCAGGACACACTGACCTCTCCTCTCCTCTCCTAATACACAGACATCAGGACACACTGACCTCTCCTCTCCTAATACACAGACATCAGGACACAGTGACCTCTCCTCTCCTAATACACAGACATCAGGACACATTGACCTCTCCTCTCCTCTCCTAATACACAGACATCAGGACACACTGACCTCTCCTCTCCTAATACACAGACATCAGGACACACTGACCTCTCCTCTCCTAATACACAGACATCAGGACACACTGACCTCTCCTCTCCTAATACACAGACATCAGGACACACTGACCTCTCCTCTCCTAATACACAGACATCAGGACACAGTGACCTCTCCTCTCCTAATACACAGACATCAGGACACACTGACCTCTCCTCTCCTAATACACAGACATCAGGACACACTGACCTCTCCTCTCCTAATACACAGACATCAGGACACACTGACCTCTCCTCTCCTAATACACAGACATCAGGACACACTGACCTCTCCTCTCCTAATACACAGACATCAGGACACACTGACCTCTACTCTCCTAATACACAGACATCAGGACACACTGACCTCTCCTCTCCTCTCCTAATACAGACATCAGGACACACTGACCTCTCCTCTGCTCTCCTAATACACAGACATCAGGACACACTGACCTCTCCTCTCCTCTCCTAATACAGACATCAGGACACACTGACCTCTCCTAATACACAGACATCAGGACACACTGACCTCTCCTCTCCTCTCCTAATACACAGACATCAGGACACACTGACCTCTCCTCTCCTCTCCCTAATACACAGACATCAGGACACACTGACCTCTCCTCTCCTCCTAATACACAGACATCAGAACACACTGACCTCTCCTCTCCTAATACACAGACATCAGGACACACTGACCTCTCCTCTCCTAATACACAGACATCAGGACACACTGACCTCTCCTCTCCTCCTAATACACAGACATCAGAACACACTGACCTCTCCTCTCCTAATACACAGACATCAGGACACACTGACCTCTCCTCTCCTAATACACAGACATCACTACACACTGAACTCTCCTCTCCTAATACACAGACATCAGGACACACTGACCTCTCCTCTCCTAATACACAGACATCAGGACACACTGACCTCTACTCTCCTAATACAGACATCAGGACACATTGACCTCTACTCTCCTAATACACAGACATCAGGACACACTGACCTCTCCTCTCCTAATACACAGACATCAGGACACACTGACCTCTCCTCTCCTCTCCTAATACACAGACATCACTACAGACTGAACTCTCCTCTCCTAATACACAGACATCAGGACACACTGACCTCTCCTCTCCCTAATACAGACATCAGAACACACTGACCTCTCCTCTCTTAATACACAAACATCAGAACACACTGACCTCTCCTCTCCTAATACACAGACATCAGGACACACTGACCTCTCCTCTCCTAATACACAGACATCAGGACACACTGACCTCTCCTCTCCTCTCCTAATACACAGACCTCAGGACACACTGACCTCTCCTCTCCTAATACACAGACATCAGGACACAGTGACCTCTCCTCTCCTAATACACAGACATCAGGACACACTGACCTCTCCTCTCCTCTCCTAATACACAGACATCAGGACACACTGACCTCTCCTCTCCTAATGCACAGACATCAGGACACACTGACCTCTCCTCTCCTAATACACAGACATCAGGACACACTGACCTCTACTCTCCTAATACACAGACATCAGGACACACTGACCTCTCCTCTCCTCTCCTAATACAGACATCAGGACACACTGACCTCTCCTCTGCTCTCCTAATACACAGACATCAGGACACACTGACCTCTCCTCTCCTCTCCTAATACAGACATCAGGACACACTGACCTCTCCTCTCCTAATACACAGACATCAGGACACACTGACCTCTCCTCTCCTCTCCTCTCCTAATACACAGACATCAGGACACACTGACCTCTCCTCTCCTCTCCCTAATACACAGACATCAGGACACACTGACCTCTCCTCCTAATACACAGACATCAGAACACACTGACCTCTCCTCTCCTAATACACAGACATCAGGACACACTGACCTCTCCTCTCCTAATACACAGACATCACTACACACTGAACTCTCCTCTCCTAATACACAGACATCAGGACACACTGACCTCTCCTCTCCTAATACAGACATCAGGACACACTGACCTCTCCTCTCCTAATACACAGACATCAGGACACACTGACCTCTCCTCTCCTAATACACAGACATCAGGACACACTGACCTCTCCTCTCCTCTCCTAATACACAGACATCACTACAGACTGAACTCTCCTCTCCTAATACACAGACATCAGGACACACTGACCTCTCCTCTCCCTAATACAGACATCAGAACACACTGACCTCTCCTCTCTTAATACACAAACATCAGGACACACTGACCTCTCCTCTCCTAATACACAGACGTCAGGACACACTGACCTCTCCTCTCCTAATACACAGACATCAGGACACACTGACCTCTCCTCTCCTCTCCTAATACACAGACATCAGGACACACTGACCTCTCCTCTCCTAATACACAGACGTCAGGACACAGTGACCTCTCCTCTCCTAATACACAGACATCAGGACACACTGACCTCTCCTCTCCTCTCCTAATACACAGACATCAGGACACACTGACCTCTCCTCTCCTAATACACAGACATCAGGACACACTGACCTCTCCTCTCCTAATACACAGACATCAGGACACACTGACCTCTCCTCTCCTCTCTTAATACACAGACATCAGGACACACTGACCTCTCCTCTCCTCCTAATACACAGACATCAGGACACACTGACCTCTCCTCTCCTCTCCTAATACACAGACATCAGGACACACTGACCTCTCCTCTCCTCTCCTAATACACACACACCAGGACACACTGGCCTCTCCTCTCCTTATAAAGAGATCACAATATACCATATCCTAATCATGGCAATAATTCTGATTATGAGCTGCAGTGAATGACCTGGGCCCCCATTACTTATATAGCACGCTGTGGGATACTACCAGGAGTTACATAATAAATGTAATAGAGTCAGAGACACGTGAAATGAATTGCAGGTTTTGGTCTGATGAACAATGCAAACTCCAGCTTAAACACACAATTACCTCTAGGGAGACATCCCAACATTACACCTTCTCTTAAGAACCAGTTAAGGAGAAAAAAAAATAAAAAATCTGCAACTTCACATTACAGAAAAAATGATTCTCATTAATCGGAGGCGGAGTGCTGAGTTTTTCATGCAGTACCTGTATACAGTAACAGTATGATACTCCCCTACAGAGCACCATTATTACAGTGAGTCATGCTACCGAGCATACTCCCACTCTCCCCTCACACAGTCATGACCACTTTTGACTTTCTTCAAGCTGTATTTTAATAAATTTCTCCAAATATTTTTTGCTAGATGTGTGGGCATTTTCTTGTAGGATTTGATGCAATATTTGTGCCTGCCCTTAGGGTTTTTGCTATATAGTATTGCACCATATTGTAATAACACGCTGACACTTGGGGGTTCATGTACAATGACATACATGACACATGATGTCCCAGTCAAATGGCACACTGATACTTGGGGGTCCATGTACACAGGGCCATCTTCAATGTGGGACCATTATTGTGGGGCCCAAAGCAGCTGCTCTTTGAGCCTGCACTGCCCACAAATAGTTAATAAGTGGATTTGGCTATCACTCAGGAGATGAGGGTGGAATTGAATGTTGGGGGCACTGGTGATTGGTTTGGTGTTTTGTCTGCAGCCTGCACGGTGATTGGCCAACACAATAAGGTAAATCTTAGCCGGGGAGGTGCTCCTGTCAATCCCAGGCACAGTAACATTGACCCCTCTCCCTCACCATTTCCAACAAGCAACAGACCATCGGCCCACTGAAGAACTTCGCTAGAGGGTTTGGCTGGCTGGGTGTACCTTGTGTTCACCTTACATCCTTTGGACACTATCAATGTGAGACTGCTGGGAAGAGGGGAGGGGGTCCTGTGTAATGATGGGGTAGTATGGGGGAGGGGTCCTGTGTAGTAATGGGGTAGTTTGGGGGAGGTGGTCCTGTGTAAGGATGGGGATAGTGTGGGGGAGGGGGTCCTGTGTAAGGATGGGGATAGTGTGGGGGAAGGGGTTTTGTGTAATAATGCCGATAGTATGGGGAAGGGGGTCCTGTGTAATGATGGGAGTAATATGGGGAAGGGGGTCCTGTGTAACAATGGGAGCACTATAGGGAAGGGGGTCCTGTGTAGTTATGGGAGTAGTATGGGGAAGGAGTCCTGTGGAATACTGGGGGGTAGTATGGTGGAGAGGGTCTTTTGTAATGATGAGGGGTAATATGGGGGAGGGGGTCCTGTGCAATGAAGGGGGTAGTATGGGGGAGGAGTCCTCCTGTAAATGATGGAGGTGCATGTACAATGGCACACTGACACTTGAGGGATTCACAACAATGGCATAGTGTATCATTGTTCTGTGACCCAAAACAATGACACGCTGTTACTTGGTGGACCCAGAACAATAGTAAAATGACAATTGGAGGGTGGGAGGTGTCGTCAAAATAAAGACATACTGATATTTTGAGGTTGCCGAAAAATGACAGTGCCATCCTTGAGATCATGGAGCAATGACACACTAACACCTGGGTGTCTCAAAGCATTGACATACTGATGCCTGGGGTCACAGAGCAATGCTACACTCATTCAGCGTTCTAGAACAATGGCTTACTTAACCTGGGATCCCTATAAAATTACAAAATAATACATTGGGGCATCAGAATAATGTCACACCGATGGCTGGGGTGGCAGAACAATGTCACACTGACATTTGGGGGCCCCAGAACAATAACACACTGACCTTCGAGGCCACAGAGCTATGGCATGCTAACAATTGGGGGTCTCAAAGCAATGACAGGCTGATACCTAGGATTTTCAGAACAATAACAGGCTGACACTTGAGGGTCATAGAGCAACCTGGGGTTCCAGAAGAATGACACCCTGACAGTTGAGGTGACAGACTGACACATGGGGGTACCAGAAAAAAAACACACTGACACTTGGTGGACTCGAAACAATGACACAGTGACATTGAAAGCAACAGAGCAATAGCATAGTGACACTTGGGTGTCTCAGCACGATGACATACTGACATACTAATACTTGAGGTCAGAGAACAATGACACTCCCTGACACTTGGGGGACTCAGAACAATGACACACTGACACTTAAAGTAATACAGCAATGGCACAGTGACACTTGGGGGACCCAGCATGATGACACACTGACACTTAGGGGTATCAAAACAGTGACAAACTTATACTTGGGTGTTGCAGAACAATGAAATACTGACACTAAGCCCTTGTACACATGGTCGGACATTCCGACAACAAAATCCGTCGGATTTTGTCCGAAACTGGTGTTGCATACACACGGTCGGACAAAGTTGTCAGAAAATCTGATCGTTCGTAATGTGATGACGTTATTTCGTTACGACGGTACTACGTTCAGGCTAGTAGCCAATAGCTTTGGTCTAGGAATTTGATCTGAGCATGTGTTGCACTTTGTCCGATCAGAATTCTCTACAAACGATCAAACAAAGTCCAATCGGATAATGTTGTCGGAAAAATTTTATATCCAGCTCTCAAACTTTGTTGGTCGGACATTCCGACGGAAAAAGTCAGATGAAGCCCACACACGGTCGGATTATCCAACACGCGGTCCAATCGGACATTTTCCGTCGGAATGTCCGACCGTGTGTACAACGGCTTAGTGTCCTAGAACAACAACACACTGACACTATGGGTAATAATGACTAAACACTGACAATTTACGGCTCCAGAACAATGACACTGACAATGGGGGTCCTAGAACAATGACATGAGGACACTTGGAGTCACAGAGCAATGTCACACTAATAATCTAAGCTGCAGAATGATGGCAAACTTAAATCTGAGGTCCAAGTACAGTTACACATTGATACATTAAAGTCCTACCTAGAACATTGACATGCTGACAGCAGGCGTGATAGAACGATGAAAAAATGATACTGAGGAGAAAACTGAAACAGACAGAATCTAGAACTTCTAGCTTTAATTTTCAAAGCTTAATTGAACAAGCTGATTGGTTGCTATGCACAGCTGTTCCAGATTCTTTCTGCTCTACATGGTTCACAGAGCAGTGTCACATTGAAAATGGGGGGGTCCCAGAAAAATTACACTGATATTTTGAGGGTTACAGAACTGGATATGCTGTCAGAGATACCAGAAAATGCCATCACTTGAAAATTCTGAATAATAACACTCAGAGATCCAGAAAATCGGAACTGAGACACCTGGGGAATTTAGGTTTGCGGATCCTCAACTATGGCAAATGACACTTCAGGATTTGAAATGTTGAGGACAGATATTTGGTATACAGAAAAGATTACATAATGGGGGAGATTTACTAACCCTGTGCATAGTAACCAATCAGCTTCTACGTTTTATTGTCAAAGCTTGATTGAGCAAACTGGCATTAGAAGCTGAATACTGTGCACAGCTGCACCAGATTCATTGTGCACCAGTTTTAGAAAATCTCCCCCAATGACACCTGAGATTCTCAAACAATGATACACATTGCTACAGCGTATAGTCATAATGTAAAATCACTTAAAAACCATGGCCATTAGTATGAAGTTGCCCCCATTGCAGCTATAAGATCCTCCACCCTTCTGGGAAGACATTACAGAAGATTTTGGAGTATATCTGTTGGAACTCAAGTCCATTCGTGAGGTCAGGTACCAATGATAGACTAGAAGACCTGGATCACAATCGGTGTTCAAATTCATCCCAAAGGTGTTCAGCAGGGCTGAGATTAGAACTCTCACTCGAAACTGGTCAAACCATGTTTTTATGGAGCTGGCTTTGTACACAGGGGTACAGTCATGCTGGATCAAAAAAGGACCTTCCCCAAACTGTTACCAGAAGGTTGGAATAGTCCAATTTTTTAAAACAGCCTTTGTCAACCTTTTTAACATGACGGAACCCTTGAATTATCTTTCCAGGCCCAGATAACTCCTTCTGATAACTACTGTATATCTACAGCTCATGGTACATTAGTATGATGGTCAATGAGAAGAATGCTCTTTATGTTTGTGGTCATAGGCAAGAATTCCTCCTTACAGATAGCTAAAAAGATCATTGGTGTCAGTGGTAACTCGTCTGTAAGACGAGTTGTTAATTACCAAAGGAACCCCTAGAAACCACTGGAGGAACCCTAGTGTTCCTCTGAACTATAGTTGGGAAATACTGGCCTAAACTGTCTTTGTATGCTATAGACTTAACAGTACCTTCACTGGAAACGCCTTAACTCAGGCGTTTGGAGGCATTCCACATATTTTTGGCCATATAGTGTATCATGAAGAATAACACATGGAAACTCGGGGGTCCCAGAAAAGTGAGACATTAGCACCGATCTATCTAGTTTTACGTCTAAGCTTAGTACTGCAGCTTTAAGCTCCTGAGACAGGTAGGGGCCCCCTGCTGATGATCTTCTACTGAAGACTTCCTCTCCCTCCCGAGCCAGATCCTGACATGACACACATACAGGGCGGCAGGGAAGCTGGCACACGCCAGGAATGTATATCTGATAGGAAGTGACAGCCAGAGAGCGGTGGGAGCAGCTCAGCCTGCATCCAGCACTCAGCCATCACATCAACTATCTGTGCCAGGCAGCGGAATTTCCCACACCGTCAGCTGAGTGGCCTCTAACCTCAGCATCTGGGACATGGCTTGGAGATACCCTGCCTGGAACCTAGACAATTTGTTCTCAGCCCCCAGGGAATGTGATAGATTGGGAGAGAGAGAGAGAGAGATAGGCTGCCATTATTTACCGAAAACCCAGGTGAACAAGTCAAGTGAACCTAAACAAGAATTACTCTTAATTAAAGGGTTCTTTATCATATCAAAGAGAACCTGCCACTAACTCGAAAATTGGCAGAAAAAGCACAGAACAGTCAAGTATTATAAATGCTCTCTTGCAGCATTTTCCCCTTTACATAAACTATTTTTTATTTACTTGTAATGTGCATAGTAGGAGTCAATTCACTAGCACAGTGACCTGTCTAATCATGTCAAAGCCATCTTCTCTTCTAGTAGTGCCTAATTACTCTGTGCTGGCCCAGCTCCTCCACCCCTCATCTCTCTACATAACCTTTTATGTAGGAGGATGAATGAAGGGGAATACTATATAGTGTCATTTGAGTGACAGCTGAGTCTGTTGGGGCTGCTGACCTCACATCCAAGATGGGTCACCCAGCAGAAAGTCAGGGGTTTTTGGATCAATAATTACCTTAATGCTCATATAATCTTATTGGAAGATTGTTGCTGAAATGAATGGTCTGCTAAATAACAGGTTCTCTTTAAAGGCCAATTCCAGCTTCAACTAGAATAGGGAGGGGTTAGAAATAGTTTTTGTTTATTGTCTGAGTCCCTTCTTGACGTTTTGGTTAGAGTTATGCTTTAATCTGTATATGGGAAGTGTGTCCAGACAGTCCAATGTTTGAACAAGCAACAGTAAAAACAAATTTATAGAATTACTAATATACAGCGATACAAAGCACTATGGAGTCATCACTAGGAGTGTGAGCCCCTCTCAGGGATAATAACACAGAAGGTCATGTCTCAGTCTGGGACCTGTCACACTTTGTCAGCAATGTCGCTAATGATGGCCGCCCTGTGCAGTCACACACTGCCCTTCGGAGCTGCCAGATCCAACCTGTCATTTGATGTCACGGCTCAGTGTGCCAAATGTGTACTTTAGGGGACAAAATCCTTTTCTGTTATTGTCAGGCAAGGGAGAAGCTAAATAAGGAAGATAAATATGGAGGCTTAATAAATAGGAATTGTTGCCAACAGCCCATGACTTCTACGGACAGTCCCCAGCTCAAGTCTGCAAGAAATCCCTATCTTGAATATGACAACCTGGTCTTTAATTATTGAAATTGTATTGATTTTCAAACTAAACGTAGAAAACTTAAAGCTGGATTCCAGCCTTCCGCTCAGTTTTGCACAGTTGTACAGGCTCCTCCTGTACAGATACTCTGCTTTCACTGCACACTGTGAGCTTCTCACAATGTCCATTAGAAGCTGCAGAAAGTCACATAGAGCTGCCTTATTTCCTGGCTGGAGGACAACCAAAATCATCTTTTCTTGTCAAACTTGTTTTATTAGATTTTAACAATTTATACAATCAGGTAAAAATGCAACAATAAAGAAGTAACATCATAAAGTACAATTGTGAAGATAGCTCTAAGACAAAATATAAGATGATTTTCTTTATAGCTCAAAAATAGGCATAGTAATTAAAGAGAATTTTTTCTTAAAGCGGAGTTCCACCCAAAGGTGGAACTTCTGCTCATTTGTCTCCTCTCCCCCTCCGGTGCCACAAATGGCACCTTTCGGAGGGGAGGGGGGACAGGATACCTGTCTTTGCCAGGTATCCTATTCCCACTTCTAGGAGTCTGGGCCGTGGCCTGTGACATCACCACGGGCTCTCTCCTCCTCTCCCTGTCACCGGGCCAGTAGGAGAGAGGAGCGGGGCCTCACACATGTACAGTAGTGTTCCCGTCGTGAAGCCGTAAGGCTACACTGCCGGGTTCCCTTACCCGCAATGGCGGCGGCAGCACCCAGCAACTGATGGAAACATCTGCTGCGATGCCGACATCGCGGGACTCCAGGACAGGTAAGTGACCTATTGTTAAAAGCCAGCAGTTGCAGTATGTGCAGCTGCTGGCTTTTAATTATTTATTTTTTTGGTGGAACGCCACTTTAAAATTGTTTGGGAAAGATTGAAATCCAATATAATGAAGAAGACAAGTTAGCTTTAAACAAGAGTTTATCGGTCTTCAAAAATCACACATAGCGTAAACTTGAAAATATGTATTGGGAGATCTATATAACATATGAAGCATATTGGAGCTCAAAATTACAATGTTACAAATATAGAAAGTATAGGTACAATTGTTACCAGGACCAAGAGGAAAAAGTCAAGGGAGAAAAATTTGGGAATTGGGAGAGCAAAGCATGGAGAAAGGCAAGGGATAAAAAAATTAAGAAAAGGAAGGGAAAGAGGTTAAAACGAGAAGAAGAACAACAACACAAATAAGAATAAAGTAAGAATAAAAATAAGAAGAGGAGTAGGAATAGTCCCCGGGGTAGAATGCAACTTCAAGCACCAGACACACATATAAGAAGTGTAAGTATAATTGTATGTTACCAAGGCATAAATAAGGATTCATCAAAACTGGGGGGGGGGGGGGGGGGAACAATGTTTAACCCAAGGATGCCAGGTTTTGTCATGAGTGATAGCTTCTATTTTGACATGGTTCATAACTTGGTTAACTCTGTGTTTGGTTTTAGCTAATATTAGTGTTGGTGATTTCCGGCGTTGGTCTGTTTCGCGGCTGTTGTGATTTGAAGGTGTTTAAAGTGGGATCTCGGGTGAGGTTAGCTGGTTTTAAATCCAGCATAATCTTTTTTTCCCATCCTGACTGTCCCTGGCTCGCCCCTTTTATTCATTGAATTTTAGTGCTGTAAATCATGGACGTTCAGCATCACATAAGGGTGTTAACAAGAGTGGTCTGAATGCAATTGAAGCCTGCCCAGAAATGCCCACTCCTCCAGGCTGATATCCACCCATCAAGGCATTTTCATATTTGCATATCCTCCACAGTGAGAAGAAGACTTTTGGAGGATGGTCTGGTTTCAAGAAGGGTCGCAAAGAAGCCACTTCTCTCCAGGAAAAACATCCGAGACAGACTGATATTCTGCAAAGGGTACAGGGATTGGACTGCTGAGGACTGGGGAAAGTAATTTTCTCTGATGAATCCCCTTTCCGATTGTTTGGGGCATCCGTAAAAAACCTTGTCTGGAGAAGAAAAGGTGAGCGCTACCATCAGTCCTCTGTCATGCCAACTGTAAAGCATCCTGAGACCATTCATGTGTGGGGTTGCTGCTCAGCCAAGGGAGTGGGCTAACTTACAACTCCGCAAACAACTTCTCCCAACCATCCAAGAACAGTTTGGTGATGAACAATGCCTTTTCTAGCATTATGGAGCACCTTGCTATAAGGCAAAAATGATAAGTGGCTTGGGGAACAAAACATGGAAATTTTGGGTCCATGGCCAGGAAACTCCCCAGATCTTAATCCCATTGAGAACTTATGGTCAATACTCAAGAGGCAGGTGAACAGAAAGAAACCTCACAAATTCTGACTCCAAGCATTGATTATGCAAGAATGGGCTGCTGCCAGTCATGATATAGCCCAGTCGTTGATTGACAGCATGCCAGGGTGAATTGTAGAGGTCTTGAAAAAGAAGGGTCAAGACTGCAAATATTGACTCTTTGTATAAACATAATGTAATTGTCAATAAAGGCCTTTTCACACTTATGAAATGCTTGTAAATATACTTCAGTATACCACAGTCACATCTGACAAAAAGATCTGAAAACACTGAAGCAGCTTTGTGAAAATGTATTTGTGTCATTCTCAAAACTTTTGGCCAGGGCTGTCAGCGGGGTTCATTCAGCAACGGTATTGCTGAATTTCTACAGCGCATGTGCAACTCATTGTACAGGGATGTAGGAAACGTTAATACAGAAGGGACAAAGCATTTCTCTTCTGCATTAAAAATCCTGCTTGTTTGTCCATTTTTTGATTTTCCACTATACCGTATATACTCGAGTATAGGCCGACCCGAATATAAGCCGAGGCCCCCAATTTACCCCCAAAAAAACTGGCAAACTTATTGACTCGTGTATAAGCCGAGGGTGAGACATGCCTGTCCATCCCTGTGTGTGTGTCCGTCCATCCCTGTGTGTCCGTCCATCCCTGTGTGTCCGTCCATCCCTGTGTGTCCGTCCATCCCTGTGTGTCCGTCCATCCATCCCTGTGTGTGTGTGTGTCCATCCATCCATCCATCCCTGTGTGTGTGTGTCTCCATCCATCCATCCATCCATCCCTGTGTGTGTGTGTCTCCATCCATCCATCCATCCCTGTGTGTGTGTGTCTCCATCCATCCATCCATCCATCCCTGTGTGTGTCTCCATCCATGTGTGTGTGTGTGTGTGTGTGTGTGTGTGTGTGTGTGTGTGTGTGTGTGTGTGTGTGTGTGTGTGTGTGTGTGTGTGTGTGTGTCCAGCCTACCTTTGTCCCGAGCCTCCGTCCCGTGCCTTGCCTCCTTGCCTCCGTCCCGTGCCGTGCCTTGCCTTGCCTCCTTGCATCCGTCCCGTGTCGTGCCTTGCCTTGCCTTGCCCCCGTCCCGTCCCGTCCCGTGCCGTGCCGTCCCGTGCCCTCTTCGTCGGCGGCCATTGTAAAATTCAAAAGCTGCGCCGCAGCCTTCGCCTGTGATAGGCGGAACACTGAATTTCCCAGCAGCCTGTGTTCCGCCTATCACAGACGTCGTATCATCCTCGTCCGTAGTACGAGGATGATACGACGTCCGTGATAGGCGGAACACAGGCTGCTGGGAAATTCAGTGTTCCGCCTATCACAGGCGAAGGCGGAGCCGGAGGCGCGGCTTTTGAATAGAATGGCCGCTGTCTGTCTGCTCGACACGCTGATCGAGCGGGCAGACAGCGATGACTCGAGTATAAGCCGAGGGGGGCACTTTCAGCCTCAAAAAAGAGGCTGAAAATCTCGGCTTATACTCGAGTATATACGGTAAGTTATATAATGAAAATAAAAGATTTCATTAACATGTTATGGGTGAGGGAGGAACCAGGAAGGACAAAATATAAGCTGATCAAACTACAGCTTTAAAAATAAATAAATAAATATAATTTATATATATATATATATATATATATATATATATATATATATATATACATATATATATATATATATATATATATATATATATTTATATTTATGGGCGAAGCCCTATGACCGATACGTATCTGAACAATACAAGCTTATCATAAGATACCCTATATGAAATGGACCTGAAAGTGTGCCCTGGTCTAATGGACGGTATACCAAAATAAGAGGGCATACCCAGTGATTTAGAAATGAATGTGTTTGAAGAGAAATGTTTTGAGAAATGACCTAAAAAAGGGGATAAGAGGGTGGGTATTGCGCACAGGAAACTGACAAAGACCACAGGCGAGTGGGCTGGTTAAATACCCCCCGGGCTCCTCCCATAAATTCAGGCCACCATACTGGCCTTCTTACTTATGGCCGAAGCCCTATGACCGATACGTATGTGAACAATACAAGCTTATCATAAGATACCCTATATGAAATGGACCTGAAAGTGTGCCCTGGTCTAATGGACGGTATACCAAAATAAGGGGGCAAAAACACTTAGGTAGGGGTAAGAGAGTTTTATTGTTTCCAGCTTTATCTTTATTGAGCCAGTTGGGTGAATGCCCGAGACATTTCTGCCTGTGGGTTAGGGATGTATCGAGCGAAGCAGACCGATTTCCACCTGCCTAATCTTTTGATGACGTGGTCCGGGACCCCGTGCTGGGATGCGGATGAAGCTGCTCCGATGCGGAAGGAATGGCCGGAGTACTCACCGGGATTGAGGAGCAAGTTGCGGAGGAGAATCCTTACATGTTTAATGAACTGGCAGTTCGTTAATGGTTTGACCGGGAAGGGCAAAAGAGGACTAGAGTCCGGGAGCTCGGGTAGTAGAGAGAGTAACTGCGTAAGCACAGCAACCGGGCACCAGGCGTTGTTGGTTTTGTAGAGGTGGATATCTACACCGGTGCCTGCCTGCTGGGTCTTGGTTACCGAGAGGTGGAGGATGAAGTGGTCCTGGTGACGGAGCAGATGACGTCTGCGAAGGACTGGACTGTGTGAGCTGTTATGGGTGAACTCGCTGGGCCGTAGAAAGCCATAGTAGGCCAGATAGATGGCCGCCTGTATGACCAGACTGGGGAGAACACCGAAGGGGTAGCTGGTAAGCATGGTGGACATGTCCCTGAAGATGGAACTGGTGATGGGGAGCCATTTGACTTTAACTGGCGGTTGCTGCTTCTGGATGCCGCGCAGGATGGCTCGGATCGCGTGGGACGAGAAGATGGATGGTTTGGTAGGGTCCTATAGTGAGAGGAAGTGCTGTATGCCAGCTAAGTATAACCGGATGGTGTTGAAGGACAAGGCCAGTTGACTATGGCAGTATGAGGTGAAGGCTAGTATATGCCTGGCGTCTGTGGGGGTGCCTACTGTGGAGGCAACCAGGAATGTGTTGAACGCTTTCCAGGCTACCCGGTAGGCTCTCAGAGTGTTGTCTGAGAGAGATCGGTTGATGAGCTGAGTGGCTCCATGTAGATGCGGCTCTAGTCCAGGGTCAGCTGAGACCAATGCGGGATAGGAGCTGACACTGTATCTGCTCCGGGAACCTGCCGAAAGAAGGACAGGAGATTAAAGCGAGACAGTGCGTCAGCTGCCAGGTTGTACTTTCCTGGGACGAACGTGCAGTATACATTAAACTGATGCTGCAGAGACAGCTGCACCAGCCTGCGAAGGAAGGACATCACGGAGAGAGACTTAGACCTGCCTTTGTTGACAATTTCGGCTGTGGCCTGGTTATCGGTGGTAAAACCTACAGTTTGTCCTGTCCAGGTATGACCCCAGAGCTGGGCGGCTGCTACAATGGGGTAGAGCTCGAAAAGGGATGAAGACTGACTAAACCCAGGGATCAAGAGTATTTGAGAAGGCCAGGGTCCGGCGAACCAATGGTGGCCAAAAATAGCCGCAAATCCTGTGGAGGCTGCGGCATTTGTTACTACCTGTGGTGAGAGAGGTGAGATGGACGGGATGAACAGGGAGATACCGTTCCAGGTAGACAGGAACTCGTCCCACATTGATAGGTCTGCTATGGCTGCGGTATCCAGGCTGAGGACTTGATCCGGGTCTTGTGCCTGAGAAAGGTAGACCAACAGGCGCGAGACAAAGGAGCGACCTTGTGGAATTATTCGCATGGCAAAGTTGAGCATGCCCAATAGTGACTGTAGCTGCCTCCTTGTACATCCCCTGGTGCGGGTGAATTCGCGAAGAACTGCCCTGAAGCGGGTCAGTTTGTCGAGGGGCAGGCTGGCCTGCATGGAGCTGGTGTCGAGATTGACTCCGAGGAAGGTGATAGCTTGTGCGGGCCCGTCAACCTTATGTTCGGCGATGGGGACGTTGAGGTTCCCAAAGACGGTCCTTAATTTGTTGAGGTCCCTTGGAGGTATGCCCGGCTGTTCAATCAATAGGAAGTCATCCAGGTAATGGATAACTTGCTGACAACAGGCCTTGTGCAGGAGGATCCATGCAAGAGACTGAGCGAATGTGTCGAACAGCCAGGGGCTGCTTTTGGAGCCAAACGTTAATTTAGTGGCTAAATAATATTGGTCTCTCCATTTAATGCCGTGCCAGCACCAGAGGGACGGGTGGATAGGCAACAGCTTAAAGGCATCGGATATGTCAGCTTTGGACAGCCACGCACCTGTGCCTACTTTAAGGATGGCCTGAATCGCCATGTCCACAGAGGCGTATTTTAATGAAAATTCTTCGGAAGGAATCAAGGAATTTAGGCTGGGAATGTGGGAAGAATGAGGCGCAGACAGGTCGTACACCAAACGGTTTTTATTCGAAAATTTGCCCTTGACAAGCCCAATAGGGCTAACTCTCCACGTATTGAAGGGGGGCTGTGTGAAGGGACCTATGACGAAGCCTCGTTCCACCTCGGTTTGCAGCAGTTGGTCAATGGCCTGCTCGTCGGAGGCTGCTGAGCGGAGGTTTCTGCACTCGTAGGTTGTGTGGGGCAGGGAGATGAGGCCGGTGTGAAAGCCTGTTGTGAAGCCACCGATGAGGAAGGTGGCTAGTGAAGGAGTGGGGTGCGTGGTGAGGTAGAAGCCCAACCACAGGACGTCTATGCGGCTCAGTCATGAGCCCTTGTGAGCTTTAACCTCGCACAAATTTCTGGGGTGCGCTCTGTGGCATATGACACAGACGTGCAGTAGGCGGCACTGGCTAAAATTACATGAGCCGTAGTTGTAATTGTTGCAGATGGCCGCTCCCCCTATGGTTCGAACCGTACGTCCAAACTTGTCCACTTGAGTCTTTGGCGCAGGGCCTGACGGGCCTTGGGCTGAACCGGAGGTGGAGGGGAACTCTACCGGGCGGCTAACCGATATGTTGGCGCACCAGGAGGAGGTGTGGGTGGAGGACTGGCAGATGGTACACAGGGGTGAATGAAGGCCGGCAAAATGCCGGCAGAACAATTCGGTGTCCATAAGGCTCCAGTCTGTGGGTGACTGGAACTGTGCCAGTTTAGCGGCTGCTTTGGCTGAGAAGGACCGATGATAATCGTAGAAGGAGAAGCCTCCGTATTTGTACCCTAGGTCCACCACCGTGTGGAGGTACAAATCCAGCTCTTCCCTTCTGGCGGGGGATGCTGAGCAAATTACGTCTCTTAGCATCCCAAAGGCTAGGGCAAACTCTGGGATGGAAAGTTTGCGATTCAGCCTGGGGTCCTTGGCTTTGAGGACTACGGAGACATCTCCCCAGGTGTAAGCCTTGTTTTCTGCGAGGTCGTGGACCGAAATAAGCAGGGAGGCAAGGTTGACATCCTTGCCGTCCAAGATGTCCTTCCTTATGCCGGCCGGCACCAGATGTGCTGGGCAGACAACGGGACATGTCCCTGCATTACCTGTCGGCAGTGGTGACGGGACTGAAACTGGAACAGGGGTGGTTGTGGCTGGGTGAGCCTCTAGGAGCGTCACTCTGGCCTGGACGTCCGTGACCGTGTTGGTTAAGGACGAGACCATTGAATGCAGTTGGGTTATAGCCGCTGAGATGCACTGGAGAGAAGCCTGAGGTGGGGTATTGGGCCTGGCTGTAGCTGGCGGGGTAGAGAGGAGCCTGAAAAGCTCTGCCTTCCTAGCTGTAGCGGGGAAGGGAATGCCCCTGCGTCTCAGCTCTGCTGTCAGCCTGGGGATAGTCCAACCCCTGAAGGACTGTACGCTGTTGTCCACTGAAGGTGGGCGGGGAGACAAGGGGGCGGTAAGGTCTTCGCTGCCGACTTGGGACATGGCTCCAGGTGAATCGTGCCCTAGGAGTGATGTCCTATCTCTTTGGGGTCGAAGGATGGACGACCGGAACCTATAGAGGGTGACATAAGCCAAGACTGTTTCTCTATTTTACCAAGCGAATCCGCCTGTTGCTGAGTACTAGGGCGGGAGCAAACGTGTATACATATATATATATATATCGTCACGTGCCTTCATATATATATATATATGTATGCCAGCATAGTTGCTGTCGCATTTTGCCCACGCCTTCCCCTCTCTCCTTTTTGTTTTTTTTTGTTTTACCTGGGAAAGATAACGTCCAAGCTGGTGCAGGGTGGACCTACTGAACTTGACTGACCTGGAGAGAGAAACAACAGATGACAACTGGTGAGGAACCTAACAAGTAAACTGAAGAGTGACGTAAAACGGCTGGCTAATATGACCGAGGTGCGCCGGTGAGTAAACAGTTTTCGTCATAATCTTTCCTTTATCACCATCCTTATTCATTTTTTTTGTGTGTATTCTGCTGTCCCAATCCGACGTATCATTTGCGTAAAGGACGAAGTGTGGGACGATCCGTGTCCAGTGCGGGAGCACGAATAAGTGCTGTCACTGTGATCGTAAAATAAGACAACCTGTGGAAAAAGTGAAATGTGGCCGATCCATCTGGGGCACGCCGAACCGAATCGATGCATCACGGATGCTACTGGATTCGAGTCGGAGCGCGGTAAGTGACAGTGAAATGAAGTACGATTGCCATGACAGAGGCACGAAATGGTCGTGTCGCCAGTGCGACTGACAACAAACCGGACTCTGGAGCATGTACTGAAATGTGGGAAATAAACTTGGGGCGAACCGGAACGAATCGGTGCGTGTTTGGGTGCGACTGGATTCGAACCGGAGCGCGGAGCATGACATGCGTGACTTCTGTCATGACAGAGGCCTAGATCGGCCGGCCGCGGACTGAGACTGGAAACCGAACTGGTCTCTGGAGCATGCACTGAAATGAGGCTGAAAAAATACCTAGGGGGGCGTCCAGACGAATCAACGCACAGGGTTGCAACCGGATTCGAACTGAACACACTACGTGATAATGAAATGATACCCATGATAGAGATGCGAATCGGAGAGGACGCAGCCTGCGACCATCAACGAGCGGGCTCTAGAGCATGTACTGAAATGAGGCCAACACAACTGGGACACGTCGATCGAACCTGTGCGTTGAAAAATGCGACTGGTTTCGATTTAGGACGTAATAGGTGACAGTGAAATGATTACCATGACAGAGACCCGGGTCGATTTGCAACGAGTGGGCTCTGGAGCATGTACCGAAATGAGGCCAAGCAACTAGGGGCACACCGGGACGAATCGGCGCATTTAGCGGATGCGACTAGATTCGAATCGGAGCGCAGTGTGTGACAGAAATGAGTGAAATGATGAAATGACCTACGTGAGCCAGCCGTGGCAGAGGCACGAATCGTTGTGCCGTGTGATGCAACAGGCAACGATTTGTCTGTGGAACACGGTGATGAGGCAGACAATATAACAAGCTACGAAAATAGTGCAACATTTTTAGTTCAAGCAATTTCTATTGAAATGAGGCCCGTGAAATGAAGGGTGCAGCAATAATGGTGCGTTTGAGTGATTAACGACCTGGTTTCACAACGAATGACTCGAGAGTTCAGGGTTTAACGAGATTCAAATAGACAAATTTTTTTTTTTTTTTTTTTAGTAAAGGAAGGTCAATCGAGACCCTTACCTGCGGCAGTCGAGCCAGAGACGTTGTACAAAAACACGAACGGGAACGAAAACCACGAGACTTCTAGTAGAGAGAAGTTATCCGAATGGCAACGAAACTCGAGCAGTCGGCCTAGTGACGTAGTATTGCGCACAGGAAACCGACAAAGACCACAGGCGAGTGGGCTGGTTAAATACCCCCCGGGCTCCTCCCATAAATTCAGGCCACCATACTGGCCTTCTTATATATATTTATATATATATATATATATATATATATATATATATATTACAGAATGGATCGCATTGACATATCTCGTCTAAGAAACTGAAGGTATAATTTTATCACCAACCAGCTCTGAATGTCAGTTTGTCCTTAAAATGGACACATCATCAGATATATTGCACTTTAAGTGCAGTATGCTCCGTAATGTGTCATTGTAACATTTCTGGGAATTTATCACCCTTTAGGCTCCTTTCACATCAGATCTGCCTGTCAGTTTTTGAGGTGGACCCGACTGGACCCTCAATTATTCTCTATAGAGCGGCAGATGTGAATGGACATGTGTCATGTGGACATCTAATCCGATCCGTTAAAAAACAGAGAGATGGGGATGGCAGTCTGGTGTAAATGGATAGGTGGTCTGTTTACATCCAACCGCCCATAGAGGAGAACCAGCTGTGTTTGTGTCCACGCTGCACAACTGGTGCGTATATGGATCAACAATCCACCTGCTCAGCTTGGATCAGCAGACAGATTCCTGCTGAGCTGGTGGAGTCCACTACGTGTGGAAGGGGCCTTACAAAGATCTACTTTTCTCCCTAAAAGGACAGAGCCTTTATTTTTAGGTGACATCCCGGGTGGCCATCCACTTCCTGGAATGAGAATTAAGAGATGACACAATCATGTAAAACCTGGCACCTGTACAATTCCTGGCTGTGTTCAAAACTGTCTGACACAGATCAGCCCCTGTTGCTGTCTCTCACCATGCGACTTGCTGCAAAATTACAATGTTGAAGTCTAAACCTTTGGGAAAAGGAGATTGAGGAAATGCTTCCTCCTGCCTGCAGCAGACAGATCACATCATCACCTCACCCTAGGCAAAAATCACTGACTGAAGCCCAAGGGTGACTTTATGCCAATAAAACATAGAGCTTTCCGAAACATGGTACTGTTGCTGTATATTGTGATCTGTCAGAAAATGCATTCTTGCAGACTTGTAAAGTAAATAAAATGCTGTTTAAATCAGGTGCATCAAAAAAAATGGACCAGCAACTTGGAATACAAAGCTGTGAAAAGGAGTGTTTGCTCCCTCTAGTGGCAAACGGAAACACTACCTTCTTAAATGGTTCATACGCAATACCTTAGGATCTTGCTCACAAGATATGGATTAAAAGAAACTGAAAGAATCTCTGTATCTCTGTTTTCAAATCCCAATAGCACAGATATATATACAAATAGCTTACAAAGTGCCAAGTGACGCTATAAATACTATTAAATAACATTATTAAATTCTAATAAAGTGCAAAATGCATATAATACAGATAAAGTACACGTGATTTTCCATGCTATGTTCATACACTGTTCATATGTGCAAAATATAAAATCATATTTCCTCCATAGAATAAAACAGCATAAAACATGAAGCAAAACTTTTTCAATCTTTTTCACTTCCCTTATAGATCCATTCTATGATAACCTTCATCCACACACTCCAATCCCTTTAGTGATCGACTCAACAAATAATTTTAAATACTGTAATTAATTAGGTCTAGTGCACTTGGGGATATATTCACATATAAGGGAGTGTTTCTCCACTCTATCCTTCTGCTCTATTAACTCCAATGCGATTTATATACAATATCTCACAAAAGTGAGTACACCTCTCACATTTTTGTAAATGTTTTATTATATCTTTTCACCCGACAACACTGAAGAAATGACACTTTGCTACCATGTAAAGTAGTGAGTGTACAGCTTGTATAATAGTGTAAATTTGCTGTCCCCTCAAAATAACTCAACACACAGCCATTAATGTCTAAACCGCTGGCAACAAAAGTGAGTACACCCCTGAGTGAAAATGTCCAAACTCGGCCCAAAGTGTCAATATTTTGTGTGGCCACCATTATTTTCCAGCACTGTCTTAGCCCTCTTGGGCGTGGAGTTTACAGGTTGCCACTGGAGTCCTCTTCCACTCCTCCAAGACGACATCAAGGAGCTGGTGGATGTTAGAGACTTTGCACTCTTCCACCTTCCATTTGAGAATGCCCCTCAGATGCTCAATAGTGTTTAAGTCTGGAGACGACATGCTTGGCCAGTCCACCACCTTTACCTTCAGCTTCATTAGCAAGGCAGTGGTGGTCTTGGAGGTGTGTTTGGGGTCGTTATCATGTTGGAATACTGCCCTGCGGCTCGGTTTTGGAAGGGAGGGGCTCATGCTCTGCTTCAGTAGGTCACAGTACATGTTGGCATTCATGGTTCCCTCAATGAGCTGTAGCTCCCCAGTGCCGGCAGCACTTATGCAGCCCCAGACCATGGCACTCCCACCACCATGCCTGACTGTAGGCAAGACACACTTGTCTTTGTACTCCTCACCTGGTTGCCAACCGCAAACGCTTGACATCATCTGAACCAAATACATTTACCTTGGTCTCATCAGACCATAGAACATGGTTCCAGTAATCCATGTCCTTAGTCTGCTTGTCTTCAGCAAACAATTTTGGGCTCTCTTGTGCATCATCTTTAGAAGAGGCTTCCTTCTGGGATGACAGCCTTGCAGACCAATTTGATGCAGTGTGCGGCATATGGTCTGTGCACTGACAGGCTGATCCCCCCACCCCTTCAACCGCTGCAGCAATACTGGCAGCACTCATACGTCTATTTCCCAAAGACAACCTCTGGATATGACGCTGAACATGTTCACTCAACTTCTTTGGTCGACCATGGCAAGGCTTGTTTTGAGTGGAACCTGTCCTATTAAACCGCTGTATGGTCTTGGTCACCCCACTGCAGCTAAGTTTCAGGGTCTTGGCAATCTTGTTATAGGTTAGGCCATCTTTAATGTAGAGCAATAATTATTTTTTTTCAGATTCCCAGAGAGTTCTTTGCCATGAGGTGCCATGTTGAACTTCCAGTGACCAGTAGGAAAGAGTGAGAGCGATAACACCAAATTTAACACACCTGCTCCCCATTCACATCTGAGACCTTGTACCACTAACGAGTCACATGACAGCGGGGAGGGGATTTGGACATTTTCACTTTTGTTGCCAGCAGTTTAGACAATAATGGCTGTGTGCAGAGTTATTTTGAGGGGACAGCAAATGTACACTGTTATACAAGCTGTACACTCACTACACACTACACTACACTACACACACTACATTGTAGCAAAGTATCATTTCTTGAGTATTGTCATGTGAAAAGATAAAATAAAATATGGCATTTACTGATCCTCCTTCATCACTTCACAAATTAAAATATCAAATAAAAATGCTAAAACTAAATTTCCAAACTCTAAAATGACAGTGGTTGTAAACTTCTGACGTGAAATACAATGTATGAACAAAGCATATCCCTCTATATCGTGTCCTTGTCTCAATCCAGATCACTAAGTATCATTTCTGTCTGCTGCCATAGTTCTCTGCTGCCAACATGAGTCACTTCTGAAAGGTAGCCCTGACACCAATAGAAGAAAGGTGACGGAGAAGGAGAGAGGCGAGGGAAGGGAGTTCCAGCACACATCCTGTGATTGAAAGCCTCAGCTCTGTTCCTGTGTGCTGTATGAATGGGATGTGCCCCTTCCCTCCAATCAGCTCTCAGCTCTCCTCACTGAGATTGGCAGAGTTTAAAGTGTTCGTAAACCCAGGACCCTGCATTCACTATATCTGGTCCCCCACAGTACACGGAACATGGAAATGCAATTACAGGTGCATCTCATAAAATTGGAATATCATCAAAATGTTAATTTATTTCAGTAATTCAATTAAAAAAGTGAAACTCGTATATATTATATAGATGCGTTACACACAGAGTGATATATTTCAAGCATTTCTTTCTTTTAATGTTGATGATTATGGCTTACAAAACCCAAGTTTCAGTATCTCAGAAAATTTGAATATTACATAAGAATAAAAAAAGGATTTTGAATACAGAAATGTTGGCTTACTGAAAAGTAGAGGAGCTGCACAATTGGATAAAAAGAGAATCAATTTTTTTGCTTAGAATAAAGATCACGATTCTTGTGGCATAACATCATTCACATTATACAAAATTGGGCTAACTTTACGGTTTATTTTTAATTCATTGAAGTATATTTTTTCCCAAAAATCTGTGCTTGAAAGACAGCTGCGCAAATACAGTGTGTTATTCTCTAGGGTTTTTGCTAAAAAAATATACATATAATGTTTGGGGTTCTAAGTAATTTTCTAGCAGAAAATACAGATTTTAAGTTGTAAGCAACAAGTGTCAGAAAAAAGGTTTAGTCTTTAAGTGGTTAAACTGCCCTCATTTACAGACCAAAGTTCATTCCTTTGATCTAAAAGAACTAAAAGGTACTTTGTTTATAGTTATCTCCCAGCACTGACAATTGCGGCTATTTTTGTTTTAGACAGCTCTGAGTGAGTAGTAACGGCCCTGCACTTACATGAATGAATCGTGTAAATGTTGGATTAAGATTGTGAGGGGGGTTGAATCGAGATCACGATTTTTTAATGATTAATTGTGCAGCTCTACTGAAACGTATGTCCATCTACAGTATAGTATACACTCAATACTTGGACAGGGCTCCTTTTGCATGAATTACTGCATCAATGCAGCGTAGCATGGAGGCGATCAGCCTGTGGCACTGCTAAGTTGTTATAGAAGCCCAAGTTGCTTTGATAGCGGCCTTCAGCTCATCTGCATAGTTGGGTCTGGTGTCTCATCTTTCTCTTGACAATACCCCACAGATTCTCTATGGTAGGGATTTCAAACTGGCAGGTCTCCAGCTGTTGAGAAACTACAAGGCCCATCGTGCCTCTGCTTTTGGGAGTCATGCTTGTAACTATCAGCCATGCAATGCCTCATGGGACTTGTAGTTCTGCAACAGCTGGAGGGCCGCCAGTTTGACACCTGTGCTCTATGGAGTTTAGGTCAGGCAAGTTTGCTGGCCAATCAAGCACAGTGATACGATGATAATTAAACCTGGTATTTGTACTTTGGCAGTGTGGGAAGGTGTCAAGTGCTGCTGGAAAATTAAATCAGCATCCCATAAAGCTGGTTGAGTGCATACTATACTGTACATGGACATACTTTTCTGTAAGCCAACATTTATGTATTAAAAATCCTTTTTTTATTGGTCTTATGTAATATTCTAATTTTCTTAGATACTGAATTTTGGGTTTTCACTAGCTGCAAGCCATAATCATCAAAAATAAAAGAAAGAAATACTTGAAATAAATCATTCTGTGTGTTCAGGCTCGTACAATCGGGCCCAATTTTCTTATAGTGTGTACCTCACTTAGCACATCTATATAAAATATATGAGTTTCAGGTTTTGAATTGAATTGCTGAAATTAATTACCTTTTTGATGATTCTAATTTTATGAGATGCACCTGTATTTTAGTACATAGAAACTGCTAAATATATTTTCTCCTCAGCAGTATATAGCAGTCTTGTGACTTCTATTAGTGTCCTGCCGAGCACTGGTTAAAGCTGGTAGGAGGAGTTTTCATTCTGCTCTAACTGTCCTATGAGGCTGCAGGACCCCTAAACCTCTGTCTATAAAGAACCGATTGGCCCTATGCTGATCACATGCACCCTCCCAAAAGAAAAAAAAATCTAGCAATACACACCAAACTGAGCATGTGTAGAGTGCCCCCAAGGTTCTGTACTAACATAAGATGGATTGGGGACAGTAAAAGTAGGGGAGGATCCAAGAAGACAGGATCAAACAGCCTTTTTACACAATGCAGAGGATTAACACCTTAGGTTGTACAGTGAGTATAACAAGCATTCTTTACTATACATATGCATATACAGACTGATTTTACTGTTTTAGGTTTAATAACACTTTACTAACTTTAGCTCCCAGCCACCTGTTTTCTGACAGCTCAGACAAGCTGTATAAAATCTGTAGTATGAATATGTCTGTAGAGGAAGTAGGGTTGCAAATAAATAAATAAATAAAATAAAAAAAAGTTACAACCTATGGATGAGCATTTGTTTAATCACTGTGTATTACCTGAGGCCAGTCACTTCACATGAGTTAGGCTACTTTCACACTGAGGCGCATTGCAGGCGATATAGTGCTAAAAATAGCGCCTGCAAAGTGCCTTGAAAGAGCCGCTCAATTCACTCCAATGAACCCCGAGGGCTTTCACACTGGAGCGGTGCAAAAAGTCCTGCAAGCCACAACCGCTCCTAAAGCGCCCCTTCCCATTGAAAACAATGGGGCAGTACTGCTGCAGCGGTGCTTTGCAGGTGGGTTTAACCCTTTTTCGACCACTAGCGGGGGTTAAAACCGCACTGCTATCAGCCGAATAGCGCTGCTAAAATGACGGTAAAAATAGCGCCACTTTACCGCCGATGTACGTCTACCCCAGTGTGAAAGTAGCTTAAGGGTTTACAACCACTTTAAGCCCTTATTTAAGCACCCTCCCAGGGAAACAATGTATTTATTTATTTTAGCAAACAGGCCAGTAGAAGGAGCTGTGAGCCCCGAGCGCGTAGCCTGTACGTTCTATACTCTGTGTCTGGATGCTTGCTGAGCACTTCTGAAATCACTGCCTCCCCCGCATTCCAGGGTGGTTAGCGTGGAGCTTCCCACACCATGTACAACACAGACTAGCTGCTAAAACAACCAGGACTAACATCCTAACAGCAAAAGGACTGCCAGCGGAGCCTGCACCCTATCACCAACACACTGCAGGATTTTTTAACCTTTGATGGACATCACCACTTTATGAACCTGCAAACCAGTAAGTTAAAAAAAACAATATATATTTATGTGATAGAACTACTTGAGTTGGTGCCTCCAAAAACCCCCCTTCCTGTCTTTTTTGCTTGTATACTGAGGTTATGGACACCCTCTGAGGATGGCTGCCTTCTCACCTGCAAATAAATAGTGACTGATTTTAATGAGCCATTTAAGCTTGTATTGTACCATTCTAATAAGTCATTACAAAAACTGGAGCGCCGGAATCCCTTCCTTCCTTTAATGTATTTATTTATACCACCTTATTAGAGCTGCACAATTAATCGTCAAGAATCGTTATCGCAATCTTGACTAAAGTGTTTCACAATTCTTTCTAGGCAAAGAATTCTCTCTGCTCTTCTGAAGCCACAGCCATCAAAAGAAAGGAAGAGAAAAGCTGGGCAGTCTGCCAAGAATCAAAACATTCTTTATCAGTTGAACTTAACCAGTTGCCGACCGCCGCACGCCGATGTACGTCGGCAGAATGGCACGGGCAGGCATAAGGGCTTACATGTACGTCCCTTGCCTCCCGCGGGTCGGGGGCCCGATCGGGCCCCCGCCCGGTGCCTACGGCGGTCGGTTTTCGTCCGGGAGCGATCCGGGACGAGGGGGCGGCCATTCATTCATGGCCACCCCCTCGCGATCGCTCCCGACGAATAGAAATCCCCCGTGACATCACTTCCTCTCCTGTAATGTAAACACAGGAGAGGAAGTGATGTATTCTCTCCTCCGTGTCGGTATTTTTCGTTCCGACACGGAGGAGAGCGGATCGGTGAGTTGCACCAACACTCTACACACACAGTAGAACATGCCAGGCACACTCACACCCCCCCTTTACCCCCCGATCACCCCCCCAATTACCCCTGCCCCCCAGTCACAGTGACACCAATGTCATTTATTTTTTATTTTTTTTTGCATTGGTGTCATTTGTGACTGTTAGGCCGCGTACACACGGGCGGACTGTTCGCCCAACCTTGTCCGCTGAACAGTGTTTGGGCGGACAGTCCGCTCGTGTGTGGGCTTTCAGCGGACAGTTTCAGCGGACAGTTGGACGGACAAAGTCTTTCGGAAATTCCGAAAAACTGTCCGCTGAAACTGTGTTTGAGCGAACAGTCCGCCCGTGTGTGGGCCTGTCCGCTGTACTTTCGAAATGAGCGGACTGTTCCCGCTCGGAAAGTCCGCCCATTTCGAGCGCGTGTACAGGTAGGCGGGGCCCGCGAAGGAGACGTCGCGGGCTCCGCCGCCTGGAATGGGCTTAAAGGGGAACCCCAACGCCGAAAAAAATCGGCGTGGGGGTTCCCCCCAAGTCCACACCAGACCCTTGTCCGAGCACGCTACCCGGCCGGCCAGGAAAGGGGGGCGAGCGAGCGCGCCCCCCCTCCTGAGCCGTACCAGGCCGCGTGCCCTCAACATGGGGGGTGCCTTGGGGAAGGGGGGGCCGCGCGGCCCCCCCACCCCAAAGCACCTTGTCCCCATGTTGATGAGGACAAGGGCCTCTTCCCGACAACCCTGGCCGTTGGTTGTCGGGGTCTGCGGGCGGGGGGCTTATCGGAATCCGGGAGCCCCCTTTAAGAAGGGGGCCCCCGGATACCGGCCCCCCACCCTATGTGAATGAGTATGGGGTACAATGTACCCCTACCCATTCACCTGTGAAATAAAGTACAAAAAAAAACACAACACAGGGGAAAAAATATTTTATTGCACAGCTCCGGGGGTCTTCCGTCTTCGGGGGTCTTCTCGCCGGACTCCTCCGCTATGTGTGTGTAGCTCTTTTACTAGCGGAGGAGTCCGGCTTTCTTCCTCCCCGCCGCCGGCCTCTTCTCCCGACTTCGGGGGTCTTGTCCCCCTCTTCGGTTCTTCTGCCGGGCCACCGCGCCTTCTTGTAGCTCTTTTACAGGCGGTGGCCCGGTCTTCTGTCGCCGCTGCCTTCCGTTCTTCTGTCGCCGCCTTCGGTTCTTCTGCCGGGCCACCGCGCCTTCTTGTAGCTCTTTTACAGGCGGTGGCCCGGTCTTCTGTCGCCGCTGTCGCTGTCGTCGCCTTCCGTTCTTGTTCTTCTTCTTGTTCTTCTTCTTCTTCTCCAGGCGATGTTGACACGTCGCTCCCTCCGGCCGGAATGCCAGAGCCGCGCTGTGCGGTCACTTATATAGTGACAATGGGGCGGGGTCACATGGTATATGTCACATGGGTTGGTCACATGGGTTGATGTCACATGGGACTATGACATCGTAAGGGGGCGGGGTCACCATGTGACCAACCCATGTGACATATACCATGTGACACCGCCCCATTGTCACTATATAAGTGGCAGCGGAGCGTGTCCCTGGCATTCCGGCCGGAGGGAGCGACGTGTCAACATCGCCTGGAGAAGAAGAAGAAGAACAAGAAGAAGAACAAGAACGGAAGGCGGCGACAGCGACAGCGGCGACAGAAGACCGGGCCACCGCCTGTAAAAGAGCTACAAGAAGGCGCGGTGGCCCGGCAGAAGAACCGAAGGCGGCGACAGAAGAACGGAAGGCAGCGGCGACAGAAGACCGGGCCACCGCCTGTAAAAGAGCTACAAGAAGGCGCGGTGGCCCGGCAGAAGAACCGAAGAGGGGGACAAGACCCCCGAAGTCGGGAGAAGAGGCCGGCGGCGGGGAGGAAGAAAGCCGGACTCCTCCGCTAGTAAAAGAGCTACACACACATAGCGGAGGAGTCCGGCGAGAAGACCCCCGAAGACGGAAGACCCCCGGAGCTGTGCAATAAAATATTTTTTCCCCTGTGTTGTGTTTTTTTTTGTACTTTATTTCACAGGTGAATGGGTAGGGGTACATTGTACCCCATACTCATTCACATAGGGTGGGGGGCCGGTATCCGGGGGCCCCCTTCTTAAAGGGGGCTCCCGGATTCCGATAAGCCCCCCGCCCGCAGACCCCGACAACCAACGGCCAGGGTTGTCGGGAAGAGGCCCTTGTCCTCATCAACATGGGGACAAGGTGCTTTGGGGTGGGGGGGCCGCGCGGCCCCCCCTTCCCCAAGGCACCCCCCCATGTTGAGGGCACGCGGCCTGGTACGGCTCAGGAGGGGGGGCGCGCTCGCTCGCCCCCCTTTCCTGGCCGGCCGGGTAGCGTGCTCGGACAAGGGTCTGGTGTGGACTTTGGGGGAACCCCCACGCCGATTTTTTTCGGCGTTGGGGTTCCCCTTTAAGCCCATTCCAGGCGGCGGAGCCCGCGACGTCTCCTTCGCGGGCCCCGCCTACCTGTACACGTGCTCGAAATGGGCGGATTTGCCTCCGCCTTACGTGGGCGAGTCCGTTCATTTCAAAAGTTGAGCGGACTGTTTGGCAAACAGTTCGTTGAAACAGTCCGCTCGTGTGTGGGCAAGTCCGCTCATGCAAATTTTGAGCGGACTGTTTGCCGAAACTGTTTGACGAACAAGGTTGGGCAAACAGTCCGCGCGTGTGTACGCGGCCTAATAACTGTTAGGGCAGTTAGAGTTAGCCCCCTTTAGTTCTAATGTACCCCCCTAACCCCCCCAATAAAGGTTTAACCCCGTGATCACCCCCCGTCGCCAGTGTCACTAAGGCTGGGTTCACATTGCAGCGGTTTATGAGAACGAATGTGATTCGCACCGCACTGCAGTGCAAATCACATCCGATCTCTGTGCGATTCGAGTTCAGCCATTCGCCGCACCCGCCACACCCGCCGCACCCGCCGCAAATTCGCACGGGACCCTTTTTTTGGCCCGCAGCAGAATCGGATCGCATGGGTGTTCACACCATGCGATCCGAGTTTGCAGATCGCACTGCGATATGCGAACTGATCTGGGGGTGTCAGTAACATTTCACTGACACTCCCAGCAGTTCGCATAGGGCAGTGTGAACTGCCGCCGGGAGGCATGCGATGCGGGAACCCGCCGCGGATTCGCGGCGTTTCCGCATCGCTCCAGTGTGAACCCAGCCTAATAAGTGATCATTTTTCTGATCGCCGTATTAGTGTCACAGGTGACGCTAGTTAGGCAGGTAGGTATTTAGGTTCGCCGCAGCTTTTTATAGCGCCAGGGACCCCCATATACTACCGCATAAAGCCCCCTGATTGCCCCCTAGTTAACCCTTTCACCAGTGATCACCATATAACTTACAGGTGACGCTGGTTGGTTAGTTATTTTTTTATAGTTTCAGGGCACCCGCCATTTATTACCTAATAAAGGTTTAACCCCCTGATCACCCGGCGGGTGTCATTTGTGACTAATAACTGTTAGGGCAGTTAGGGTTAGCCCCCTTTAGTTCTAAGGTACCCCCCTACCCCCCCAATAAAGGTTTAACCCCGTGATCACCCCCCGTCGCCAGTGTCACTAAGGCTGGGTTCACATTGCAGCGGTTTATGAGAACGGATGTGATTCGCACCGCACTGCAGTGCAAATCACATCCGATCTCTGTGCGATTCGAGTTCAGCCATTCGCCGCACCCGCCGCACCCGCCGCAAATTCGCACGGGACCCTTTTTTTGGCCCGCAGCAGAATCGGATCGCATGGGTGTTCACACCATGCGATCCGAGTTTGCAGATCGCACTGCGATATGCGAACTGATCTGGGGGTGTCAGTAACATTTCACTGACACTCCCAGCAGTTCGCATAGGGCAGTGTGAACTGCCGCCGGGAGGCATGCGATGCGGGAACCCGCCGCGCATTTGTGGCGTTCCCGCATCGCTCCAGTGTGAACCCAGCCTAATAAGCGATCGTTTTTCTGATCGCTGTATTAGTGTCACAGGTGACGCTAGTTAGGCAGGTAGGTATTTAGGTTCGCTGCAGCTTTTTATAGCGCCAGGGACCCCCATATACTACCGCATAAAGCCCCCTGATTGCCCCCTAGTTAACCCTTTCACCAGTGATCACCATATAACTGTTACAGGTGACGCTGGTTGGTTAGTTATTTTTTTATAGTTTCAGGGCACCCGCCATTTATTACCTAGTCTCACTAGTGTACCCCTAAATTTAGGGGTGTCTACTTTCCAAAGTGGGGTCATTTGGGGGGGGTTTGTGCCATCTTGGCATTTTATGGCCTTCAAAACTGTAACGCCCTTAGAAAGCCTGAAGGCGGTGCTTGGTTTTCGGGGCCCCGTACGCGGCTAGGCTCCCAAAAAGTCCCACATATGTGGTATCCCCGTACTCAGGAGAAGCAGCAGAATTTATTTTGGGGTGTCATTTCACATATGCCCATGGCATGCGTGAGCAATATATCATTTAGTGACAACTTTGTGAAAAAAAAAAAAAAAAAAAAAGTTTGTAATTTTCCCGCAACTTGTGGCAAAATATAAAATATTCCATGGACTCAACATGCCTCTCAGCAAATAGCTTGGGGTGTCTACTTTCTAAAATGGGGTCATTTGTGGGGGTTTTGTGCCATCTTGGCATTTTATGGCCTTCAAAACTGTAATAGGTAGTGAGAAGTGAACTCAAAAATTTACGCCCTTAGAAAGCCTGAAGGCGGTGCTTGGTTTTCGGGGCCCCGTACGCGGCTAGGCTCCCAAAAAGTCCCACATATGTGGTATCCCCGTACTCAGGAGAAGCAGCAGAATTTATTTTGGGGTGTCATTTCACATATGCCCATGGCATGCATGAGCAATATATCATTTAGTGACAACTTTGTGAAAAAAAAAAAAAAAAAAAGTTTGTAATTTTCCCGCAACTTGTGGCAAAATATAAAATATTCCATGAACTCAACATGCCTCTCAGCAAATAGCTTGGGGTGTCTACTTTCTAAAATGGGGTCATTTGTGGGGGTTTTGTGCCATCTTGGCATTTTATGGCCTTCAAAACTGTAATAGGTAGTGAGAAGTGAACTCAAAAATTTACGCCCTTAGAAAGCCTGAAGGCGGTGCTTGGTTTTCGGGGCCCCGTACGCGGCTAGGCTCCCAAAAAGTCCCACATATGTGGTATCCCCGTACTCAGGAGAAGCAGCAGAATTTATTTTGGGGTGTCATTTCACATACGCCCATAGCATGTGTGAGCAATATATCATTTAGTGACAACTTTGTGTAAAAAAAAAAAAAATTTTTTTTTTTGTCATTATTCAATCGCTTGAGGCAAAAAAATAAAATATTCAATGGGCTCAACATGCCTCTTATCAATTTCCTTAGGGGGTCTACTTTCCAAAATGGGGTCATTTGGGGGGGTTTTGTACTGCCCTGCCATTTTAGCACCTCAAGAAATGAGATAGGCAGTCGTAAACTAAAAGCTGCGTAAATTCCAGAAAACGTACCTTAGTTTGTAGATGTGACAACTTTTGCGCAAACCAATAAATATACAATTATTGACTTTTTTTTTACCAAAGACATGTGGCTGAATACATTTTGGCCTAAATGTATGACTAAAATTGAGTTTATTGGATTTTTCTAATAACAAAAAGTAGAAAATATCATTTTTTTTCAAAATTTGCGGTCTTTTTACGTTTATATCGCAAAAAATAAAAATCGCAGAGGCAATCAAATACCATCAAAAGAAAGCTCTATTTGTGGGAAGAAAAGGACGCAAATTTTGTTTGGGTACAACATTGCATGACCGCGCAATTACCAGTTAAAGCAGCGCAGTGCCAAAGTGTAAAAAGACCTCTGGTCATTTACCAGCAAAATGGTCCGGTCTGAAAGTGGTTAAAGAGGGATTCCGCCCAAAAAAAAAATATTAAAAGCCAGCAGCTATAAATACTACAGCTGCTGACTTTTAATAAATGGACACTCACCTGTCCTGGGTTCCAGCGATGCCGGCAGCCGAGGCCGATCGTCCGCTCGGGCCTCGGCTGCTGCCGCCGCCATTCGAGGTGAGGGAATCAGGAAGTAAAGCGAATCGGCTTCACTTCCCGGTTCCCTACTGCGCATGCGCGAGCCGCGCCGCGCAATAGGAAATCTCCGCGCTGTCACTGGGACCCGTGTGTGTCCCAGCAGACCGCGCGGCAGGGCAGGAAATGGCGTAGACTCCCGTGGGAGTCTATGCCCGGAAGTGGGTGAAAATACCTGTCTTTGACAGGTATCTCCACCCCCCTCCCCCCTGAAAGGTGTCAATTGTGACACCGGAGGGGGGGAGGGGTTCCGATCAGCGGAGGTTCCACTTTAGGGTGGAATCCCGCTTTAAGTATAAACATTGTAACAATTTGTCAATGGAATAGAATGTGTGTAAGTGAAAAAAGTTTAACCACTTATTTATTTGTTGGTTTCAAGTTAAAACATTTTTTTTTGCTAGAAAATTACTTAGAACCCCCAAGCATTATATATATATATATATATATATATATATATATATATATATATATATATATATATAAAATGGTGGTTGTTGCAATATTTTATGTCCCACTGTATTTGCGGAGTGGTCTTTCAAGTGCAATTTTTTTGGAAAAAATTACTTTAATGAATTAAAAAAAAAAAAAAAAAACTTACCAGTAAAGTTATCCCATTTTTTTTGTATAATGTGAAAGATGTTACGTCGCAAGAATCGTGGTCTTTTTATTCTAAGCAAATAAATAGTGATTCTCATTTTGGTCAGAATCGTGCAGCTCTACACCTTATTAACAGGTAGTCTGAATATAAACACTACAGACTTAAGGATGATCTCTGCCTCTGTTCCCATCACCCTCTTATTTTAATTAAAAACTCTTAAATAGCAACAAAATAGACAAAAGACAAATGTTAAAATGAGTATGTCTAAAATATATACATAAAAAGTATAAGGGAAAAATTGATCAACAATAACAACACCACATATCTATATAATATAACCAATTCAGTCTGCGGTTAAGCAAGTGAGGTTAAAATTGACATTTAATCCCCTAGAATACCAGGTATCAAACCTGTACACCCTTTTCATCTACAGTATTGCTGGGAGATTGATCTCCATAAATGGGTACTCCTGCAATTATTATACATACACACTATCTATTACAAAAAAAATATTAATCCACTTGGATCCTTATTGTGAAAGAGTTTAAAATGTTGAGAAACACTACAATATTGTGGCGATGAGCTAAGATTGTAGCAGTCAGAATCCGGAGCAGCTGTACACTGTAACCAATCAGCTTTAACTATACCTTGATCAGTAAGAGCCGGTTTACACAGGGGCGACATGACTTCCAGGACAACTTTGTGAGGCAACTTGCAGACGACTTGAACACGACTTAGACACGACCTGGGGCGACTTACAACACGACATGCATGGGTTCCCCCTCCGAGAGCATACCAGGCCCTTAGGTCTGGCATGGATTCTAAGGGGAACCCCCTACGCCGAAAAAAACAGCATGGGGTGCCCCCCAGATCCATACCAGACCCTTATCCGAGCACGCTACCCGGCCGGCCAGGAAAGGGGGTGGGGACGAGCGAGCGCCCCCCCCCCCCTCCTGAGCCGTATCAGGCCGCGTGCCCTCAACATGGGGTTGTCGGGTAGAGGCCCTTCAAAAAATATAGCTGCGCTAAAACTTATAAAACAAAATTATAAAGTGACATAATTTTTCTAATTTACAAAAAATCCCAAAAACATGCAAAAATAGTGCCAAAGTAATGATTTCCAGGCATATAAGCAGTCCAAAGAAAAGGAAAGATGGATAGGATGCTGAATCTTAGTCCATTTTCGGTGACTCTCAAAAACCACCCTTTACACACGTAGCAGGTGCACCCAGAGTAGAAAGAGATTATCCACCACCAAATTAGAGGAGGCTTACCAGCTGTCAAGATCTCTTTTTAAGGAGATCATACGGGCTTGTAAAATGTTACGTTCCTGGTCCCCACACTGGGCTCTGTTGGTAACACCAATCTATCTGCTCCCTCTTTATGGTATATCTCGTTCCACCACATTCATTTAGTACGGCAAAGAGAGAAGAAAAAAAGCTCCCATAGCATAATTCCGTAAAGATTTATTAAAATATAAAAAGTAAAGTAACAACTCACGAATTCCCAGCAGAGTATAAGCGTATAGCGTATAAAAAACGAGCCGGCCGGCTCTCTCTTGTTTGCACTGCCCGCCCTTCCGGATTAAAGCGGGAGTCCACCGGGACTCCGCGTTTTTTTTTTTTTTTTTAAAAGCCAGCAGCTACAAATACTGCAGCTGCTGACTTTTAAATAGTGACACTTACCTGTCCAGCGCGCCCGCGATGTCGGCACCCGAAGCCGATCGCTCGCTCGGCTGCCGGGTCCCGCCGCCATCTTGGGTATGGGAATCAGGAAATGGAGCCTTTCGGCTTCATTTCCCGGTTCCCTACTGCGCATGCGCGAGCCGCGCGGCGCAATCCGGATGGTCCCCGCTGCCTCTGGGAGCTGTGTGTTTCCCAGCAGGCAGCGGGGCACTTGCTGAAGGGGGCGGGCGCTTGCGGAACGGGGGCGTAACGTACGCCCCGTTCCGCAGAGAGCTAGCCCGGAAGTGGGTGCAGTTACCTGGATTATCCAGGTAACTGCACCCCCCTCCCCCCTGAAAGGTGCCGATTGTGGCACCGGAGGGGGGGGGATTCCGATGAGCGGAGGTCCATTTTAGGGTGGACCTCCGCTTTAACGTGGAAATGCGGTGACGTCAGCACGCCGCTAACCCTACGTCGTTTCGTCAAAAGTGACTTCTTCCTGGGGTACGAGCGGCATGCTGACCCACCGCCATAAGTACTCACTGGTGATTGTAACCGCCCATTTCCGAGCTCCTGGTCACAGTTCCCAATTCGCCATCTTAGAATAGGGCAATCTGCCCATACTAGATCATCACCTGTTCCAAAGGGAAAGGAACCCTTTGTTTCCCAAACAAAAATAGCAAGTTTACACCTACATAGGAACAATATACCTAAGGAAGCAATTTGTTTGTTTAATTCATCAACAGAGGTGTCTGTATCCGAACGCGCAAATTCCCTATGCGCAAGTTATTTAACAATCACATACTTCCTAACTAAATAAGGGGTTATTGTATTAAGACCAGTAATTAAATTGTTACACCAGTCCATACAACCAATAAAAAAGACCTCATCAACATGGGGACAAGGTGCTTTGGGGTGGGGGGGCCGCAGGGCTCCCTTTCCCCAAGGCTCCCCCCCATGTTGAGGGCACGCGGCCTGGTACGGCTCAGGAGGGGGGGGGCACTCGCTTGTCCCCACCCCCTTTCCTGGCCGACCGGGTAGCGTGCTCGGATAAGGGTCTGGTATGGATCGGGGGGGGGGGGGCCACGTCGTTTTTTTCGGCGTAGGGGGTTCCCCTTAGAATCCATACCAGACCTAAGGGCCTGGTATGCTCTCAGAGGGGGAACCCACGCCAATTTTTTTTCAGAAATTTGCCGTGGAGTTCCCTCTTGAGAGCTGATAATTCTGTCAGAGTCGCCTCCGTATAGACGGAGATCCGACTTGGAGGCAACCTCCATTGAAATCAATGGGTACCAGTCGCCTACAAGTCGGATTGAAGTAGTACAGGAACCTTTTCTGAAGTCAGAGTGACTTCAGTAGTGTGCATTAAGACGGCTCTCATTCACTTACATTGATTTTTACATGTTGTCCGACCTGAGCCGACTAGGGGCGACCTGAAGTCGGATCTGAGTCGCCCCTGTGTGAACCGGCTCTTAGGGTTTTAAAATAAAGCTAGAAGCTGATTTGTTGCCATGCACAGCTGCTCCAGATTCTATCTGGTTAAGGTTGTTAATATGCTCTCCAATTCTAACCAAGAACTTACTCATGGTATATTTAACAAACCATAGGGTAGCAAATAAGAGAAGTTCATTGTTAGTTTCCATAACCTACATTAGCCATTATTTAATTCACAAATGTTGGAGTTTAAGCGACAAGCTTTATTTGGCTAACATTAAGAGTTAGGGCCCCTTCCTCAGGCATCATCCAATTCAATAATGCCAGAGAAAGGGACCCAAGTTCGAGAAACGTGCATCTTTAATAATTTAAAGCTGAACACCGGCCAAAAATGACAAGATAAAAAAAAAAATAGTCCATTAACAGAATAAAAAAATCAGCTTTTGTCATCAATAGTGAAAGGAGAAACAGCACAGTGATGAGCTCGTCTTTCTACTATCTCCTCTTAGCATGCTCCACATGAACTGATTGGCTCCTTGTACTGCTTCTTCCTCTTACTCTCCAGCTCTGCTGTACAGGGCCTGGTCGAGGTTGCCATTAGGTCAATTCAGGTACTTACACTGCTTGTATTAAAGAAATTACATTTATTGATGCATTAATGATCACAGAGCTGAATTATTTTGTGTTTTTTATATCTGTCTGGAGTTCAGCTTTACAGTGGAAGTCCATGCAAAAACTAAGTTTCCTGCATCTATAACCACCAACATTCTAACACTAACCTACCTAGCCTTGAAAAGAAAAAATTAGTATACTTACCTTTTCTGCAGGCAATCCAACCCAATCTCCAGTGGCTAAAGCTCTGATCCCACGCTGAGCTGTCAGCCGTGGCTTCGCTGTGTAGGCGGGTGCAGACACGTCCATCAACGGAAGCCCCATAGTAAATTTATGGGTGACGTCACTTCCCATTAATTTCACAGCCGTTGTCGGACGTGTACTCAGCAGAGCTTCCGCCACTGGAGATCAGGTTAGATCGCCATTTTTTTCTTTTCAGGGTTAGAAAGGTTAGTGCTACAATATTGGTGGCTATAGATGCAGGGATTTTAGTTTTTGCATGGACTTCCACTTTAAGTTAGCCAATAAAGGATACCACTTAAACCCCAAATAGTCTGCTTATTCTGATATATGAAACAAAAAACCCATAAATGATATCCAACAATCCAAATCCAATCCTACCTGCAGCGATGGCAGTCTTGTTGTGCACGGTGACAGCGATATGGGTGCTAACAGTCACAACTTCCGACTTGGGGCCGGCATCTGTAAGAATGCAAAATACCATCAGCCACAGTTGTGATATAGCTGACTGTCCTTATCCAGGAAGTACAGGTGCTTAAAGTGGCCCTATCACAATGGCTGCTCTGGGGCAGAGCTATCCTTTGCAACATCATAAGCTGTGTTGCAACTGCCGATTCCACTGATGGGTGAGAGCTTCATCTGTGATGGATAACACCTAAATTTGGCAGTCTTGTTATAGGTGGTGAAAGTTTAATTTTCAATATTCCATATTATATTTGTTTTAGGACATTATTTTATCTAAGGTCACGAGTCATCTCCTAACACCGGACTAGAAAACCCTTTTGTCATGTGTAGCACATAATAGAAAAGTCAATTTTTGTCTTGCTCTTGGAATGCCTTCAGAATGTCGGTTCCTCTTGCATTTACCTGGCAGAAGAAAAATACTCAGAAAGGATCTGCAATTCTGTTCAGCTAGTCTTGGGATACAGTAACCCCTGCCAGACTTCCCTAGAATACACTGTAATTCTCCAACACAGTCTGGTTCAGCCCCCCTACCTGTGACTGGACAATGAAGAAGCACTGTTCTACATCTGCAGATATACCTACTGAAGATATCCCTGTGCTCTGCCCTCGTGTAAACATGTTTTTGTGTTAGACTGACAGTACTGTACAATGCAGTATAAAAGTTTAATAGTACAAAGCACTGAACTTCTCTCTCCTAGCCAGTGTGCTGCTGTACAGAGGGTTGCAGGAGGTTGATAGATGACAGATTCAGGTACTTATACTATCTCTATGCAAAAATAAAGTCAAACTCCAGGCAAATAGCTCATCTCTACACTTTGCATGTAAATAAGCTTCCATGTATGTATTTCATCTACCTGGAGTTCAGTTTTATGCATAGCAAATGTCAGATTTAAATTTTAGACATGTAATTTGGATAAATATCAGAACACTGGTAGGTGGTTTCAGGAAAATGGACTATGCCAGATTTGGTGATATGGCGGTGGATTACGCCGGTTGCCACAGTGAAGTGATGGATGGAGGATCTCACAGTCCACCCTGTATTGGGTCTGCAGTCTATACAATATATCTCATATATACTATATAGAGAGTTAATAACATTCAGGTATCATATAGCACAGTCCCAGTTAATTGTATGAGCGGGGTATGACAAAGGGCCGATGATTTGCATTGATTGATATCTTGTCATGATGCTTCCTGCCACTACATCTTGTAAAAAAATGCAAGTATAAAGTGATGATTGCTGCACTTGTGCAATTGTCGACAGTGTTTACTGCAAAATTAGAATAAAATGGCAGGAAAAATAAGGTATGAGAGTTCCACAATGCTCACTGCCCCTCAGATGCAATGGAAAAGTGGTAGCCATGCTAATAATAATGAAATCAACAAGGTTAGTCCTACTAGGAGGGCAGAATGGAGACAAGATACCTCAGGTGAGGCCTGGAAGGAGATTAGAATGGAAACAGAACAACTCTGGTGAGGCCTGCTAGGATGGCATAATGAAAACAGAACACCTTACATGAGTCTTGTGAGAAGGTTGGAAAGTAGGTAGGACACCTCAGGTGAGGCCTACAAGAATGTAAGAAAGAGACAGGACACCACAAGATCTTAATAGAGGATAGAATGGAGACAGGGCAACTCAGGGGAAGCCTGCAAGGAAGGCAGAATGGAGATAAAACCCCTCAGGTGAGGCCCCATGGGGAAGGGGAAGGGGGAGGCAGAATGGAGACAGGAAACCTCAGCTGAAACCTGCAGAGAGGACATGATGGAGACAGGGCACCTCAGGTGAGGCCTTGTAAAAAGGCAAAGTAAATGGAAACAACCTTCACTAAAAAAAGGGAAAACAGGTCAAAGATACTTAAGCTGAGGCCTACAACATACTAAAACCCATACCAACGCTACCAAATTATCATTTATATTTTTGACTCTACAGATATAATGGCATTTTCTTGCTATGGGCATTACACAAACAAGCACAAGTGTGTTCAAGAAATATCTGAGGGTTTTTTTCAGAATCCCATTGAGCCGATCAGTAGGTTTTCAGTGTCTGACTGCTCTCGGCAAAGGGATTTTGCTGCTGAGACCAAGCGCTGTCTTTCCACTTTGTCCTCCGAACCTTCTTCTGCCCCTATAGCTGGTTGTATCATATCTGAACAATCTTTTTCAATTTATCAAGGACTCTATAATGCCTACCTTAAAGATCCCTTAAATTTATACCCACCAGGGTAGACCTTCACACTACATAGTTGGTCCGTCCGATATAAAATGTCAGCACTCTTTTCCTACTTCAGAAAGTCCGCAAGTAAGGACTCGAGTCACCTCATCTGAGGACTGCTCCAGAGCAAAACAGTAATTATCATATCCCTGCATCTACATCAGCAGAGCAGATGCGATTAATGCGAAACTGGTGAAAATGCCGCTTTAAACTGTATATTTTTGGTTACATAAACAGAAACGTGGTACCTCTCCTACTGCACGATGGAGCAAAGCGGATTCATGTTTGCAGATGTAATCTTCAAAGGATACGGTAATTACTGCATGTAAAGATTTATCATCACAAGGCAGCCCGACGGTTGTCAAAACGAGCAACATGAAAAAACATGACATCGCAAACTGACTTAAAACACTGGGATTAAAATGGGATTGTGACTGCAGAAAAGGGAGGACAGATGGAGGTAAATACAGACTAGTGTGCCACGGTGGAATTAAATACAACTGAAATTTAACAAAAGGAAGCTTCTGATCACTGTAGACTGCCATAGGTATCCAAAGAACCAAAGAGGTACCTATGGCAGCAGTTCTATGGCAGGCTGATCTCAGCATGGCTGATTTAGGTTAAGGTTAAGGGCTCCGACCCTGCACATCCCTCTGCTGTCCTGTCAAATTTTTGCTGAGCACTGACACAGATAATGAAGAACTGAATATCTTCTATTGAAGCAATTTTGTCAAGAGCCACTGGCTAGTCCTTACAGCTAAAAGACTCATACCCTTAGCCATACTGTGAAACTTATGAATGTTCCTTTTGACGGGAACAAATGTATCTCTGTCAAGCGACATTATACAGCACCAATCACATGCTTGCTCACTTGACAGCAAAGGGCATCTAATCAAATGAAAAAGAAGCAGCCCAATCACCGGTCTGAACTCCCAGAAAATCTTTTATAATGTTCGGTAGTTTCACAAGCCAAATGATAAAAAAACAAATTTGCATAATAAATCTATTTAAACTATGTACAGCGAGTAATGAACAACTGTAAGACATACAACTACAGGAATTACCATTGGCTATCCTTGTGCTGATTTTATCATGACGAGTGATATGAAAGAGCATGACACAGCTTAATTGATTTTGGCGAGCTGCAATCTGGGGAACAGCTTTCTAATCAAGGACCAATCGGTTCAAATTAAGGTCAGAGAGAGCAGAATGGAACAAAGAGCAAATTTATTTTAATGTCTCTCAGCATGCAACATACATGTGTTACATGAGCCTGTCAAGACAGCCGCCATGATGATGACATCACAATGGAGCAACAGCAAGGCTCAGAAGCTCATGTCCTTTTGATGTCATGGCTCTTGATGGCAGAGCTGGTACAGGCCATGCTCCCTCCTTGTGAGTGAAATGCATGAGAGATGAATGGAACAATGTAATAGGTGGGTTCTAGGTTGATAATGGAATGCTAAATCTAAATGATATAAAAACATGCCGCCATGGGCATTTTGTTTTATGGAACAGCACTCATGCACATAAGTCCTGTTCAGGTACCCTTAGGGATCAGGTCCTCCCAATTACGCGGCTGGATGGCGAGCTCGGCGATGTCATTGTCTCTGGGGTTATGATCTGGAAGAGGGAATTGAGGAGGTTGACAGAGAACAGCAGTGCGACTGATACAGCGACAGCTGCCAGATTAGTGAAAGAGGAAAAAGTTTTTGCAACATTGGCTAGTAGTAATTAGTCACATTCAACTGGACTTGTTCTGTAATGTTGAAGAAATTTTAAAACTTATCTAAGCAAATAATTCAGTTCTAATGAGTGTCAGAAACATACCCAAGCATTTATATGCACACAGGTAGCATTGACACCAATCACCATGGTGTCAAGACAGATGCTGATTGTCCAAAAACAGACATTTGTGATACTCCTTGGCCTCTCAGTATTCTGCTGTGACAAGTCGAGTCCTCAAGTGAGTAGGGAGATGAACATTTCCCCTCCCATGGTTCCCCCCCTCTCTTTTTTTGCTCCTTTCCCCTTGACCTTTTCTGTTATTGGGGTTATTATATGTTCAATGTGCTATATCATTTTATCTACAGAACTGTCATATGTATCAGCTCCTGATGGTTGTTAAATAAATAATTACTTTTCTACATCCAGTTCCTTTTTGTGCCTCATCTAAAGTCCCCCCCCCCCCCCCCCGCAAACAGAACTGGAGGCATGAAAGATGTGAAAATTACAAAATCACATCTTTGGTTGTCAGGGAGTCTGCATTTGTGTTAATTCCTCGATTCAAGTGTGTGAATTGTCTTCAAATCGCCAAGGTAGACATGTTAAAATGCCATTATATGTGGACGAAAGATGCCCCCACCCATGTTCAGGGATGATTGTTCCAGTTTGACATAGACATAGACCTGGCCTCTTTTACCTCTTGCAAACCAGTTATCTATGACAAACTGGAACAAGCATCCCTGGACAGGGGTGGGGGCCTTCAACACAACCTTCCTTTCACAAATAATGTTGTTTTACCATCTCTATCCCAACAATTTGGCAACAAATCACCCCTTCAGACATGTGGCGCTGAGAATTAACACCCTTGCATACTTCCTGACATCATGAATGGGATTATGTAATTTAGAACCATGTGATTCCACAGCTTTCACACCTCCCTTCCCATTCTTGGACATGCATGTCATGGTGATTGGATTAAGGTGTCAATGCTACCTGTGTGAACATAAATATTGGGGTATATTCCCAACAGTCACTTGAACTGAAGAAGTGGCTTTTTTCTGCCTTGACATTACAGAACAAGTCCAGTTCATTGTGACTAACTACTGTAATACCATGACCTGGAAAAATGAGAATCTTCACAAACATATCGCAACAATATTGTATTACAATTTAATAGTTAATTCTGCTGTTTCCCTAAAACCTGTTAGGCCATAAGGCCTTAAAAAACAAAAAGCATAGATTGAATTAATACAAGCAAGGGTCAATTTTACACTTCAGTACACTTTTTCCATAACTAAAACACAAGTAGAGTTTTGTATCACTTGGTGTAAATGTAAACCTTAACTGAATGACATTTTGTTTTTCCTGTGTCTTTTTGTTTTTCCAAAAATCTTGTTTTCACCTTTGTTATATCTTCTTTTTTCATCTCCTCTTTAATTTCATTTTTTAATTTCTTCGCCTGTTTCAGCTACTTCCTGTCTACATGCACCCACTCCAGTATCGGATGCACCTCTTTGCTCTAGACGGTAACCATGGCTATGAAATGTGTTTTAGCACTATGGCTTGTAGTTTCCACCAGGGAAACATGTGACAGGGCGACAAGGCAAAATACAATTGGAAGAGAGCTCTGACATCATCACACAAAGGGGGTTATTTACGAAAGGCAAATCCACTTTGCACTACAAGTGCACTTGGAAGTACAGTCGCTGTAAATTTGAGGGGTAGATCTGAAATGAGGGGAAGCTCTGCTGATTTTATCATCCAGTCATGTGCAAGCTAAAATGCTGTTTTATATTTTACTTGCATGTTCCCCTCAGATCTACAGCAACTTTACTTCCAAGTGCACTTGCAGTGCAAAGTAGATTTTCCTTTTGTAAATAACCCCCAAAGTATCTGAACAAGGAATGCCCCATGGCTGGAAAGCTGCAGATTTAAAATGATTGCAAATTACTTTTGAAATGAGTTTAACATATTAAAAGACCTTTGACATCCTTGTTTAGTGTTAACGCACATGTTACTGCAACACACAGCATTGCACATCACAAGTTTTGTGGTGCCATTTATTTCAAATGACACCCCATTCCTCTAAGGCATTACATTGTGCCGCAGCACATGGCAACGCACTATAGTCTGTTGCAGTGCATTACGTTACAAATTTCCCCAACGTGCACATTTTGGGATGTTTTGTTGTGTTGGTAGGCCATTTATTTGCAATGTCCTGCCTTAATGCAATGAATGCAAAAATGTAAATGGTCTCTTAAGATTATATGAGATTTCAGGAATTGGGTTTCACTCCACTTTTCACACTTTCCAAAAAAAAGTAAAAAAAAAAAACAATTACCAAAATAAAACACATTAGGCCCAATTCACAAAGCTTTAACAGCCGCCTAATGCACTTTTTTTTAAGGCCCATTCGTACTGCCCACACAACAAACCACAGTGGTTTAGTGTACAGGCCACTCTCTGTTCTGACCCCAGTGGTGTGATATGGGTTTCAGTGCATCACACAGCTCCCTTTTTTTGTGTCAAATTCATTTTATTTTAAGTACACAAAGTGACAGCAGTACCTTGACATGCAATCCCTTCTTGTACGCTGTGATAAATTGCAGAATGTCTGCATTTTATCACAGCTCCCTGCATCACACCTCCAGAGTGCCTTGCAGTTCAAACAGCAAACACATAAAACAACGTTTTTATGTGTGTCCTAGTGTTGACCTGCATTCAAGCAGTGTGGCAAAACGCAGGTCACCACACTAAATGGGAACTTAGACACGTGACTACAATTTTCAGATTTCATTGGGTTCTACTGAAAATAAATATCACATTTATGAAAATAAGGATATTTATCTTGGCGTGTTAGCTTTGTGAACTGAACCTAGTTTATAGAATAAAAACATTTTTATTGCAGAAGTGTAAGTGGACCCAAACAGATAAAGACACCAGTTTCATTCCAGTTGTAGAGTATATATAAAAATCTTCCCTCCAGTGACCACTACTCATTCATTTTTTAAACAGTTCTTTTTTTTCTTCTGAAACAGCTTTACATAGAACATTCAGGGAACTTATTTTTATTCTAGCCTAATGCCAGTTGCTCCTTAAAGTGAAACTTAAGAAAAACACAACTACACATGTTATGTCAACTGTTTTCTTGTGATTTAAACACCTCTGCCATATTACACAGCCAGGAAGATCACTGGGCTATATTCAGTTGCACTGCTTAATGGTAATAGCCAATAAGGCTGATTAAAAAAATATTTGCTGAATCAGAAATTTGTGTCACTTACATAGCTATGCTTTATTACAGAACCTAGGTCATGTACATTAAACACATATGTATTGACGTGTATTTAGTCATCTGTCTGAAGTTTCACTTTAAAGAGAATCTAACGAAAAAAAGTAATATATTGCAGTTTACCAGTCCTCGGGTTATTGGCTGCATTAGTTTTCCTTTTATACATTTTTCTTTCCTTAACAAACTAATCTCATTCATTGCTACAACATTCAGCGCCTTATATAGTCAATAATCAATTATTGCAACCAACCTACAACCAAATAATCACACAAGGATTGTTACACACAGATGACAAACTTTTGCCATGTCTAAATCTAGCGAAATAGCTACCCTGTTTCCCCTAAAATAAGACCTAGCATGAGTGTCGGTGATGGCTGCAATATAAGCCCTACCCCCAAATAAACCCCACCCTCTTTCCCCAAAAATAAGCCCTACCCTGAGAATAAGACATAGAAGGACTTTAACTAGGGCTTATTTGGGGGGTAGGGCTTATATTGCAGCCAACGTCGACAATCACGCTAGGTCTTATTTTAGGGGAAACAGGGTATATATATTTTGTCAGCAATGCCACACATCTGGCGGTTACTGCTATAGTCTGATGTGAATTAGCTGAGCATCTGCATCGTTAACAGTTTAGAAACATTACCTGGACTGTCGTCAGTGGGCACATGGAAGACAAAGCTCCCCGAAGGATGTTCTGCCGCCCGCCGGTACCACAAGGGAAAGTGATCCATAGTGAATATGCTTTCCTTTTCTTCATACTGCAGAAAATTTCTAAATGGAAAAAAAAAAAAAAAATCAAATAGAATAAATATGACAAGTATGTGGGCAAGGCAGCATTGCTATGCAGCACTACTAAACCAGAAGCAGAGCATAATATGCCATATTTTTATGAACTATAAATAGAAACTTTGGCATACACCAATAAGATTATTTGCATTTAGCTAACCACACTGATAAAACTTTATGTTGCATTTTGAATAAAGTAAGTAGCAAAAGGTTAAAATGCTGTTTCTGTATTTTTTTTATTTTGCCAACTCTATTTTTCTAGAGAGATGTCAGTGGGAGAAATAGTGCCCCGTTATCGGTGTCAGATGGCAGAGTCATGTCATCAGTGGGAGGAATAGAGCCCCAAGGGCTGGATAAAGGCAAGCAAAGGGCTGCATCCGGCCCCTGGGCCACAGTTTGGAGATCACTGGTTTAGGGGAATTAAACATGAGTGTTAATTCACTTCAATGGCCAAAATAACTGATTATTCATTACAATAAAATTAATTAATGTCCAAGCACTTGACACACCTAAACGTGCTACACCCGTTTACAAGGGTCAATCGTTTTTTCCTGCCACAAATGGTGCTGCCAGGAGGAAGGGCACTTAGGAGAGATGCACAAATGTCCAGTATGCATGAGGTCTTACTGTCCCTCAAAAATACAGGAGCAGTTAGCAACTGTGGCACGGTGCCATATAAGAATAGTTTGCATGTCTATGCAAATCTGAGATGAGGAACATCTGTCTAGGTATGCAAATCCCTGTTGTATTTGTAGTTATCTTCTACTGTAGTTTAAATTTTAACCACAAGATGGCAATATTGTCATTATAAGCATATTTTCACAGTTGTGTCTTGCAATTTAACCAAGCACTAGCATATTCTGTAGTGCCGTATTCTGAATGCTGCATGCTCCGCCTGTTTCTGAGAACGGTATATAGCCTAAAACCCCTACTAACCCTTATGCCATATAAGCCCATTCCTAAAAAAAAAAAAAAAACTGAATGATTTTTCATCTTCACAAAATTAGCTGCTGAGATTAGCATACTGTATGTATAACCAAATCAGATATCTATATACAGTGCACTATCCAGCTCTTCCCCCCGATTACCCTACACGCCCCCCCCCCCCACACACACACACACACTCACACCCCTATACATCATGTTTAGTACAGGGATTTAGAACAAGCATTTTCAGCAAATGCAACCATTATATTTCTTTCAGTATCTGTCTCAGTTTACTCAAATGGTGTTGAGGCAAAATATAAATAAAGTTTCACTTGTGTAAGAAAAATGCAGAGTAATGCTTCTAGCATTTATATATACAGTTAGGTCCATATACAGTTGTGCTCATAAGTTTACATACCCTGGCAGAATTTATGATTTCTTGGCCATTTTTCAGAGAATATGAATGATAACACCAAAACTTTCCTTTTACTCATGGTGTTTGGCGGAAGCCATTTATTATCAATCAACTGTGTTTACTCTTTTTAAATCATAATCACAACAGAAATTACCCAAATGGCCCTGACCAAAAGTTTACATACCAATTTACATACCAATTTTTTGAGGGGACAGTCAATTCACACAGTTATACCAGCTGTACACTCACTACTTTACATTGCAGCAAAGTGTCATTTCTTAAGTGTTGTCACATGAAAATATATAATAAAATATTTACAAAAATATGAGGGATGTGCTCACTTTTGTGAGATACTGTGTGTATATATATATATATATATATATATATTTGAAAAATTTGAATTATATATATCATTTTTATTCTAAAATAAACAAAGAAAGAACATGCGTATAAAGTGCAATTTGATAATTTCATATCCTATAGTAAAGGATCTCAAGGATGGTTAAAGAACTTGTTGGATTCTGCAAACTAAGTGAATGGAGGACAGCTAGGGTAATGGAAGTCAGCTAGGGCAAGGTGGAAAATGTTTAAAACTGTGAACTTATAAGCAGTCCAAAGAACCCATCTACCAATTCAAGTAATGAAACTTGGAAGAACACTCTCTCCCAGTTGTGAAATATGGGGGGTTATTTACGAAAGGCAAATCCACTTTTCACTACAAGTGCAAAGTGCACTTGAAAGTGCACTTGTAAGTGCAGTCGATATAAATCTGAAGAGTAGATCTGAAATGAGGGGAAGCTCTGTTGATTTTATTATCCAATCACGTGGCAAGCTAAAATGATGTTTTTTATTTTCCTTGAATGTCCCCCTCGGATCTACAGCAACTTGTCACGGTCGATCTGTCGTTCCGGTCGTACATAGGAGACCTGCCCGCAGGTTTCCTTTACGGAGCGCTCGTCGGTATCCTCAGACGCGTCTTAGCGCGAACGAACGCACGCGAGTGCATGTAGATTCCAACAGGCGCACGCGGGTGCGCGTCGGCACGAACGAGCGCACGCGGGTGCGCGACGAAGTGAACGGCCGTACGCGGGTGCGCGGGGTCATGAACGGGAGCACGGTTACCCGCGGGGGCACGCAGACTCGTCGTGCGACCGTTCTTGGCGCCCAAAGGGCTACTTAAGGAATCAGCTTCTGTTCCTTCTTGCTGTCCTGTCTACAGCGTTACCTGTGACTTCTGTTATCTGTTCCTGCTTGTTCCTGATTACCGTACCCGGCCTGTTCCTGACTTCGTTTGATTGCTGCCTGCCACCGACCTCCTGCCTGCCTGACTACGTCTCTGCCTTCTCCTGTGTACTTCTGCTGCCCGCCTGATACCGACCTGGCTTGTTCCCGACCTCGTCTGCTGTCACCCGCTGTTCCTGTCTGTTTGCCAGTGCCTGCTGTACCCGCTGTTCCTGCCTGATTGCCAGTGCCTGCTGTACCCGCTGTTCCTGCCTGATTGCCAGTGCCTGCTGTGCCCGCTGACTGCTCCAGCCCGTCCACCTGTGCCTGCTGTTCTCTCGGACTTCTGCCGGCTGTTCCAGTCACCCACCTGTGCCTACGTTGTGACCGCATCCCCGTCTGCCATCGGGTTTCTACTCTCTTGGGCTTCTGTGGATCTCTGCTGCTGCATACCCGGCCTGGCACTTGTGCCCTCCGAACTCGTGAATCCCTGTCCCCACTTCCAGGGACTCTCGAGCCGGAGGCTTACGAGGAGCCGCTCCCTGCATTCTGGGCTCTCCAACCAGGTACGTGACAGTACAGGACAGCCATGTCCGAGCCCACGCAGGGAGCCTCCCCTATGGACGAACTGTGCCGCCACTTAGCCGGCCTTACCCAAGCCGTGAAGAATTTGCAGGAAGGTTACGGCCGACTGGAGGAACAGGTCCAGGCCCTATCTGCTTCAGCACCAGCTATCTCCGGACCCTCTGCTCCACCTTCAGTGGTAATGATGCCGCCTGAACCTAGGGTCCCCACTCCGGAACGGTTCTCCGGCAACCGGAATAAATTCAGGGCCTTTCGCAACTCCTGCGAACTCTTTTTTGCTCTACAACCCCGAACCTTCTCTCTCGAGGCAACCAAAGTGGGGTTCGTCATTTCTCTACTGACAGACGAACCCCAGGCCTGGACGCATCGTCTCCTGGAACGGAAGGACCCCTCTCTGGACACCCTGAATGCCTTCTTCCAAGCGATGTCTCGGCTATACGAGGACCCCCAGCTTGCTGCCACCGCAGAAGCAGCCCTGCATGCGCTCCAACAAGGCCGCAGGCCCGTGGAAGATTATGTGTCTGAGTTCAGACGTTGGAGCTCAGACACGGACTGGAATGATTCAGCCCTCCGCTACCAGTTTCGCATGGGCCTCTCAGAATCGTTAAAAGACGAACTGGCTCGAGTGGGCATCCCTGAAACTCTAGAAGCCCTCATAGACCTTTCTGTCCAGATAGATAGACGCCTGAGAGAACGCCGCCTGGAGCGTTCTTCCACAACCTCTCGCCCTGTCTGGATGTTGCCACGTGTCCCAGTTCCAACCCTCCGGTTCCTTCTGCTCCTGTTACTCCAGATTCTTCCGAGCCCATGCAGCTGGGGCTACTTCGTCCATCCTTGACGCCTGAGGAACGCCAACGCCGCCGGACCGGCAATCTTTGTCTCTACTGCGGAGAACTGGGACATTTTGTTCGCACTTGCCCTGCCAAATTGCGTAAGTGCCTACTCCCTCCTCCTGTTTCCTCCCCTGCCTTGCTTAGTAACACCTCTCATCTGGCTGTGCCTCTTCTTTTGCAGCTCCCAGGAAGGACTGTCAAAACCAGCGCAATTATTGATTCCGGGGCTTGCAGCGGCTTCATGGATCTGTCCTTTGCCTTAAGTAATGACATCCCTCTTCGGCCTAGGGTAAAAGGACTTTCGATATATCTGGCCGATGGTTCCATCCTTAAGTCAGGTCCAGTGACCAAGAAGACGTCCCCACTGCTTGCCATCGTTGCTGGAACCCACCAGGAGCTTCTGTGCCTGGATATCATTAAGTCTCCTCTCTTCCCCATTAAACTCGGCATGCCGTGGTTGAAGGCCCACAATCCACACATCAATTGGTCCACCGGAGGAATAGAGTTCCCTTCTGCCTACTGTCTTCAGCACTGTTTCCCTGTTGATAACAAGGACTTCTCTTCGCTGCTTTGTTTAGAAACAGATGCTGAGGCCCGACAGGCTGTGCCCAAGGACTACCATAACTTCTTGGACGTATTTAGCAAGAAGGGCGCTGAGACCCTACCCCCACATAGGCCTTATGATTGCCCTATCGAGTTGCTCCCTGGGGCAGAGATTCCCTTCGGAAGAATCTTCCCCTTATCTGAGACTGAGTTGGGGACCCTGAAAACCTATTTGGACGATAACTTGGAGAAGGGTTTCATCCGACCTTCCACCTCCCCGGCAGGCGCAGGGATCTTCTTCGTCGAGAAAAAGGATCACTCCTTACGCCCATGTGTGGACTACCGGGCACTCAACAAGGTCACAATAAAGAATTGCTATCCCCTACCATTAGTGCCCGAACTATTTCAGAGACTGGGGTCAGCCAAAGTATTCTCTAAGCTGGACCTTCGGGGTGCCTATAACCTTGTCCGCATACGTAGGGGCGATGAATGGAAGACTGCCTTCCGTACTAGTTTTGGGCACTTTGAATATTTAGTTATGCCTTTTGGTTTGTGCAATGCCCCTGCCACATTCCAACATTTCGTAAAAAACGACATCTTCAGAGATTACCTTGATTTGTTTGTGATAATTTACCTAGATGATATCTTGATTTTTTCTTCTTCTTTAGCCGAGCACCGGGAACATGTGAAGAATGTCTTAGCCCGACTCCGTCTCCATGGTCTGTACGCCAAGCCCGAGAAGTGCGTTTTTGAACAGCAAAGGATCCAATTCCTTGGTCTAATTATTTCGGTGAAGGGGATAGAGATGGACCCCCAGAAAATTTCAGCTATCCTGGATTGGCCCGCTCCCTCTGATAAAAAAGGAGTCCAACGATTCGTAGGATTTGCCAATTTCTACCGGAAATTCATAAAGGGATTCTCCTCCATCATTTCCCCCATCACCGGACTGACCAAGCAAGGTCAGAAGTTTCAATGGACTTCCAAGGCACAAGAGGCTTTCAAGACCCTGAAAGACTTGTTTATATCAGCCTCGATCCTAAGGCACCCCGACTCGACCCTGCCTTATATCCTGGAGGTGGATGCTTCGGAAATTGCGGTCGGGGCGGTGCTTTCCCCGAGACAGGGGCCTAAGTCTCTCCTGCATCCGGTCACCTTCTTCTCCCGCAAACTATCTGAGGCAGAGAGGAATTACGATGTCGGCGACCGTGAACTGCTGGCAATCAAGGCGGCACTCGAGGAGTGGCGCTACCTTCTCGAGGGCGCCACCCATCCGATCCTGGTCTACACCGACCATAAAAATCTAGAATACCTTAAGTCTGCCAAAAGACTGAAACCAAGACAGGCCAGGTGGGCACTCTTTTTCTCTAGATTCGTGTTTCATATCACGTACCGTCCGGGATCAAAGAATGTTAAACCTGATGCCCTATCCCGCATGTATAGTGAACCAGAGGGTCCCTCATCTCCTGACACGATCCTCTCCTCCGGGAACTTCCTCCTGCTTCAGGGAGATTTACTCTCCCAAATTAAGCAAGCCTCCAGCAGTCCGGTCCTCCCACCTGACACTCCACTAACCTCCAGAGATGGTCTTCTTTGGCACCAGGACAGGATCTACGTCCCCCAAGAAGCACGTGTCTCGGTCCTCAGCTCCTGCCACGACCACTTGCTGGCCGGCCACTTTGGGGTACTCAAAACCATGGATTTGCTTCAATGTACATTCTGGTGGCCACAGATGAAGAAGCATTGCAGGGAATATGTGGAGGCATGCACCACGTGCATTTGAAATAAAGGCAGTAAAACAAAGTCTTGGGGTCTGCTGAAACCACTGCCCGTCCCGGATAGACCATGGAGGATGATCTCCATGGACTTTATCGTGGAGTTGCCACCTTCCAAGAATTACTCCACAATCTTTGTGGTGGTTGATAGGCTCACCAAGATGGCCCACTTTTTGCCCATGAAGGGCACCCCTTCGGCCGCAGAGACAGCTAAGACTTTCATCAGGGAAGTTGTGAGGCTTCACGGCATCCCCGCTAATATTACTTCTGATAGGGGGGTGCAGTTTACGTCCAGGTTCTGGAGAGCACTCTGTGGGGCCCTGAAAATTGAGCTTTGTTTTTCCTCGGCCTACCACCCTCAGACCAACGGCCAGACTGAGAGAACCAGCCAAACACTGGAGCAATAACTACGTTGCTTTTCCTCCTTCTCCCAAGATGACTGGGCATCGCTCTTGCCACTAGCGGAATTTGCGTATAACAACTCTGTCCATTCCGCCACCAAGCAGTCTCAGTTTTTCGCAAATTTTGGCTTTCACCCGCTTTTTCTGTCTAGTGATCTCCCTGAATGTTCAGTACCGGCGGTACAGGAAGATCTCAATTTCTTCTAAACCAATAATAAGCTCCTACAAGAGACTTTGACTAAGACACAGGAATACAATAAGGGGGTCTTTGATAAGAAAAGAAGAGGGGAACTCAATCTCAAAGTCGGGGATCAGGTCTGGCTGTCCACCCTAAACCTGAAGTTGGCTTGTCCATCCAAAAAGCTGGGTCCCAAGTTTGTGGGCCCATTCCCTGTTGTGAGGAAGCTGAACGACGTGGCATTTGAATTGAAGCTTCCGGAGTCATTCCGGATCCACCCGGTCTTTCACGCTTCCCTACTTAAACCTACTGTCCCGGACTCTTTTGCCAATCGGAATGCCAGCCCTCCGGAACCTGTGGTGATTGACGGAGAAATGGAATACGAGGTCGAATCCATTCTGGATTGCAGGAGAAGACAGAATCAGACTCAGTTCCTAGTTAAATGGAAGGGGTATGGCCCCGAGGAAAACTCTTGGGAACCGGAATCTAACCTACACGCAAAGAGGCTAATCCTTGCCTTCAAAAGGTCTCATCCGGATAAGATGGCGCAGTTGGGCATCCGGAGGCTGCCCCTTGGAGGGGGGCAATGTCACGGTCGATCTGTCGTTCCGGTCGTACATAGGAGACCTGCCCGCAGGTTTCCTTTTACGGAGAGCTCGTCGGTATCCTCAGACACGTGTTAGCGCGAACGAACGCACGCGAGTGCATGTAGATTCCAACAGGCGCACGCGGGTGCGCGTCAGCACGAACGAGCGCACGCGGGTGCGCGACGAAGTGAACGGCCGTACGCGGGTGCGCGGGGTCACGAACGGGAGCACGGTTACCCGCGGGGGCACGCAGACTCGTCGTGCGACCGTTCTTGGCGCCCAAAGGGCTACTTAAGGAATCAGCTTCTGTTCCTTCTTGCTGTCCTGTCTACAGCGTTACCTGTGACTTCTGTTATCTGTTCCTGCTTGTTCCTGATTACCGTACCCGGCCTGTTCCTGACTTCGTTTGATTGCTGCCTGCCACCGACCTCCTGCCTGCCTGACTACGTCTCTGCCTTCTCCTGTGTACTTCTGCTGCCCGCCTGATACCGACCCGGCTTGTTCCCGACCTCGTCTGCTGTCACCCGCTGTTCCTGTCTGTTTGCCAGTGCCTGCTGTACCCGCTGTTCCTGCCTGATTGCCAGTGCCTGCTGTACCCGCTGTTCCTGCCTGATTGCCAGTGCCTGCTGTGCCCGCTGACTGATCCAGCCCGTCCACCTGTGCCTGCTGTTCTCTCGGACTTCTGCCGGCTGTTCCAGTCACCCACCTGTGCCTACGTTGTGACCGCATCCCCGTCTGCCATCGGGTTTCTACTCTCTTGGGCTTCTGTGGATCTCTGCTGCTGCATACCCGGCCTGGCACTTGTGCCCTCCGAACTCGTGAATCCCTGTCCCCACTTCCAGGGACTCTCGAGCCGGAGGCTTACGAGGAGCCGCTCCCTGCATTCTGGGCTCTCCAACCAGGTACGTGACACAACTGCACTTCCAAATGCACTTTCTGTGCAATTTCAAGTGCACTTTGCACTTGTATTGCAAAGTGGATTTGCCTTTAGTAAATAACCCCCATGGTCTTGACTTTATAGGAAAATAGGAGACAAAGATAAGATCATTAACATCTTGAACAATTCAGCTAGTGCTACTTGCGGTTCTCCTGATGAGCCCATGTCCAGCTGGCCCTGGAAAAGTGACCTTCTGTGTCCTTTATTGATCTAAACTGGGGTCTCAAACTGGCAGCCCTCCAGTGAAACTACAAGTCCCATCATGCTTCTGGCTGTGGGAGTGATGCTTGTAACTGTCAGCCATGCAATGCCTCATGGGACTTGTTTCGCAACAGCTGGAGGGCTGCCAATTTGGGACCCCTGCTCTAAACAATACACAACTCACTTGTTTGACATCTGTTCTGCACCCACAAACAAATTTTTCCGAATAAGGCCAGCACGGGTACCCAAAAAGGCCACCTCGATTCCATTCTCTTCTCTGCAGAAAAAAAATAAAAGAAATATATTATATATATATATATATATATATATATATATACAAAAGTTATCTGGGAATAAACGAAAAGTGAAATAGCTTGAACAGTAATGCAGGTGGAAATCAACAGAGATGATGGTCACTTACTGAGACCTGCCACAGTGACCTTGATCACTGGTCAACTACAGTCACCCCTCACTATATATTACAAAGTAAGTTGCATGTGCTCTCAAAATTGATTTATCATTTTCTTCACCAGAGGTCATTGAAGCCTAGATGCCAAGTAGGGTCACTTTGCATCTCCCACCATGTGCTTGTTCTTCCCCCACCCTCCAAGTCACTGGGCTCAACAGTGACATAGTGGAACAGAGGAAAAACAAACATGCAAAACAGGGGACAAAGGCATCTGACATAATTTTTTGGCCAGCGTCTGTTGAATAGACTCCAGTACATACGGGCTGACATGTGTACTAGGCTTTACAAACATGAAAATAACGTTTGGCTGAAACAGCAATACTTTTAGCAGCACCTTGTTGAGAAGGAGGTGCAGATTTGCATCTGTGAAATAATTTTTACAACTCACTTGGACAGATTAAGCGCCACCTGCGTCCAGTAGGCTTCTAGTGGTGCAGTGACCACGGCATCAAACAAAACTTCTTTTACCAGCTCCTCATCACCTGCAAGGGAAGAATAATGAGTACCATAAGAGCATAGACCCCTTTCCTTTCCATGTAAGAATAAAATTTAAAGCTGAACTTACCTTCAGTCTTGCATGGTTGTACAGGCCCCTCTTCTGCATTGAAATAGCTTTCTCTAATTTCACTGCACACTTTGAGCTTCTCATAATGTACATTAGAAGCTGCAGCAAGTCACATACAGCCTGCCTCATTTCCTGGCTGGGGGATATCCAGCATCATCCAGTGCTTTCATCCCAAGTCTGACTGTGAGTTCTTTCAATTAAAGAGGCTCAGAAAAAAATTACCTAGGGCTGTCTGCATACAAATACAGTATATCCTACTTAGAAATGCACACTCCTTCAAACTGACACCCACCCAAGAAAGTATTTTAATATTTAAATAACTTTTCCAAGAGCCAGCCAACTGCCTACATCAGGACTGAAAGCGCTTAAAAGGAGTACTGAGGCGGGGCGCATCAACCATGATTTGCCTACATTTCACAAATATGCGCAGAGACCCAGTGATGACATCGCTGGGTTTAAAATATGCCAATGCAACTGAAAGGTTTTATTTAAAAAAATATTGACATAAGGGGAGCAAGGGAATATTAAACTTACTAAGTTTAAACACTAAGAACCTGTGAAGTTTAAGGATTTAACTTGTCAGTTTTTATTGCTGTCTGTGTCCCTGTAAGGGACAGTCGCCCTCTCTATTTGTTCTGTTTACCAATATCACTGAAAGTGAAAATAAAAGAAAATACCAAATTTTGGGTTGTCCTCAGAAAAGTAAGAGAAGAAATCTCCCAATGGAGACACAAATTCTGGTGTCAAGGAGGTCCCCAAGGAATTCCCTACATTTGCAGAAATTTCCTCTTACTTCCTCTTTGGCTGTGGGACAGGAAGTGAAATCTCTGCAATGGGACACAGAAGACTAAAAAACAAAAACAAAATCTGAAAGGGGTTATAACCCTCCCTCACTCTATCCAAAAACTCTATGCCTAAAGTTCTATTCTAAGGAAGCAATTGACAATTTATAGGTAATACAGCCCTTCTATTTGCTGCACCACATCATGAGCCACCTTGCCACAGCAACATCACTAGCTTCAGGTAAACCGAGAGAATGAAAACTGCTTTGACCAATAAAACAGCTGTATAATTTCACACAGTCCAAATTTCTACCAAATATAATATATAAAGACCCACATTCTCCCCCACCTATCAGAACGGTTTTATCAAAATGTAACTGTAATTGCTCAGTGTCTGAGGTCAGGGCCGAGGAGAGGTGGAAGTGGCATGTGGACAGCCTGTGAAAGAGAGCTGGTCTCTGCACTCTATATGTAGCACACCCGTAAACCCTGCACTCTGTACATAGCACAACCCTAAACCCTGCACTCTGTACATAGCACACCCCTAAACCCTGCACTCTGTACATAGCACACCCCAAACCATGCACTCTGTACAAAGCACACCCCTAAACTCTGCACTCTGTACATAGCACAACCCTAAACCCTGCACTCTGTACATAGCACACCCCTAAACCCTGCACTCTGTAAAGTAGTACACTCCTGTAATACGCACGCTGTGTATAATAGTACATGTTTGAAACCTGCACTCTATACATAGTGTATCCCTGAACTCTGCACATAACACACTCCTAGTATTTAATGCCCCTTTAAGAAACTCCTGCTGTTAGTGCAATTTGGCCACACTCAACATCCAATGCTGTTCGTTGGGGGAAGGGTGGCATGGTAGGGTTCCTGCATGTAGTAAAGAAACTGCATGTAACTAAATAGATCTGAGACTGAAGCACCACACTCAGATCTAACTCTAGCTGTTTGTTTTCATTCTGGGCTGAGAGTGGCTCAGGGCAGGGCTGGGTGATTCCCTGGTAGCATCACTGTGACTTCCCTCTTTCTAGAGAAATGGGAGATTACAGTTTGAGATAGGTGCAGAACCAGAAGAGAGGACTCTGGGAAGGGCAATGGAAAGAGGTCATTGCAGTCAGGCTTGCTGGCAGGGCCTGAAGAGAGCGATCTGGGAATGGTAGCTGTGCAGAGAACAGTTAGCACCTGAACTATTTCTACACCACAGGGGCCTGAGGTCCCTGCCCACAAAAGGCAGTTCACTGAGGCCTTGCTAAGTTAGTGTCAGGCCTAACTATGCGGTGCTAGCTAGTCCAGTCCAGTGACAGTCTGCAGCAAGGGACGTGCTGGTGGACTAACAGTCTGCAGCAAGTAAAGTGCTGGAGGAGTTATGTATAATGCCGTGTACACACGACCGGACTTTTCAAGGGACTAGGTCCGACGGACTTTCGGCGGAGTTCTGACAGACTTTTCGAATGAACAGACTTGGCCACACACAATCACACCAAAGTCAGACGGATTCAAATGTGATGACGTACGACCGGACTAGAATAAGGAAGTTCATAGCCAGTAGCCAATAGCTGCCCTCACGTCGGTTTTTGTCCATCGGACTAGCATACACACGAGCGGATTTCTCGGTAGGAACTGGGTCCGGCGTAGTTCCGGTGTAAAAATTTAAACCATGTTCTATTTCTAAGTCCGCCAGATTTTTGGCAAGCAAAGGTCCGATGGAGCCCACACAAGATCGAATTGTCCGATGGACTCGTTCCGTCGGACCTTTGCTGTCAAAAAGTCCGGTCGTGTGTACGTGGCATAAGAGGTCCTAAGCAAGAGTTTGTGCTGGAGAGAAGACTGGAGTTTATATACTGGAGTGTATATAAAAGTCCCAAGCAAGTTGTGCTGAATATTTCTGAGCATCCCATAATTCCCCATTCCCATCCAAGTTCAATCCCATCAATAAAAAATAAAAACAAAAACAAAACTTATGGACTGTTCTATGTCTCTGAGTGACTGAGAGATGGATGTCTGGCTGGGCAGGGTGACAGGTGAACCATTACATTCAGCAACCCTTACAGTGGCATGGCTACACTACTATTCCATTTCTCCCAGGTCATTGCCCCATGTAAAACGTCCCAATAAGGTTGCATATTATTGTTCTAGTGATGTCAGTAGGGGGACAGAAAGGTGTCACTCACACTCCAGGTCCAGATCCTCTCCCATCAGGAACCGGGTAACAGCTTGTAGCTGGTTCAGTTTCCGGTGATCGGGGTCAATGTCCGTAATACAGTAAATCCTAGGGAAGAAGATGCAGGCACATGACACATTAACTACTGTTGCTGGCACCACAATATCAACTTGTTCATATTGATAACAAAGCTTCTGATCAGCATTACAAAAAAAAAGTAAACAATGAGTGAGAATTTTAAATAATAAAAGGATAAAACAAAAAAGGGCAGCCGTTAGAATGCTGGTTCGTAGCTTCTAAAGCCTTGTTCACACGGTGTACTTAAAGTGGTTCTAACGCCTTAAAAATTTCTACCTTATTGTATTTGTAATGGAAATCTGTAAGTTCTGTATATAATTGTATTCTATTTTATATGTATTGCACAGTGCCCTCACTGTGCACACGGCACTAATAATGTTTTCAGTACATGTTTACATTCTTTTGAGTCCTGATTAGAATTAGCCTGCCTATGTAACGCCCCTTGTTACCATAAACATACAATTATAATATTAATGTGATACCTACAGTGCCTTGCGAAAGTATTCGGCCCCCCTTGAACTTTTCAACCCTTTGCCACATTGCAGGCTTCAAACATGAAGATATAAAATTTTTATTTTTTGTGAAGAATCACCAACAAGTGGGACACAATTGTGAAGTGGAACGAAATCTATTGGATTTTTGAAACTTTTTTAACTAATAAAAAAATGAAAAGTGGGACGTGCAAAATTATTCGGCCCCCTTGCGTTAATACTTTGTAGAGCCACCTTTTGCTGCGATTACAGCTGCAAGTCGCTTGGGGTATGTCTCTATCAGTTTTGCACATCGAGAGACTGAAATTCTTGCCCATTCTTCCTTGCAAAAGAGCTCGAGCTCAGTAAGGTTGGATGGAGAGCGTTTGTGAACAGCAGTTTTCAGCTCTTTCCACAGATTCTCGATTGGATTCAGGTCTGGACTTTGACTTGGCCATTCTAATACGGATATGTTTATTTGTGAACCATTCCTTTGTAGATTTTGCTGTATGTTTGGGATCATTGTCTTGTTGGAAGATAAATCTCCGTCCCAGTTTCAGGTCTTTTGCAGACTCCAACAGGTTTTCATCCAGAATGGTCCTGTATTTGGCTGCATCCATCTTCCCCTCAATTTTAACCATCTTCCCTGTCCCTGCTGAAGAAAAGCAGGCCCAAACCATGATGCTGCCACCACCATGTTTTACAGTGGGGATGGTGTGTTGAGGGTGATGAGCTGTGTTGCTTTTACGCCAAACATATCATTTTGCATTGTGGGCAAAAAGTTAAATTTTGGTTTCATCTGACCAGAGCACCTTCTTCCACATGTTTGGTGTGTCTCCCAGGTGGCTTGTGGCAAACTTTAGACAAGACTTTTTATGGATATCTTTGAGAAATGGCTTTCTTCTTGCCACTCTTCCATAAAGGCCAGATTTGTGCAGTGTACGACTGATTGTTGTCCTATGGACAGACTCTCCCACCTCAGCTGTAGTTCTCTGCAGTTCATCCAGAGTGATCATGGGCCTCTTGGCTGCATCTCTGATCAGTCTTCTCCTTGTCTGAGCTGAAACTTTAGAGGGACGGCCAGGTCTTGGTAGATTTGCAGTGGTCTGATACTCCTTCCATTTCAAAATGATCGCTTGCACAGTGCTCCTTGGGATGTTTAAAGCTTGGGAAATCTTTTTGTATCCAAATTCGGCTTTAAACTTCTCCACAACAGTATTACGGACCTGCCTGGTGTGTTCCTTGGTCTTCATGATGCTCTCTGCACTTTCAACAGAACCCTGACTATCATAGAGCAGGTGCATTTATACAGAGACTTGATTACACACAGGTGGATTCTATTTATCACCATCAGACATTTAGGACAACATTGGATCATTCAGAGATCCTCGCTGAACTTCTGGAGTGAGTTTGCTGCACTGAAAGTAAAGGGGCCGAATAATTTTGCACGCACCACTTTTCAGTTTTTTATTTGCTAAAAAAGTTTAAAATATCCAATAGATTTTGTTCCACTTCACAATTGTGTTCCACTTGTTGGTGATTCTTCACAAAAAATTTAAATGTTATATCTTTATGTTTGAAGCCTGAAATGTGGCAAAAGGTTGAAAAGTTCAAGGGGGCCGAATACTTTCGCAAGGCACTGTACATAATCATGTGTATAAAAACCTTCAAATGCGTCATAATAAAGGAGAACAGTTATTTGGAAAGATGCTGAGCGTATCTTTTGTGTCTGTTCCCTACTGCAGTAGTTATTAATTTGGAACCACTAATCAATATGAGGATAGGAGTTGCCTATCTATAAAATAAGTCAGTATTCCTTGCATTAAAAGTAAAACATGTTTAGGTGTTTGTATTGTCCCCCCTCCCTCATACTTACCAGAGCCTTCACTCGACCCAGATCTGTGTCTGTCTGTAGTGGCTCTGTCTTCTGTCCCTGCTCTTACAGGCTTTGCTGATGCAGCGGATGCCATAGGCTTCTGCGGCTGTCAGTCAAATCCTGTCAAACCAGGAGTCAGGAGCGAGCCCACAGGTAGTAAGCTTCCTATGGGTACCACTGAGAGAAGGAGGAGCCAGCAGGCAGGGGACCCGAGAAGAGGAGGTTCGGGCCTGCTCTGCAAAACCATTGGAAAGAGGTAAGTATGGCAAGTCTGTTATTTTTTTTAAAAATGCTCACACGCCACACATATGCATAGCTGACTGGGCAATGTTTCTTTACTGAGAGTGTTTTCATTGTGTGCTCCCAGCAAAGGGCCTGAGCTGTCAAAGACAGCTGTTGGTCCGGAATAACGATCGGTAATCGGCAGGACCAGCTCCCGATCATCTGACTACTGTGACAGTCAATCACAATAGTCACATGATCACATATTCTTCCTGCTCTCAAGAGAACTTTTTAAAGGGATGCTAGGGCTGGGCCGTCCTCAAACCACCACCCTCCTCCTCTCCTGTTTGCAGGGATCTCCTTTAACTAGACATCTCCTAAGGAGACACCCATGCGCATGCTTGCGGCTGGGGCTGTGTGTGTCTGGGAATGGCATGGAAGACCCGGCAGCTGTGAGACAGCAATTAAACCTTTACAAACCACTTTGGCCTACAGGTAAGCCTAGATCAGAGGTCTCAAACTGGTGGCCCTCCAGCTGTTGAAAAACTACAAGCCCCATGAGGCATTGCAAGGCTGACAGTTAAGAGCAAGACTCCCAAAGGCAATGGCATGATGGGACTTGTAGTTTCGCAACATCTGGAGGGCCACCAGTTTGAGACCCCTGGCCTAGATTAAGGATTACCTGTAGGTCCAAGAAATATATATTTAATAAAAGACAGTCACAGCTGTCTACGGCGCGTGTTAAAGTGTGCTGTGGCTTGACTTATTTGGTGTGGTTACAAGTTTTTAAATGTGAGTGTAACTTAAGAGGATCTTCTTATGTGTGATTAAAAGTTTTTTACGGTATCACGCTATGGGAGCATTTCCTTTTTTCTATTTCATGAGAGCACTGTCTATGAAAGTGTCAATTGGGTCAGCTTTGCTCCCGCTGAAGTGAAGGATTGTATGCATGTCACCACATCCCTGCAAAAAGGGTTTGGAAAGCACTTTTCTGCCAAACATGTTGAGTGTGAGGCTGATTTAGTCGGTGAGTTAATTCACATAAGGGGGAGAGGAATCACATTTCACAGGGGTGTGGTGAAGGAAAGGCGGGTTGAGAGGGGAAAAAAACACTGATCAATATTGCTTGTTAAAGTGAAATATGTTTTGGAGACTCACGGACTTTTGCAACATTGTATGAACACTGCATATGTTCTGCAATACTCCCTGAGGAGAGTTTAAATGTATAGAGTAAACTATCACATATTCACTGGGTTATTTATTTTTATTTAATGTTTATTTACTATTAATAATTTTTTTTTTTTTTTATTTATGTATACATTTTTTTTTTTTAGCTATATCTGATGCACTTTGTAGTATAACATTTAGTGGTGTAACAGTCACTTGGTTTAACGCCACGTGTTTCAATTATTTATAATAGGAACAAATACACAGAAATTACACATTATTTTAAGTGGCTGCTTAGTGGGGAAGGGTTCTTTTGCTGGAGGCGCAGTGGTAAATACACAGGTGAAAGGGCATTAGTGAGTGTATTCTTGATTTGCATACCAGGGATGTGCCCTTTCATTCAGGTTCATCATTTGGTATCACTTACACTCTCTGCTCTCACGGCATTTGAATGAGTGGCTACAAAGGAAGAATTTTGAATGAATAGAATGAATTTTACTGAAAATAAGGCCCCTTTCACACTGGGGCGGGAGGAGCATTGGGGGTAAAGCGGCGCTATTTTTAGCGGTGATTTACCGTTGGATTTGCGGCGCTATTCAGCCACTAAATAGCGGGGCAGTTTCACCCCCCGCTAGTAGCCGAGAAAGGGTTAAAAACCACCGCAAAGCGCCTCTGCAGAGGGGCTTTGCTGCCAGTATAGCCACGTTGCCCCACTGATTTCAATGGGCAGGAGAGGTGAAGGAGCGGTGTATACACCACTCCAAAGATGCTGCTAGCAGGACTTTTTTTACTGTCCTGCTAGCGCACCGCTCCAGTGTGAAAGTCCTCAGGGCTTTCACATTACAGAGACATCAGCGACTGTTTCAGGCCGTTTTGCAGGCGATATTATTAGTGCCCCAGTAGAAGACTTATTAGTTGAAACGCGTCGGGCTAGCGTTTTCTGCTCCCCATATTGCTTTTTATTGTTCTTTTTATACAACATATTGGATCACGTGATTTTTTGGATATCATTTTTTATATAATTCACATTTTTATAAATAAAACCTTCAATGGTGGAATTTCACTATGCGAGGCATTGTGTCCATACTTTTCATTTATGGTGAACCCCCTCCGAGCTCCTAGCTGACTGGAACCTTCGAGAGACAGTGGAGAACTCCTTGAGACCTGTGGTGCACCAATCTTGAAGCTGGTGAACGGAGAAGGTATCGACTACTCTGACGGTGATCAATGATCTAACGTACACAAATCGTGTGTGACATATACAAGCCTGCATGACACATTTGCTATATAGTAGATTGTGTCCAACACTTCCGGTAAGGGTATCCACGTTCTCCAAGATTTATGGCTGTGAACTGAAGGCTATATATAGTTTATGTCAACGGAATATCTGGACTCATGCTCTACACTATTCTGTTATAGCTGGACTTTTTTTGTTTATTGTCAGTTCACCGTAGCACATTAAAAATTTTCTCTATTAGGCAGCACAACATGCGATACGTGTGCTGGCTTTTTAAGATTGATTTCACTACTAAACATATTGGGTATAGGTGTGACTTATATCCAGTTTTAATGTTTGTGGTCACTTCTTTGACATTTTAGCGCTACATTGTTTGTCACTAATTATTAGTGCTGTAGCACCTGCAAAACGACCTAGTGTGAAAGGGGTCTAAAGAAAATAACTGCATTTGGGGATCTATGGAACCAAGGTATTTATGGGGACTAAATGTACACAAAATTTTAAAGAAACATGATGAAACAATTGGGAATGAAAACTTGAAGCAGATATGTAATTTTTGCGTTTGATTTAACCACTTAATAACCGCCCTATAGCCGAATGACGGCTTTAGGGCGGTTTCTTAACTGTGGGAGGCCGTCATATGACGTCCTCCCAGAATTCCGCTCTCGCGCGCCCCCTGGGGTGCGCACTCGAGAGCATCCGTGACCGCCGGCTCGTCGCGGCCGTTTACCACGTGATCACTCCGTCAAATGACGGAGTGATCACTTGTAAACAAACCGGCGTCATGTTATGACGCCGGTTCCTCCCTCCCCCTCTCTGTACCGATCGGAACAGCGGAGGGGGAGGAGATCGGTGTCAGCAGCGATGTGGGCTGCATCTGCAGTGCCCACATCGCTGCTCACCAAAAATTAACCCCTCAATTCCCTGCAAATACTCTGCAATACCCTGCCATTACTCTGCATTACTCTGCAATACCCTGCATTACTCTGCATTACCCTGCATTACTCTGCATTACCCTGCATTACTCTGCATTACCCTGCAATACTCTGCAATACTCTGCAATAGTCTGCATTACACTGCAATACTCTGCAATACCCTGCCATTACTCTGCATTACTCTGCATTACCCTGCATTACTCTGCAATACCCTGCAATACCCTGCAATACTCTGCAATACCCTGCAATACCCTGCAATACTCTGCAATACCCTGCAATACCCTGCAATACTCTGCAATACCCTGCAATACTCTGCATTACCCTGCAATACCCTGCAACGCTCTGCAACACCCGCCAATACCCTGCAACACTCTGCAATGCTCTGCAACACTCTGCAATGCTCTGCAACACCCACCAATACCATGCAACACTCTGCAATGCTCTGCAACACCCGCTAATACCGTGCAACACTCTGCAATGCTCTGCAACACCCTCCAATATCCTGCAATGCTCTGCAACGCAATACTCTGCAACGCCATACCCAGCCATAGACACCCCCCCCCCCTCCCGCCGCCCTCCGGTGCTTCTACCGACTCGCCAATACTATCAAATCCAGAATCTTTTTTTATTTTTTTATTTCAGGCTTCCCAGCTTAGAGGTGAGATGCGGGGTCTTATTGACCCCACATCTCACTGTAAAGAGGACCTGTCATGCCATATTCCTATTACAAGGGATGTTTACATTCCTTGTAATAGGAATAAAAGTGATCAAAAAATTTATTTTTGGGGAAAAAAATGTCAAACTAAAATAAATAAAGTAAAATGAACAATAAAATTTTTTATTTTTTTTTTAAAGCGCCCCTGTCCCCATGTGCTCGCATGCAGAAGCGAACGCATACGTAAGTCCCGCCCACATATGAAAACGGTGTTCAAACCACACATGTGAGGTATCGCTGCGTACGTTGGAGCGAGAGCAATAATTCTAGCCCTAGACCTCCTCTGTAACTCAAAACATATAACCAGTAAAAAAAAATTAAATCGTCGCCTATGGGGATTTTTAAGTAGCGACGTTTGGCGCCATTCCACGAGCCTGTGCAATTTTGAAGAGTGACATGTTAGGTATCGATTTACTCGGTGTAACTTCATCTTTCACATTATGCAAAAATTGGGCTAACTTTACTGTGTTTTTTTTTTTTTTAAGCACAAAACAGTTTTTTTTCCAAAAAAAAGCATTCGAAAAATTGCTGCGCAAATACCGTGCGAGATAAAAAGTTGCAACGACCACCATTCTATTCTCCAGGGTGTTTGCTAAAAAAACATATATAATGTTTTGGGATTCGATGTAATTTTCTAGCAAATAAATTATGATTTTTACATGTAGGAGAGAAATGTCAGAATTGTCCTGGGTGCTCCAGAACGCCTGATGGCGCTCCCTGCATGTTGGGCCTCTGTATGTGGCCGCACTGTGTAAAAGTCTCACACATGTGGTATCGCCGTACACGGGAGTAATAGCAAAATGTGTTTTGGGGTGTAATTTGTGGTATGCATATGCTGTGTGAGAAATAAACTGATAATATGACAATTTTGTGAAAAAAAAAAAGTAAAAAAAATCTTGATTTTGCAAAGAATTGTGGGAAAAAATGACAACTTCAAAAAACTCATCATGCCTCTTACTAAATACCTTGGAATGTCTTCTTTCCAAAAAGGGGTCATTTGGGGGGTATTTGTACTTTTCTGGCATGTTAGGGTCTCAAGGAATTGAAATAGGCCATCAGTACTTCAGGTGTGATCAATTTTCAGATATTGGCACCATAGCTTGTGGACTCTATAACTTTCACAAAGACCAAATAATATCCACCAATTTGTACTTATTTTTACCAAAGATATGTAGTGGTATAAATTTTGGCCAAAATTTATGAAGAAAAAATTACTAATCTGCTAAATTTTATAACAGAAATGAAGAAAAATTCATTTTTTTACAGAATTTTCTGTATTTTTTCTTTTATAGCACAAAAAATAAAAAACCCAGCGGTGATTAAATACCACTAAAAGAAAGCTCCATTTGTGTGAAAAAAAAGGACAAAAATTTCATATAGGTCCAGTGTTGCATGACTGAGTAATTGTCATTCAAAATGTGAGAGCACCGAAAGCTGAAAATTGGTCTGGTTATTAAGGGTGTTTAAGTGCCCAGTGGTCAAGTGGTTAAAGCAGTAGTAAAGTAAATTTTTAAACTTTTACCTACAGGTAAGCCTATAATAAGGCTTACCTGTAGGTAAAAAGAATATCTCCTAAACATGTACGGTTTAGGAGATATTACCCTCGCAATGAGCCGCTGACTTCTGTGGCGTGTGCGCTCTGGGGTTTCTCTGCAGAAAGTCGTTGCCGGAAAGAAGTCTCCCACACGCATGCACAGAAGTGACGACATCACGGCTCCGGCCACTCACAGCACTGTAGCCGCGATACCTGGAAGACACGCCAAGGGAAAATGTCAGCTCCCTCGGCGTGGACCGGTTGAGATACCGGCGCCTCGTTATAAGGTAAGTATTTCATAATGAGCTAGTACAGTATGTGGTGAATACTAGCTCATTATGCCTTTTCCCTTACAGGTGTAGGAAAAAAAAAGTCAGCGCTTTAAGTTATACTTTAATTACATTAAGGCAAAGTAACAGGTTCCCTTTATAACAGGCACCTTAGGCATGCAGTACTGCATTCCCCTGATCCAACAGCAGAGCCCCAAGAAAATGTTATTTCCAGTAATGGGGAATATAAGACATCTCACTACCTCCTGCTCCTTCAATATAGTTGCTGGGTCAGAGTTTTGTCTCATGAGGACAGGGTTTGAATTCGGGGGAGCCCCATGTTGCCCTATGTAAACTGCAACTTTTTCAGGAAGTCAGAACTTACGGAGGAGTTAGTGGGCCTGTACCAGATTGGGGTGGTGGGGAACAATATCAATGGTAAGTACAGGATTTTATGTCTAATGTGCCTGGCAAAAAATGAAAGCGGTTGTTACCCCAACACTTCATATTCCTGATATATACCTGCTGTACCATATACTTCTATGAGAAAGTATCCTGTTCTCTTTGTATTGCTTCCTTTATGTGAAATCCTTGGTGATCCTGCTACTCCCTCTGTTTTCCCATTAAAAACTGACCACACTAGGCAGGGGAATACACTGTTGTCAGTTCTCTAGCTGTGCTGGGAACTCTGTGTACACTCCTCCAATAATCAGACTTGTCCTGACATGCCCCCGCTGCACAGCCATTCACTGGGAAGCTCAGTGTGCTGCTGCTTCTCCTCCCGCCAGCTCTTATGCAGCTGAGAACAGAGGGATCATTTATAAAAAAGGGAAAAATGTATTTATGTTTCTTTTTGTCTACACAGGCGAAAATGCATTTTTGTGCCCCCTCCTCCACAATTCATCTGCCCACTGTCTGCAGCCTCGCTGGTACCTCTGTAACGTTGAACTCACAATGTGATGGGGTGCAGGATGAAGGAAGTCGCACAGCATTAAAAATTTGAGCTGCGCTGAACTGGCAACCCCCATATCCTCCATCCCAGCACACTTCCATTTTCCCAGCAAAAATTCTCTACCCTGCCCCCCCCCAATCCCTATTTTAACACAGATCTTACTCCCAGTTCTTGCACAAATCCACATCCTCCATTCCAGCACAACCCCTCCCCCATCCTGGGTTAAATACCCCCCCCATCCTTCCCAGCACAAATCCTCTTTCCCCCAAATCCCCCATGCCAGCAAAAGTCCACTGCCCAGTTCTGTCATAAATCTTCCCACCCAAATCCCCCTTCCCAGTACAAAACCTCCCTCCCAAACATGGTTTGCCGCAGGCTGCCATTGGTAGCAGCCAGCATCTCTTTAATTTGGGGTGGGTAAGAGGATACTGTATGTGCTAGGGAGCACTTTGGGAGGAGAGAGGTCTTGTGCTGGGGGGGGGGGTCAGATTTCATATCCAACCTCTCTCCTCTTAAAGTGCCCCCTGCCTAGCACATACAGTATCCTCTCACCTATCCTCCACCACCCCCAAATCGCTACAATTACTCCTTTCTGTCAGTTTGCCTCACTCCCCCAAGTCATTGTAATGCCGCGTACACACGTAGCCGACTTAGTCCGACGGACTTCCCGCCGGACTTTCCGAACGGGCTACTTGCCCACACAAGGCACTTTTTCAGCGGACTAATACAGGGTCCGCTGTACTATCCGCCGTACTTTTGAAACGAACAGACTCGCCCACACACGCGGAGGAAAGTCTGCTCATTTTGAGCACGTCTCCAGGTAGGCGGGGCCCGCAAAGGAAACGTCGCTATCCCCGCCACCTGGTATGGACTTAAAGGGGAACCTCAATGCCGAAAAAAACGGCGTGGGGGTCCCCCCAGGTCCACATCAGACCCTTGTCCGAGCACGCTACCTGGCTGACCAGGAAAGGGTGGGGGGCGAGCGAGCGCCCCCCCCCTCCTGAGTCGTACCAGGCCGTTGGTTGTCGGGGTCTGCGGGCGGGGGGCTTATCGGAATACGGGAGCCCCCTTTAATAAGGGGGCCCCCGGATACCGGCCCCCAACCCTATGTGAATGAATATGGGGTACAATGTACCCCTACCCATTCACCTGTAAAATAAAGTACAAAAAAACACAACACACAAGGGTTAAAATAGTTTATTGCACAGCTCCGGGGGTCTTCCGTCTTCGGGGGTCTTCTCGCCAGACTCCTCCGCTATCTTCTTCTAGCTCTTTTACTAGCGGAGGAGCCCGTCTTTCTTCCTCGCTGCCGCCCTCTTCTTCCGACTTCGGGGGTCTTGTTCCCCTCTTCGGTTCTTCTGCCGGGCCACCGCGCCTTCTTATAGCTCTTTTACAGGTGGTGGCCCGGTCTTCTGTCGCCGCTGTCGTCGCCGCTTTCTGTTCTTCTCTTCTTCTCTTTAGATGTTGCCTCATCGCATCCTCCGCTCACAATGACTCCGACGCGACGCACGGCGACTTATATAGGGACATCACCGGATCATGTCCCCGCCCATTATGGTGTCACAGTCCCAGAGGATGCTGGGACTGTGACATCATAATAGGCGGGGACATCATCCAGTGATGTCCCTATATAAGTCGCCGCGCGCCCGGTACCCGTCATTGTGAGCGGAGGGAGCGATGAGGCAACATCTGAAGAGAAGAACAGAAGGCGGCAACGACAGCGGCGACAGAAGACCAGGCCACCACCTGTAAAAGAGCGTTGTGGCCCAGCAGAAGAACCGAAGAGGGGGACAAGACCCCCGAAGTCGGAAGAAGAGGGCGGCGGTGAAGAAGAAAGCCGGGCTCCTCCGCTAGTAAAAGAGCTAGAAGAAGATAGCGGAGGAGTCCGGCGAGAAGACCCCCGGAGCTGTGCAATAAACTATTTTAACCCTTGTGTGTTGTGTTTTTTTGTACTTTATTTTACAGGTGAATGGGTAGGGGTACATTGTACCCCATACTCATTCACATAGGGTGGGGGGCCGGTATCCGGATTCCGATAAGCCCCCCGCCCGCAGACCCCGACAACCAACGGCCAGGGCTGTCGGGAAGAGGCCCTTGTCCTCATCAACATGTGGACAAGGTGTTTTGGGGTGGGGGGGCCTGGTACGGCTCAGGAGGGGGGGGGGGCGCTCGCTCGTCCCCCCCCTTTCCTGGTCGGCCGGGTAGCGTGCTCGGACAAGGGTCTGATGTGGACCTGGGGGGGACCCCCACGCTGATTTTTTTCGGCGTTGGGGTTCCCCTTTAAGTCCATACCAGGTGGCGGGCCAGCGACGCATCCTTCGCGGGCCCCGCCTACCTGGAGACGTGCTCAAACGAGCAGACTTTTCTCCGGGCGGGAAAAGTCCATTCATTTCAAAAGTACGGCGGACTGGCATACGCACAGCCGGATCGTCTGCCGATATGCAAGTCCGGCGGGAAGATTGGAGTGCAAAACTACTTTCTAAGTTCGGGTCAAAAAAGTACGCCGGAGGCTACACATGGGGGGATTGTCCGGCGGACTTGAGTTTGCCGGACTTTTCCACCCGATTGTTTGATCGTGTGTATGCTGCATAAGTGTTCCTACTGTTCAGTTTCAGGGGGATCACTGCAAGAGTCAAGCACTCCTTTTTATCAGCTTACACACTACACCCCCCCCCCCCCCCCCACGCAAGTGTCACAGTGTGTAATAATCACAGACCTCAGCTCAGAGCCACAGATGCGGTGTCTCTTCTGCTCCCGGCTCCTCCTACTGTCTGTGTGAAGTGGAGGAAGTCATCAGAGCCGATGAAGAGGCTGCAGCTTCATTCTACCATGTGTCAGTGTAAAAGGCAGCCGGCGGGGAGAGACGCAGACTGTCAGAGCTAGCATTGCAGCGTGTGGGACACCAAACACCCCGTTCAAGCTGCGGGACGGGTGTGCCCACACTAGTGCCCCTCCAGCACTTTGGCACCCCCACCTCTGCAGCGCCTAGGTGTGTGCAACCCACGCACCAGCCCAGGACTGGCCCTGGTAAGTAGGCTAGTGGCCAAAAGATAGAACATAAAGGGAAAAAGAGCCTATAGCTCCACCTTCTGGATATATAGTAGACTACATATCATCAATGTCCATTTCCTTTAAGTTGATATTGAAGCAATGTCACCCTGTGTGAAATCTCCACTCACCATTCATTGGCCAGAGTCAGGTCAGGGTGGAGGAGGTCATGAAGACCTGAAAGATAAAAAAAAAAAAACAGCGAGATGCAGAGAAACAAAGAATACAAAAATGTTTTGGCTGAAGTTGGAATTAACACTCTTTGGAGCTTGCTCTTCATAACTCCTTGAGGCCTTGTTCCTACTTTACAGAAGCACTCTATTTCCCCCTGGTATTACCTCACTCTGTCCATTTAGTATGTGATGTGCAGGGTTGTGTCATTCTTAGTTTTTAGACAGGTCCGACATAAACTGTAGTAGCGCCCCCACCCGTAATTTTCACCTATACAAACACAGAAGTGTCATGGCAGAAAAAGAGCATCTGTCTCATCAAGTCTGTCCTTTCTTGTTTTTGTTTGTGTTGCACTGCAAAAAAATAAAAAAGTAGCATGACCAAAATGTTGTCTGTTGATGTGCATTACAGTCAATTTATTTAAAATTGACGGCAAATGCAGTATGCCTAAATGCACAAAAAATGCAGTGTGTCCTAGTGTTAATGAACCCTGATTGTTGACTGACTTGTTACTTCTGCTGGAAGTCCTTTCCCAAGCTTTTACTACTTTAGCTTTCAGTAAAACAATACAGTTTAAGATTATTTTTGAACTTTACTCCTGCTGTAAAGCGGTCAACGTCCTTGATCTTAGCTTCATATTGAAAATACTGTAAACTTGAATTCACATTCTTCATGTGTTTAAAGGTTTCAGTGATGACCCCCTTTCCCTTCTTTCCACAAGACTGTACTGTACATGCTAAGTACCTGCATTCTCTCCTGATTTTATCACTTTCACCAATTTTTTGCCATCTCTGGGATCATTTCATCTTATCAATATATTTATTTGTAAGTGAGGTCTCCAGAACTGAATATAGTATTCTAAATGAGGTCTAGCTAAAGATCTGTGTTGGGAAATTAGGACCTCCTTCCTCCTGCTGGGTATCCCTCCAGTGAGAACTAAAGATTTATATAGGGAAATCAGGACCTCCTTCCACCTGCCGGGGATCCGTCTAGTGATAACTAAAGGTCTTTATAGGGGAACCAGGACCTACTTCCTCTTGCTAGAGATCCCTCTAGTCATAACTAAAAATCTATATATGAAAATCAGGGCTGCCTTCCTCCTTCTGGGGATCCCTCTTAGTGATAATTAGAGATCTATAGAAGGTGATCAGGACCATCTTCCTCTTGCTGGTGATCCCTCTATTCATAAATGAAGATCTAGGCCCTCCTTCCTCCTGCTGGGGATTTCTAGAATGATAACAACAGATCTATAAAAGAGAATCGGGACCCCCTTGCTCCTGCTGGTGATCCCTCTAGTGATAACTAAAGGTCTATATGGAGGAATTGGGATCTCCTGCTGTGGATTCTCTAGTGCAGTGGCTGTCAATGTATGAGCTAAAGGGGGTCTCAAATGAGGCCTCTGATATTAACAAAGGGATGCACATAATATTCAATATGTATGCATTGCTTGAGAGAACTGCCAGAAACTCCAGACTTAGAGGAATAGAGGAAATGAGGGTCAGAAAGTGTGGACATGCTACATATCAGGCCGGGGATATCCTGCAGAAGACAATACGAAACTGGGAACATGTTACATGAGGATAGTAGAGATCAATACTGTTGCCCTACTCAATGTTCCCGCTACACACTGCTGAGGTCCAAAGGCCGTACATCAAATACTAAACAGCCGCATATAGCCCTTGGGCCGTAAGGTAGGCACCAGGGCTCTAGTGATAACTAAAGATCTATATAATAGAATCAAGACCTCCTTCCTTCTGCTGATGATCCTCCAGTGATGCAATGACAAGACATCCTACAGCAGAGAGTTGTGACACAGCTAAGGACCACCACATGCTCAAAGGATTTGCAGACTACAGTTGGGAGAAACTCTGCTCTGTGGCAACCATTATCATATGAAAATTTGTACTTACAGTAAGTATAACTGTACACAGATGTTTAACCATTCCAGCACTCACACCTATACACCCTTTATGGGCTACATTAACTTGTTTCAAATTTCTGGCACATGCCAGTACCGTATATACTCGAGTATAAGCCGAGATTTTCAGCCTCTTTTTTGAGGCTGAAAGTGCCCCCCTCGGCTTATACTCGAGTCATCGCTGTCTGCCCACTCGATCAGCGTGTCGAGCAGACAGACAGCGGCCATTCTATAGTTCAAAAGCCGCGCCTCCGGCTCCGCCTTCGCCTGTGATAGGCGGAACACTGAATTTCCCAGCAGCCTGTGTTCCGCCTATCACGGACATCGTATCATCCTCGTACTACGGACGAGGATGATACGATGTACGTGATAGGCGGAACACAGGCTGCTGGGAAATTCAGTGTTCCGCCTATCACAGGCGAAGGCGGCGGCGCAGCTTTTGAATTTTACAATGGCCGCCGAGGCGCCGACGAAGAGGGCACGGGACGGAGGCAAGGCAAGGCACGGCACGGGACGGGACGGGACGGGACGGAGGCAAGGCACGGCGGCGAGGCACGGAGGCAAGGAGGCTCGGCACGGGACGGAGGCTCGGGACAAAGGCTCGGGACACAGGTAGGCTGGACACACACACACACACACACACACACACACACACACACACACACACACACACACACGGATGGATACACACACACACAGGGATGGATGGATGGATGGAGACACACACACACAGGGATGGATGGATGGATGGAGACACACACACACAGGGATGGATGGATGGATGGAGACACACACACACAGGGATGGATGGATGGATGGATGGAGACACACACACACAGGGATGGATGGATGGATGGATGGAGACACACACACACAGGGATGGATGGATGGATGGACACACACACACACAGGGATGGATGGACGGACACACAGGGATGGACGGACACACAGGGATGGACGGACACACAGGGATGGACGGACACACACACAGGGATGGACAGGCATGTCTTACCCTCGGCTTATACACGAGTCAATAAGTTTGCCAGTTTTTTTGGGGGTAAATTGGGGGCCTCGGCTTATATTCGGGTCGGCCTATACTCGAGTATATACGGTAATAACTTTATCATTACTCGTAATACTGAAGAAATACTTATATTTGCCAAAGATTTGTTTTGGCAATATTGTCTTGCAAAAAATTATAATTTTTATGCAATGTACAGGCAAAAAAAAATATATATATATATATATGATGCTAAAAAAATCAAATACTTAAAGTGCATGTTCCCCCTAAATTTTTTTTATGTGTTTGTAAGTCTAGCCATTTCATGTTTTATTTCTTCAATTCCAGGTGATCAGGACCCATGACCGTTGATCCATGCAGGCCTGGACAGGTTGTGTAGCAGCTCCTTCCCACATAGATTTACAGGATGCTGTGCGATGCATTGTGTGCCTGAAACTCCATGGCCAGTTAAGCGCCCTACACCCCCTGCCCAGCCCTGGAAGCAAAGAACACAGATGGGGAAGGTATCTCCCCACAATGTGTGACATAACTACCTGCTCGCAGATTTTGTAAACTGATAAGACCACACTGTGCAGAAGAGCAAGCATAAGGAAGGCTACGTGGTCACATGACCACCAAATAATATTACAAAAAAAGGTACAAAAAGTTTATATTTGAAACAACTAAATGCAATCATGGTAAACAAATACTACTTCAGGCATAACTATGTGCTCTTCTTGTATTGAAAGAGAGGAACACGTTAGGTCTGTTTAGGGAGCAAGCATTATTAAAAAGTTTAAAATGGTTTAAAAAATGAAAACTATGTTACAGTTCTAAACATGTGGAAGTATATAAAACACACCAATAAAAATGGTATATCATGGACTTCTTACCCTCCTCCAGAGATGTGTTTCCAATAAGGATGTATTCACCATGCCCTCGAGTCAGAACAACGCCAAGACTGTATAGGGAGTAAATCTGGATCATTTAGGTTTACCTTATCGTTTTTTTGCATAAATTGACTGAAAATGGAATCCATTAAATTTGGAGCACCCATGAACAACATTTTATATCTTCTCACCTAAAAGGAGTGTCACTGATGTCTGTGTAAAAGTAGTCACAGGTCATAAACAGGACACGCTTCTGTAAAGAGAATACACAAGTGGCATTTATTGAAATGATGCATTTCGAAGACTTCTATATTGAGAGGTGATACCATTGCTGCTCTCTGCCACTGGCAAAACTCACATCAGCATTTCTCTGTTATCATGCTGTTTATGTAGACACAGATGCAACAACCATTCCCACACACTGTATTCTACTGTCATTAGTAATTTGGCCACTAGGTGGTAGTGTTGTTAAATGCTTTTATAATGTAATCATTTTTTTAGTAGAAAATTGTGATTAGGATGTCCTTTTCTGTCTCTGAATTCCTGTTATTTTCCAATTAAACAAAAAGGGCCCAACCATCTGTCCAGCACCATCTTGATTGGTAAGATCTGCCGTAGCTTACCAACAGTCTCTTTGTCCAGCCATAAAGAATTTGTCCTGGCTGGTGCTAGGAGATTGTAAAATTTCCTTGTCCACACCAAAGAACAAAAACCAGAAAGTGTTTGGATCCACTTACCCCCTTATCAACGGTGACTTTTACATCCATAGTTAGCGTTCCTGTCTCTCCATTAATCATGGCTGTTCGGAGCTGTGTGAGAGACAAAACCAAAAATAGGCCAAAATCTAAAATTTAGGTCACACCAAAATGCAGCCAGCAACCCAGACCTCGTGAAAAAAATCAGTACATCTGTGCAATGTATGCATATTTTTTCCACTTTCAAATTCCTTTAAAAAAATGTTGCAAGAACAGAATCATACCCGTTGGTCTTCATGAAATCCACTGTGCTCCTAATTTCCTGTATGGACTGCCAACATGTTGCCTCAGCTGCACTAAAATCACAGGCAGTGTTGTCAGTCCAGCATTCTGGACTACAAAATTCTGCCCATTTCCTCTGGAAATGCTTTGATTTTTTTCCAGCAAAACAATGCTACTGCTGCCTTGATTCCCAGGAGCCTGCCTGCACCCTGTATGTTGGGAGTTCTGGGGATATTCTGATGTCAATAGAAACTGAGCTATGATCAGCTGCAAAATTCTTTACAGGTCTGGTGATGACATCACAGAATAATAAAAGTTGTTTCTCGCTACAAGAATGAATTAAAAGACAAAACAATGTTGGGGGGGGGGGGGGTATTTGGGTCATACCTTATACAGAATTCCTTTCATATGTCGTTTATAAACTCAAACTTAAGCCCCATACACACTATCAGATTTTCTGCTGATTTTTGTCTTCAGGTTTACCAAAACCATGTAGTGCAAGGGCCTGCCTGATTGCATACAAATTGACCTCATATTGTTTGACCTCATATTATATGGTTTTGGTAAATCTGAAGACAAAAATCAGCAGAAAATCTGATAGTGTATATGGGGCTTTAAAGTACACTTTGCATAAAGGGAGCGCAAGACCAGCAAAGGATCAATATTTAAAGCTCAACTCCGGCACAAAAAAATGTATTTTGATATATTCTTAAATCTAAAATCCACTTATCCAATTAACTCTTTAAAGTGGAGTTCCAGTCATTTTTGTGTTGATTAATAGTCAGCACCTACAAAAAGCCTAGATGCTGACTTCTAATAAACACAGTCTCACCTGTCCCATGATCCAGCGATGCGGCCGCATGAACCCTCACCTCTCCTCGGCGCCAACATCCCAAGGGTGGGCACTCAGCTGTGACAATTTGCGGCTTCACCTCTGGGTCAACACTGCTCATGCACAAGTTTGGCATGGGCAAACTTCTGGGACTTGTGACGTGTCCTAGAAGATTGCAGGGAGAGAGGGGGAGAGGACTTCCGCTTGAGTCACCTAGGTGGCCCGAGCGGAAGTGAGAGTTGGGTACCTGTCAAAACTAGATACCCCCCCCAAAAAAATGACATGCCAAATGTGGCATGTGTGATGAGGAGTCCTTAAAGCGGAACTTCCACTTTTGGGTGGAACTCCACTTTAAATCCACTTTGAGTGCACCAAATGCAACAGTTACTTTATCAGTGTGCTGCACATAACATTTAAATACTCTAATATTATTTCAATCTTTGTGGTTTTATCACTTACATTCTCATCTCGATCCTCCCACTCTACCTCAGACAGATCCACGCTGTTGTAGTTCGGCTTTGGCCTCAGTTTTTTTCCCTCCTTATACTGGAAGATACATATATTGAAAGTTATGGGTGTTTTAGTCAAATCTATCATTAAAGATTAGGTACAGGCAACATGAGAAAAGGCATCAGTAAGCTACTAAAACTATCCAGCATAAACTGCAACTGTGCTAAAAACAGAATGTGCACTTGGTGCCCCTGTGATGACAATGTAGTAAAAGATAACACTGTCATGAAGACATGGGATGAATTTACTGCCAAAGTTGTGATAATGTCACATAACCTCTGAGGGCCAATGCAGTGAATGCTGTCTGATGTTATTGTGTGATCATTCAAAATCAATGTAATGAATACTGACAGTGGGATGGTGTTACAAGCCTTTTCTCCCCAGCATGCTAGATAAAAAAAATTGATAAACAGATATTTTAATAAATTCTTGAATTCTCAGTTGGTCAAGCACAGTTACTCACCAGTGGGCGTAAATCAGGGTGTGACAGAATGTAGCCATTGTTTGTGTTCAAAAAAGCATAACCATGGACACCAAGCTAAAATAAAAAAAAGAGAAAGAAAACGTCTAAAATCATTACCAATTTTAAAGAGAAGTTTCACTATGTATTTTTAAAGCTTATATTTTTAATAAGCCCCATATGGTGAGATGACAGTTCCACTTTCAAATAAAAGTTGACAAAGTGCAAACTGATCCATCCAGAGATGCCATTATCCATACCACCACCAGGTGGTGCTGCAGACACGATGTAAGCAATGATTGGTCCGTAGAAGTTCAAGATTTCAAGTAGGAGCTCACCTTGTACCTGGGCGCCAACTTCAACAGTTCCCGTAGGGGGACATCTGACCCGACAACCCCTAAAAGGATCCCCTCCGATCTCTGCAAGAATGGAAGATGCCTGGTCATTAATCCAAGTATCATTACATAATAATGGCTCATGACAATTGTAACAATGTTATCAGCACCAGTGATAATAATAATAATTATATCGGTACTAAAAAATAAACCATTCAGCTTGTTAAGTTTACTACATGTTTATTTTAGTTTTTATTCGAACAAATGTTTTTATATGTACAAAAATTAAAGTGGTATTAAACCCAAACCCAAAAATGTAATATATTGCAGCTTACACATTAGAAGTGCTGCTTTAGTTTTATTTTTAGGGGTTTTTTTCCTCTATTTTCACCTGCTGATTTGGCCAGTAACACACCTCTTGTATTGGAGCACAGGGGCACCTTTGGAGAGCAGCAATGTTAATCTAGCAGGGGGGGAGTGTTAGATGCGCTACTACATTTCAATTCACTAACAAATTGAAGCCAAACACCAGTTCATACTTTATACAGTTACAACAGTTTCCTTTTGGGTTAGAGGTTTTACATAAATAAATAAAAGCTGATCATTGTAAGCACCCCTGTCTGGGTTAAGTGGTTTGTCCCATCCCTCTATTCTGCAAGAGAGCTTGCACTTTTGAAAAAAAAAGAAAATAATTACTGGCTACAACAAAAGGTTAAAAAAAAGAGATGAAAACCCTAAAAAAGAAATTGAATGCAGCCATTACATCTAAGAATTAGTAAGCTACAAAACAATAAATGTTTGCCCTTGGGTTTAATACTGCTTTAACCTCCCTGGCGGTACGATTATTTCAGATTTTAGGTGCTAAAAGCGGTACAATTATTTAGCATGAAAATTTGGCATTTTATATTGTAGTCCTGTAATTCTTAGGAATAACTCACTGTCCAAACCAGAGTCTAGCAGACATCCCGGGTATAATAAAGTTTGAAAAATGAAATCATAAATTATAATATAATAAATAATTATACCAAATAATAATATAATAATTATTCAATAATGTAATCAAATCAAAAACACTGAAATTTGCTCAGTTGCAGAATTGTCACTGTCATTACTTTTCAGTATTTGATGACGGATCTCCCCACAAATCGCTATCCCTCAATTCTGCGAGTGATTCCAATTTATTATCGCTGTTTTCTAGCTGGTCTAAAACCGCTTTTGATGTAAAGGGACAGTTTTGGTTGCTATGGACAATCTCCAGTTTCCAGGCAGAAAGACCAGTTTTTTATAATATAAAACTACATGCAGAGCACTGGGCAGACCACTAGGGACAAAGGGGATGTGAAATAATTACATACAGTAATTTAATCTGTAAGATTACATTATACTGTGCGTTTTACTTTTTGAATTTGGCACCGTTCTCCGTCCCCGTGCATCGCAACGCTCGCAGGGAACGGAGCCCGGCGATGTGATAGATCGAGCGGAGTGCGGCTCGCTTGTACAGCGGGGGAATATCACTGGATCCAGGGGATAAGATAAGTAAACTCATCCTGGATCCAGCGATGTGGTCCCGAGTCTGGCTCAGGGTTACAGCTAATGGTACAACATTTTTCACCCCGAGCCAGACTCGGGAATACCGCCAGTGGGGTTAAGGAATAATCTTCACCATTTTGGTGATGATGGAAAGGCTCAATGCGGGTTATTTACGAAAGGCAAATCCACTTTGCACTGCAAGTGCACTTGGAAGTGCAGTCGCTCTAAATCTAAGGGATAGATCTGAAACAAGGGGAAGCTCTGCTGATTTTATCATCCAATCATGTGCAAGCTAAAATGCTGTTTTTTATTTTCCTTGCATGTCCCCCTTGGATCTAAAGTGACTGAACTTACAAGTGCACTTTCAGTGCAAAGTGGAATTTCCTTTAGTAAATAACCCCCAATGTGTTTTTTGCAATCAGTCTTTGCTAAAATGCGGCCAATTGTACACCACACACACCTAGGCATAATCAGGAATGTGTATCTTTATGTATATGACCGATAGGTTTTCTTCTGGTATAAAAATTCTCAGCAAATTAAAAAATTAAAATGACTAATACCACTTAAAAGCAGAACAAAGGTCTAAAATGAAAAAGTTATAAATAAACTTCCCTGCATGTTTGCAGACTCCTTTAGAATGTACAGTAAGCAGTGCACACGCAGCTCATGTCCACTGGGATGAATGGACCGCTGTACATGGAGGCAGATAAAATGGTCCACGTATATGGACAGTGAGGCTCTTCATCGAAACAACCAGATTTTATTTATTTTCCCAATGCAGGTTAGAGGGTGACTGGCTTCTACATTTTTACTGTAAACTCCATACATCCACCCTAAAACACCCAAGGTCACATGACCACACAGCAACTTACAGTCTCATTCTTCTTGCTGAAAACCGGCATGGCTACTGTGGTCATGAGCAGCAGACTCTGGGCCTGAGATGCAAAGAGCTGAAAGGAAACAGTGAAATGAAGGCAGATAATTCGTTTTTTGTCAGGAGAAGGATAATAACATCTGATTGACTTCGTCTACAGCAGTCACAATGTTTGTTTTGTTCACTTGCAATGTGGCCTCGCTTGAAAATTTGACTACTCCAGGAAGAGTCAGTTCCCTAACATAGGCGCGTTCCCCCTTGCATGTCACAGTTCTCACCTCATCTAGGATTGTCTAATTATTCTCTGCGCTGGCCCAGCTCCTCCATCCCTACCCTCACTTCCCTACATAACTTTTTGTGTTGGGGAAGGAGTGAAGTGGAATACTATAGAGTGCCACTCTGAGTCTATTGGGGGTGCTAACATCACATCAAAGATGGTGGCACTCAGCAGCAGTCTGTGGCCTTTTTAATATCTACACAAGGTGTGTTTTTACAGGTAATAGCATAAATTATGTTAAATGCACATATAATCTTATGGGAAGATTGTCGCTGTAATAAACAGTCTGGTGACAGGGTCTCTTTAAACATATTCCCCAGTAGTCACAAAAAGATATAAGTCCACTTTAAGTTCATTAATTACCTTTGCATACCCATTTATTTCCTAGTAGCGGTGACATCATCACTATGCTGTACATAGACTGTGCAGAAATTAGGGCTGTTGGAGGGACGCAAAAGGTCCACCCCCTATAAGCTGCCTGCAGAAAACTACAGGAGGGGCGGAGACAAGACCAGTCACCCTGCACAAAGTGAGAGAGCAGCAGTGGCTGGTCTTTATTACATGGAGCTCCTGCACAGAGGCAAAGAACAGGAATGGTTTCATACTGAATTACTGCACAGATCTGGAAAAAAATACACAAAGGACACCAAGATTCCAGTAAGAATACACATGGCTCTATTATTCAGAAAACATACACTCATTGGCCACTATATTAGGTACACCTGTTCAATTGCTTGGTAACACAAGTTGCTAATTGGCCAATTACATGGCAGCAACTCAATGCATTTAGGCATCGAGAAGTGGTGACAACTACTTGCTGAAGTTTAACCAAGCATCAGAATGGGGAACAAAGAGGATTTAAGTGACTTTGAACATGGCATGGTTGTTTGTGCGAGATTGGCTGATCTGAGTATTTCAAATACTGCTGATCTACTGGGATTTTCACGCACAATCATCTCTAGGATTTACAGAGAATGGTACAAAAAAGAGAAAATATCTAGTCAGTTTTGTGGACAAAAATGCCTTGTTGATGTCAGACGAGAATGGGCAGACAAGATAATAGAAAAGCAACAGTAACTCATAAAACCACTCATTATAACCATCTCTGATCGAACAACACATGGAACCTTAAAGCAGATGGGCTACAGCAGCTGAAGACCACACCAGGTGCCCCTCCTATCAGGGGATATTTTCTTGACACCGTTTGGACCCCTTAGTACCAACTGAGCATTGTTTAAATGCCACAGCCTACCTGAGTATTGTTGCTGATCATGTCTATCCCTTTATGATTACAGTGCACCCATCTTCTGATGGCTCCTTCCAGCAGGATAATACACCATGTCACAAATCTCAAATCATCTCACCACTGGTTTCTTGAACATGACAATGAGATTACTGTACTCCAATGGTCTCCACGGTCACCAGATCTCTGTCCAATAGAGCACCTTTGGGATGTGATGGAACAGGAGACTCTCATCATGGATGTGCAGCCGACAAATCTGCAGGAACTGTGTGACGTTATCATGTCAATATGGACCAAAATCTCTGAGGAATGTTTCCAACACCTTATTGAATCTATGCCACAAAGAATGAAGGCAGTTCTGAAGGCAAAAGAGGGTCCAACCCGGTACTAGCAAGGTGTACCTAATACAATGGCCGGAGAGTATATGTTTCACCATTAATAAAATATGGGGATATTTAAACAACACAATCCCTGGAATTCATAAAGACAAGACTAAAAGTGGGGTTCTTTTGTTTTCTGAGATGACTGACATTTTTGAGTTTCCATTCAGGACCAAATTTATAACTTTCCATATTTGTATTCTCTTTTTAGAGAGGATTGGTATGTGAAAAGGCAGCAGCCGGCGCGTTGCTGGGAGCTCAGTAAATGTTGTTGACATGAACCCACAATAAAACCATTAACCAACCTGTTGCCGGGCAGAGCCACAAATGACTTTTTTGAGCTCCTGGCAACCATGAAAAGTAGCAATGTGACCTTTTTTGTACCGTACCTGGCCACACCGACCCATCGTGTTCCACTCATCAATCAGGAATAAACTGTCTTTATTGCAGATGGAAAAAAGTCACTGACATCTGCCACAAAGCAGGGGGAAGGGAAAATACTGGGCATTTCTAGGGCATTGTTCCAGGGAAACAATGCCAATGTTTGGCAAAAACAAATCATCCTATAAATTAGAGATATCCAGAAAGAAGTGAGAGGGAATGCGCAAAAGAAAGAAAGTGAGAGCATGAGAGAGAATGTCAAAGAGAGCATAAAAGAGAACACGAAATAGGAAGAGCATTGGAGAAAAGGTAGGTGAAGAGAAGGAAAGAAAGGGGAGAAAAAAGGAGGAGGTAAGGGTAGAAAGAGATGAGCAGGGAAAAGGTGATAAGAAAAAGAGCTGGGTAGAAGAGAAGAGGAGACAGAAGAAGAAAGCAAGGAGGTGAGGAGAGGAGGAGAAGAGCAGCGTAAAGGAGAGGAGTAGGAGGAGATGAGGAGTGGAAGAAAAGGGGACAGTATTAGGTGAACAAGAGGGGAGAAGAGAAAGAGGACAGAAAGGAAATTATAGGAAGAGATGAGTAGAGGTGAGGTGAGGTGAGGTGAGACAAGGAAGAGGAGAGAAGAGCAGGAGGAGAGGATGGAAAAAGAAAAAGGAAAGCAAAAAAAGAGGAAAGAAAGAACAAAGAGCAGAGGAAGAAGAGATTCAAGCTAGAAATCCGACATGCTGGTTGTACCCAAGTTGATCTATGAATCAACTTGGGTACAATCAGCCTACCCATATATGAATCGAATCTCGGCTGGTCCTTGCTGAACTGGCCGAGACTCGAACCATCTTTGGCCTGCTTTAATGGAAAAAAGGAGGTAAGGGGAACCACAGCAGCAGGAAGTGGAGATGAGACCAAAAGGAGAGGAAGAGTAGAAAAAAGAAGGGAGAAGATGAATGGAATATGAGAGCAAGTGGAGGAGAAAGGTAATGGGGAAGAGGGAACGAGAGGTATGGGAAAGAAGTTGAAAAGAGGAAAAAAGAGTTGAAAAGAAGGGGGGATAAGGAGTAGAGAGCACGCAAGGGAAAGAAGGAAAGAAAAACAAAATGGATGGAACAGAGAGGAGAAGAAAAATGAAGAAAAGAAAGCTTCCATTTAGATTTTTTGATTTTCTCTGAAATATCCTTTACATGTTAAACTGTTTCTGTACCAGTAAGAGCTCATAAAAAGATACAAACTTTGACACAAACTTTGAGCAGGCATCATGCAGCAAACATATTGATAAATGATTAATGGCGCATTCCTACCACATCACGACATCCGCAAGCAAACAAAATTTGCTGTGTCACTGAGCGCACCACAAACACTTTTACAAACACCAAACTACCACCACTGAGACACAACAGGGCCACAAAACTGAGAACACCGGTTACCTCTTCAGATTGTGGTAGCTGTTTGGACAGACGGATGGAGGAAGGGGTGAGGATGGATGTGAACCGGGGTGAGAAAATTGGATGAAACATGAATTGAGACATATGAATATGAAAATGGTAAGGTACAGACACATATATGTTAGGAGTTTGTGTTATACAGAACCACCCCGGAGGGTAAACTACAGCCCTATAGCAAACCTGTTATGTCACTGCTACTGGAATGACAGAATGAATTTTGGTTCAGCTCAATAAAATAACTACTATATCTCTCAACAAGGTCACCACATTGTACGCAACAGATGACCAGCCTTCTCAATATTTATAAAATTGAGAGTTTTTTACTATGCCAAAACTTAAGCAAAAATCTGGATATTTTGGCCAAAGTTTATTATTTCAGCAAAGTACATTAGCGTTAATAGGAAAGAAGAAAAAGTTTTTATTTATTTTTATTTATTTTTAGGGATGCAGTGGCGTTACATGGCCCTCAAAAATTGGCGAAGCTCCCAACATTTATTGTTATATTTTAAAGCTAAAAACAAAAAAAATGAACTATTACGGTCTTCCTAAAAAAAAAAAAAGTATTTGTAATGGCAGCTAGCACTGAGACGACTTTGGTTTCTAACATAGACCAGCTCTGAAATATTTTTTTTTTTCCTCAACCTAATTTCACCTTAATGGTCCACATAGGGAAATTTGAGGTTAATTTCACTGCAGAATGAATTTCAGCAATTTCGCTACTCTCAACCCTTCTGTTTTCATATAAAACCCCAAAAAGTTAAATTGCATTCTCATTAACGAGTGACTGCTTTCATTATATACAAGTCAACAGAAAGGGGTTCACTTAAAGTAGTAAACCCTTACGTAAACCCAGTGAAGGGACTGGCCTGAGGTGATACATAGAGATGAAACAAATCCTTCTACATAAATTGTACCTGTTTATCTATAGCCATCTGTGCCCTACATTCAAAGTGCAGAATTTACACAGAATCTATTAGCTATAAAAAGTAGGGTGCAGGGAGCTGAAGCTAGATCAGTGAGGAGAGAGCTGATTGGAGGGAGGGGACACACCCCTTCACACAGGAACAGAGCTGAGGCTATCAATCACAGACTATGCCATCCCCTGTCACCATTTTTTTCTTGGTGTCAGGAAAACTTGTCAGAAGTGACTCATGCTGATAGCAGAGGAATGAGGCAGTAGACAGAAATGGCACTTAGTACTCAAGGTTGAGACAAGTACACACTATAGAGGGATATGCTTTGTTTATATTTTATGTCTGAGTTTTAAAACCATGTTATGTTTCTCCCCGGCAAATACTCTTCAGTCACCAGGAAAAGTTAAGCATACAAAAGAAGAGCTAAACTTTCTTAACTTACATAGCTTAGAGTGCAGGAATGAGGAGACAATATGGCTGATAGAATGATCAGAGATACAAAATGGCCGACAAGGACATGTAAAGCTGGTTTCATCTGGTCAAAAAGTGTTATATCCAGGTGGGAAAAATGAAGTGACATGTAAAGCCCCGTTCACAGGGGCGCTGAGGTCTGTATACCATAAATGCACCATTTTTTCCCAGAGTCTTTCTAACCTCAAGATGCTGCTTCCAGGCTACCCCATGAAATCTATTTGGACACAGAAGATGCACAGACACAGACACACACATTAATGTAACAGGCATGCAGGTAGGAGGGAGTAGCCCTGAACTGTGTCACATTATGGGGGTCTGTGTTCTTGCAGCTGCTGCATCCTAATAGACTTTAATGGGTTGCCTTCACACAGCACCTGAAGATTCGACACTGGGAAAAAACAGCCTGTTCCTGGTATATTGGCCCAGTGCTCATGTGAACAAAGCCTAACAAACATATGCAGGAATACAACTTAGGAGTGATATGGAAACAAGAAAAAGTGCACTTGCTCAAAGCCTCCCACATAAAGAGATACTTAAAGTGGTTGTAAACCCTTACAAACTACTTTGACCTACAGATAAGCCTAGATTAAGGCTTACCTGTAGGTCCAAGAAATATCTCCCAAACCTATACGGTTTAGGGGATATTTGCCCGAAGACGGGCACCGCTATCTATGGCGCATGCACTGTAGACAGCGCCGCGCAGGCGCACTGAGCGGGGCATCGTCGATAACGAAGATGCCGCGCGTCTCGGCTCCCGTGCGCATGCGCGGGAGTGACGTCATCGCTGCTCTGGCGAATCACAGCGCCGGAGCAGCGAGACCCACGGAGACCCACCAAGAAGATGGATGCTCGGAACTACAGGGGACAGCGGTGACTTCGCTGCCTCCTGTGTCAGGTAAGTGACACATAATGGACTACTATGTGATACATAGTAGTCCATTATGCTTTGCCTTTGCAGGGAATGAAAGAGGAAGTAAACTCATCAGGGTTTACTTCCTCTTTAATGTATTTATCTTCACACTAAAAGGACTTCGAGATTATGAAAAGTAATTTCTATTAAAAATCTGTATAGTGGAAGTCTAACTTCAACCAAATCTTTTTTGAAAAACATTTGTATAGAGTGGGAAAGAGTTACAATTTTTGTCTGTGACCCCACTGAGAGAATATCCCTTCACTTTATGTCCCTGTGACATTAGGACATGGTAGGAAGCAGTTTACTGAGAGTTTGGACTTTAAAATTTATTAAAACATATAGATGGGCTATCTGTGCTTGGTGGGTTTTGACCTAGTTCCTTGGTTCACTTGTTGGTCATACGGAGTAACCCCAGCTCTATTTCTCAAATCTGGATGATCACTCACCGCACTGTCCATGTAGGCCTCGGTCCATATAATATCATGGTCGTGATTTATCACCATAGGTCGACTCAGCACATGCAGATACTCCATCACGTTTTCCTGGACATCCGCAAGGGTAGAGATTTGGGTGTAATAACCTGTAAGGTGGATGAGGACTAAAATTACAGCATAGAAACAGCAATACATTATAAACAGACACATTATGGTGAGGAGGGCTTCTAGGCAGCACAACGCCTCTTCTAGACCAGTACAAAGCACAGTAGAGCAAATAAAAGTATCTGTCTGATGTTTCATTTAACATATAAAAATAAATACTAATGGGGTATCAAAGCCACAATGTCAGATAAAAGTTTTGAAAGATTTAATCAGACCCAGCAAACATAAAACTTTTGCCTTTATTCGATTCAAGGGAAAATGGCCGAGTGTCTGTAATTTTCACCCTTGCATTTATCCTGTGCATCCACCTACCCTGATAGGTGTGGTTGACCGTATTCTCACCTTTTTTTGCTGGCCCTGACTCTGAACTTACAGAAGTGTGTGGGCCTATTGCCCGATGAGGTCACCCTCACAAACGAGCTCGCTAATGACAAATGAACAAAGGCACGGAGCCGCAGTCATGCGAAAATCGAGGCAGCACCCCAACTCAGAAGCGAGCCATCACCTTGCACAGTTTAACTTGAGCACTCATATTGTATAACCACACACCTTCACCTTCAATGCAAATGCAGCATTTCTGAAGGGACACCATGGAGGCTGTGTCTCGCTCCACCAGCACAGCCATGGATTACCACCTCACTCCCAGTGAGGATCCCGACATTAACACAGCACAGAGTCTTAATACTTTGCTTGGATCCACTTCTCTCTCTCTCTTCCTGCACCTCCAGGCTAGGTCTATAGGTTCCCCCGTGCCAAAATGTTGGACCTGTGTCTGGTGTACTGATCGCTAGGGAGGGGATGCGGCTCACCAACCCCCTTCACTACCAGGGGTACCATCTTCCATGCCAAGGCACTAACTTCCTGCTCACTGGCTGCTGCCGTATAATATTCATCACCACTTCACTGGTTAACCATGGTAAGTGCACTGGGCTGCATTATCTGCCAACTTCACAGAATGATTAATCCCTTCATGGGGCCCCTCTCGCATCTCCTCTTCATCCCCTGTAGAAGAAGATATGCAAGGCCCTAGTTCTTTTGATACATTACATGCATCCCCTTGGTAAGAACTTCAGACCAGGCACCTTTGAGTTAACTTTGAACTGAGAAGCAATAAGTTGATACAGCAAATAGTCTCTTTACAGTTAATTCCTTCTAACTCTAGCTCTATTTCCTATTCAGGCTGCCCCATCCCATACCTGAGATAAATGTCCACTTAGCTCAAAAGTCCTTGATCCTCTTCAGCACCACGGCTTGGGACTGTTTCAAGTGGTAGAAACCCCTAAGTAGAGTTCACATCATGCAGCACCCCTTACTACCGATTCCAATGAGGAGGCAAAAGAATAAGCCCAGAAAGGTTATCTCCTTGTCAGGGCTGGGCTCAGCCCTTCCTTCTCAAAGATGGCCGCTCAGCTGCTGGCTAATTGCCAGCTCCTATCTCTCCACAGTGACTCACCTGTTGATGATATCCTGCTTGTCAGTCCTGCCTACTTACGCCGTCCAGTCCAGATGATCTCTGCCTTTGCCTTGGTCACATCTCTAGAGACGGTCTCCTGTGTTTCTGTTAAGGACTTGCTTGGCTGACATTCCTTCTGGCTCCAGATCCTGCTTGCTGTTCTATTACGCTTCTCTCTGGCTCACTGGCATTTTGGCTTGTCTGACTAAACTTTCCGGTTCCTGAACTATATTTTGACTACGTTTACTCTACATTTTTTTTTAATTATAATTAAACAAGTGCCAACTCCCAGGTATTCATGGATCTGCCCCTTTTGGTAGCTCATAAACACAATATATACAAGGGGATACAAGAAGAGTGTCAGAAACCATGTCTCAGTCTGATTCCTGGTTTCTGACACTCCTCTTATATCCCCTTGTATACATTGTATTTATGGGGTACTAAAAGGGGAAGATCCATGAATAGATGATGTTACGCCAAAAAAATAGATACCTAACATGTCACGGTTTGAAATTGCGCACACTCGTGGAATGAAGACAAACTACGGTACCTAAAAAATCTCCATAGGCGATACTTTAGAAAAATTAAACGGTTACCAGGTTAGAGTTACACAGGAGGTCTTTTGCTAGAATTATTGCTCTCACTCTATCACAGCTATAACTCACATGTGTGATTTGAACACCATTTACATATGCGGACGTGACTTACACATGTGTTTTCTTTGCTGCACAAGCTCGTGGGAATGGGGCGCTTTAAACGTTATTTCTTTTTCCATTTTTTTTTCCATTGTCACTTAAAAAAAAAAAAAAATCTTACCACTTTTATTGCTGTCACAAGGAATGTAAACATCCCTTGTGACAGTAATAGGTGGTGACAGGTACTCTTTATGGAGGTTTCGGGGGGTCTAAATGACCCCAAATCCCTCCTTTGCACTTCAAAGTATTCAGATTGCCAAAAACTGTAATTTTGAATACTGTAAAAAAATGTAATCAGCGCCATTGGGAGTCGAGTAAACATGAAGTGCCATTGTGACATCGTTTCCGTGTGTTTACATAGGAGACTGGAATGAAGCCGTTTACGGCTTTGTTTCAGTCTCACTCTAGCCGTCGGAAGTGCCAGATCGTGGATCAGGTCTTCCTGGACAGGAGGCCCGGGAAGAGTGGTGGAACGTGGCAGAAGGGGTGGACATCACCTCCTGCTCCTTTAGGATAACAGCCAAGCTACTTTATGAAAAACAATTATTTCATTATTTATGAAGAACAATTACTTATTTGCAAACTTTTACAGCAGAAATGAAGAAAAAAATGTTTTTTCCCAAACGTTTTCAGTCTTTTGTTTAATACAAAATATTAAAAACCCAGTTGTGATTAAATACCACCAAAAGAAAGCTCTAGTTGTGGGAACAAAATGATAAAAACTAAGGTGCATGACCACACAATTGTCATTCTAATTGCAACGACGCTAAAAGCTGAATATCGGCCTGGGCAGGAAGGGAGTAAAAGTGCCTTGTATTGACGTGGTTAAGTACAGCTTCAACTTTACCAAGACACCAATAAGAGATCACAGACTGGTTCATTTGGACCTGTTCCTTAAATCTTATAGTATAGTACTCTATAGTATCTGTAGTATAACCCCTTCTTCAAAACTCCAACAAATTTAAAGTAAAATAAAACCCTACCATTACAAGACACAGCACCTATACTGCTTTGGGATTGCACAGCAGCTAGTCACATAAGCAAATGCTGAACTCATGATCACAGGATCCCTACTGAGAAACAAGATAAAATAATCAGGTAGAGCTACTGATGTTACATCCCAGCAGAAATTATGTCACTGAAGCCTCAGCATTTGGTCAAGTGACCAGCTTCCTTGGTATCCTGAAGAAGCAGTTTCTACAGCTTAGAAATTTGATAAAGTCTGTTTTCTGACTTTAGGTTAACGGGGTAAATAAGAAAAGGGGGAGAGGTCGTTTTTGACTTTATGTTCACCTTGATGAGCGCGCACAAAGTGCTAAAGTCTCATACCTTTGTTGCTACACGCAATCCATTTCACATTCTGTGCAAAGGTTACCTCTCTCCCAATGAGGTACGTGAACATCCTGACCTGAAACAAATAACAGTTATTATAAATAGTGGCAATAAATATGATTCAATAATAGCGGTAGGGGCTTTAAAAGCGTTTACAGAACAATGTATTCTTAATTTTGGGTACTGTAATGGGCTCTGCCAACATCCCAGGTCATGCAAGTTTCACACTTCTAAACAATGAATTTAAAGGGGAACATTCTTTCAATGCACTTGTTCTTATCGAGCAATGTATTATGCCAATATCTTGCACTGTAGCAGTTGTTGGGAAGTTCAGTAAATGGATAGGACCAGAGATATTTAAAGCGGAAACACATCACATGTTCCAAGTGGCTACAGGACAAGAGCAGTGCGTATCATGCATGCATAGTGGGGAAATGGGTGTGAAACAGCAGAAAATCACAGCTGGCTTCCCACAGTAAAGATCGTGGCATCACAGTATATTGTCAATGATATGCTTTCTACTTATGTGCCAGTTCTAGGCTGTTTACAACAGGTTCATTTTTATGGTTTATTTTTTAAATTTTTCTTATGCTTGTACAGCAGTTTTATGAAGCTGTGTTTCAATATGTATGTAAGTACTGTACTAAGTTCCTTTACTTTTGTATTGTAAACTGTTAAATAAAACAAGATTGAACAAATATGGTGGCACTATGGATCTGAAGACTGGCAAAGAACCTGCCTAACTGAAGACAACTCTGGATTCCTGGGCTGGCCATAGATGGTTAGAATTTCGAATGAAAAGACTTCTTAGGAAAAGTCTTAAAAACATTCATACGAAAATTCTCAGAAGAGTTAAAAGATTTGGTTTTCTTTTAACATTTGATTTTGGAATTAATGGACTTTAGCAAATGAAAACCACATGCACTCTTAGAAATTAGTTTGTCCGAAAAAAAAAATTTCAACCGGTTCCTTAGCATTTTCTCTTCCCTGCTACTAAAAACAAACATCAACTTGACTACACTAATGATTAGAAAACAACCTATGGTCAGCTTAAAGAGCTTGTAAACCTCCAGAAAAAAAAACCCCCTGCAAGACAAAGGCATAATGATCTAGTATGTATCGCATACTAGCTCATTATGAAATACTTACCTTATAACGAAGCCCTGCAGCGGTGCCCGCACTATGACATGGCCGACAGCTTTCCCGGAGTTACTTCTGGGTTTGGGGGCTTCGACGCTGTGATTGGCCGGAGCCGCAAAGATGTCACTCCCATTCGTGTGCGAGGGACCTGCTGGTCATGGCACGGACCCTGAAGAAACTGCACGGGCGGTCGTTTTCTTAGAGCGCATGCACTGATGACATGATCGGCGCAGTATACAGTAAATATCTCCTAAACGGTGCAAGTTTAGGAGATATTTACAGTACCTATAGGTAAGCTTTATTAAAGCCTTACCTAAGGGTACAAAAACACCAGGGGAGTTTACTTCCTCTTTAAAGTGTTTGTTACTCCAACACTTTAAATTCCTATTATGTGGCTGCTGTACCATGTATTTGTATGAGAGACTATCCCATTCGCTTTGAATTCCTCCCTTTATGTGAAATCCCTGGTGTTCATGTCAGTCCCCTTGCTTTCCTATTAAAAACTGACCACAGTAAGCAGGAGTGGCACACCGTGGTCAGTTCCCTAGCTGCGCTGGGAACTCAGTGTACTCTCCTCCAATGATCAGACTTATCCTGACATGCCTTCGCTGCACAGCCATTCACTGGCAAGATCAGTGTGATGCTGCTTCTTCTCCTCCAGCTCTTATACAGCTGAGAACAGAGGGAATGTGATCAATCATTTATAAAAAAGATATACTTTTTTTTATATCTATACAAAAATGTTTTGCCTTTCATTTCTATTTTAAATTGAATGGGTTGTTATACAACGTGATCGTTTACAATCACTTTAAGTGTCTGTTTAATAGAGGTCAGCAGCTACAGTATTTATAGCCACTGACTTAATATATTTTTTTAACTGACTGAAGTTCCCCTTTCTCATGCAATCTTTTTACTGAGAAAAAAAAGGTTGGATAATTATATCAGGCAGGAGGACTGGTTATCCTATGTAGAGACATACAGAACTGTATACAAAAATATTACACATCATGGAAATAATCAGCATGGTACAGATCTTTCAACTGGTCAGCAATCAGTGTTCAAAGAACAATAACAGCTAAATGTATGAGCATGGAAAAGGTTAACATATCATTGCCAGTCCAAATGCTTAGTGACTAAAGTTCCTCTTTAATATTGGTACTCACTCTCTTTTCAGGCCAGTTGTATTTCTCAAAGACAGGCTCATACTCTTCCACAGCTCCATCTGTTATAAGCATGATTGCCTGATTACACAGGCCTCCCTGACCAGCTTCTCGGAACTGAAAATGCACAAATGCCATAAAGTCAAAGCAAGTATAAAAGAGACTAAAATCTGTTGATGACAATATACAGCAGACTTTGAAAATGAAGATTTCCAACATGAGAGGCTAATTTTACACCCCTGCCAATGTTGTAAATGGACTGTTGCCCTTTTACTAAGGCTGCTTTCACACTGGGGCGGTATTCAGGTGTTACAGCGCTAAAAATAGCGCCTGTGTAACGCCTGAAAAAAACCGGCCCCTTTAACTCCAGTGTGAAAGCCGGAGGGCTTTCACACTGGAGCGATGCGCTGGCAGGACGGTGAAAAAAGTCCTGCTAGCCGCATCTTTGCAGCGGTGAAGGAGCGGTGTATTCACCGCTCCTATACCGCTCCTACCCATTGAAATCAATGGGACACCGCGGCAATACCGCCGGCAAAGCGTCGCTGCAGCGGCGCTTTGCGGGCGGGTTTAACCCCTTTTCGGCCGCTAGCGGGGGTTAAAACCACCCCGCTAGCGCCCGCACACCGCCGCTAAAATGACGGTAAAGCGCCGCTAAAAATAGCGCCGCTTTACCGCCGACGCTGCTCCCGCCCCAGTGTGAAAGCAGCCTTAAGGGCTAGGATGGAAGATGCAGTCATTCAACGGCCAAATAAGCATGTACAGTGGGTATAGAAAATAATCACCCCCCTTCAAAATCATCACATTGTGTTGCTTTGCAGCCTCAAATAAAGACAGACACAGTTTTTGTTTTATCCAGCCGTATGGTCAGATGAGTCTAAATGGAATTATTTGGCAGTATGTCTGGCGGAAATCCAGTACAGCTCACCATCCAAATACCACCATTCCTACAGTAAAGCATGGAGGTGGTAATATCCGGTTATGGGGGTTTCTCTGTAGCAGGAACTGGAGCATTTGTCAGGATAGAAGGAAAAATGAATGGGGCAAAATACCATCAATTTCTTGAGGAAAATCTGCTGCCCTCTGCCAGAAAGTATATTTACCTTCCACCATGACAATAACTCAGCACACAGCAAAAATGGCCACACAGTGGTTAAATGAGAAAAATGTACATGTCCTTGCATGGCTTAGTCAGAGTCCAAACTTAAAGTGGTTGTAAACCTCAGTCATTAAATCTGAGCAAAGCACATATCTGTAGTGTTTACTTATCTCTCTCCAAAGCTTTAAGTATTGTTTACCTATTGTGCTTTGTTCCTCTGTTATCAGCATCTCAGAGTCACTTCTGAGAAGTTTTCCTAACATGAGATAAAATTTGTGTCGGGGAGGGAGCTCAGCACGCAGCTTGTCTATTCAGAACACAGTTCTTCTGCTATGTGGAGGGGGTGTGTTCCTTTTCTCCAATCAGCTCTCACACAATGTAACTGCAGCCTCTCCGCCCCCTCCTTTGTGTTACTAACAGATAAAGAATTTTAACACTTTTGAAGGGCTGTAGAGAAGAGAGGGCTGCAGATAAACAAGTAAAACTTATGTAAGAGGATTTGTTTCTTCTCTGTGTATCATTTGAGGCTGTTCACTTCCCTGAGTATATGTAAAGGCTTTACAACCACTTTTACGCTCTTGCTGCCAAGTCTGTACGTCATACAAACCTGACAGCGGGGGTTTCCACACTGTATATGAAACTGACAGGCAGACTGCTGCCTGTCAGTTGAAAGCATACAGGAGGCTGGGCTACCTCCATGTTTTCAAGGCTCCGCTTGCCCATCTGCGGGCCCTGGAACAACATGGTGGGTGCCAGCGAGTGGAGCAGAAGGGGGAGAGCAGATGCACAGAAAAAGTTGCACCCAAGCACAGAAAAATCTCCCCCCCCCCCCACCAAAAAAAAATTTGAGGAACCCCCAAATATATGCATTTACGAACGTAAACACATGTGTTGGGGCGTTTACATGTGAAAACGTAGATTGATACACAGGTTACAAATAGTTATAGCACAAGACCTCCTCAGTAACATGAAACTGATTGATTGAAACTACCATTATTTTATTCACTAGAGTATCTGCTTTCAGAAAATATGTAGTGTTTCGGGGTTTTGTGTAATCTTTAGGCCTAAAATGTTTTTTTAAGCATTTGTGCAAAAAAAAAAAAAAAAACATTGAAAATATGTGGAATGACTTGGTCACCATTAAATTTAACTGTACTTGAGCAGTTCTGCAAAAAGTGGGCAAATATTGCAAAGTCTAGATGTGCAAAGTTAGTAGAGACATAGCCCAACAGAATAAAGGCTGTATTTAAAGCAAAAGGTAACAAAATACTGATATAAGGGTTTGATCCTTTTTACAACTCAGTGATCCAATTTTTAATTTATTTATTTTTTTCTGACATGTTGGTGTTATATCTTTCACTTGGATGCTATAAGTTGCACTGTGAATACAGCTGGATAAAACAAAAAAAATGTCTGTCTTCATTTTAGGCTACAAAGCAACAATATGTGATTATTTTAAAGGGGGTGATTCTTTTCTATACCCACTGCATCTCAAACAAGCACTGCCCCCGCTCAAACTGCACATTTTTTTCTTAATATTTAATGTTGGTAATACGGTGCCTTGAAAAAGTATTCATACCCCTTGAAACATTCCACATTTTGTCAAAAAACTTAACTATATTTATTTGGATTTTATGTGATAGACCAACACAAAGTGGCACATAATTGTGAAATGAAAGGAAAATTATAAATGGTTTTCAAAATCTTTTTACAAATAAATATGTGAATTATGTGCCACTTTGTGTTGGTCTATCACATAAAATCTCAATAATATACATTTACGTTTTTAGTTGTAACATGACAACTTGTGGAAAATTTCAAGGGGGTATGAATATTTTTCAAGGCACTGTATATTCAGGGAACGTGTCTTATGGAATTACAGCCAATAGAGTTTACAGTTTTTTGGTGGGTCTTTTGTATTTTAAATATGCACTTCTGTTTGTCAAAAATCAGTATTTTTCTTTATGAAACGTGGTATTATTTATAAAGATGTTATACACCACAAAGGTTAAATCTGTGTCTGTAGTGCATGTGCAAACCTTAATACCACAAATAACAGGTTATTAGATGAGTATATGAGTTTGAGAATTCTAGAGCAGCCCTTTTCAACCCTGGGGTGCCTTGAGGTTTCTTCATGGTGCCTTGGAAAAATGCATAAAAAGGTATCAAAAATTGTATACAAGCCAGCAAGTGGATAAAGCCTGCCTTTTAGTTACACAAAGCCACGGGTCTTCATTGTGCACTTATACAACCTTCTAGACACTGGAATTCTACATCAATGAGTCATTAGTGATAGTGAATAAGGAGGATATCTGTTGCTTCCACAGCATCCTCTTTCTCAGCACTGGGGAAGCATTAGCTGACTGATGGAGAGAAATTGAGGGAGAAGAGAAACATTGGAATACTAGTCAGTGTCAACGTGCAAAAGTGTATGGAAGGCCGCGTACACACGGGCGGACTGTATGGCCTACTTAGTCCGTCATACAATCCGACGGACAGTTCGTCATACTTTCGAATGAACGGACTTGACCACACACGGATGCACAAACAGTCCGTCGAAAGCTTGCGCGATGACGTGTACAGCACGTACGACGGGACTAGAAATAGGAAGTCCAATACACAGCAATGCACCCTTCCGCCGTGTAAATCCTTTCTGAGCATGCACCATTCTTAGTCCGTCGAACTAGCCCACACACGAGCGGATTGTCCGCTGAAACCAAAGTATGACAGACAGAATTTCGAAAAATCCGAAATACTTAGTACGCCAGACTGCACGCTGAAAAAGTCAGCTGAAGCCCACACACGAGCGGACTGTCCGCTGAAATGTGTTTCGACGGACTAAGTAGGCCATACAGTCCGCCCGTGTGTACGCGGCCGAAGAATAAATCACCTCTAACGTTGGATGTCCTACATGTGGAAGTTGCTGTATTATGTAATGTAAAGCTATTAGAACAGTTTTTTTACATTTTAGAATGCGGTGCTTCGAGACTGTCCATAATTTTAAAGGGTGTCTTGACTGAAAAAAGGTTGAAAAACTATGTTCGAGAGAAATGCTTAAATAATGCATTACAATGTAACTATACCCATTAGATTTTAGTCAACTAAAATGCACTGGAGATTTTAATCGACCGAAATACGAGTACAACTATAATACTTCAGATGACTAAATTATGACTAAAACAAAAATTACATTTTAGTCAAAAGACTATGACTAAAGCTTAATCAAAATTTGATGTCAAAATTAACATGGTTGTCTACACAGGCAAAGATGCATTTCCGTCCTACCGCCACCCCCTTCTGCACTGGTTACCACCTTAACATTGCGCCCGTAATGTGATGGCCCGCAGTGTGACAGACATCACAAAGCACTGAAAATTTGAGCTGTGCTGAACTGCCACTTATGCATTCCCTGCTTCCCCTCACCTCACTGGCTATCTAGCTGACAGGTAACGCAAACGTAAACGTCCATGCTGCACCTGGTAACATAGAGGGCGCAGTGTTAGGAAACGGTAGACAGGTATTTTAACCCCTTCATGATGGAGGGTAAAACGATTCCCAATGTCTAAATACAATTTTGCAACATGGACAGGTGTTAGTAAAACCGTATATATAATTGCAACTACGTATTGTATCCAGATGAATTATACCTTGTTTTTTTCACAACAAATTGGGCTTTTTCATGGTAAATGGTAATGGAATGGTATCTCCTGATTTTTTTTTTATCAAAGGAAAAGTGGCCCACAATAGTAAAAAATATATATTTTTTAATTTAGCTGTATATTTATTGCTATTACTTTAATGCCCTGTACACATGGTCGGACATTCCGACGACAAAATCCGACGGATTTTGGCCCAAACTTGTCTTGCTTACACACGGTCGCACAAAGTTGTCGGAAAATCCGATCATTCAGAATGCGGTGACGTACAACACATACGAGACTATAAAGAGGGCAGTAGCCAATAGCTTTTGTCTCGTAATTTATTCTGAGCATGTGTGGCACTTTGTCTGTTGGAATTGTCTACACACATTCGGAATTTAAACGATCGGATTTTGTTGTCGGAAAATTTTAGATCCGGCTCTCAAACTTTGTGTGTCAGAAATTCAGACAGAAAAAGTCAGATGGAGCCCACACACGATCGCATTTTTCGACAAGATCTGATCACACATTTTCCGTGGGAAAGTCCGACCGTGTGTACAGGACATAAAACTTACCATCACAGAACAACCCTAAATAAATTCTTATCCTGATGATCACCGCTATACCACATATGTACATGTTTTTTTGTTGTTTGTAAAGATTTAAACAGTTTTTGTTTTGTTTTGTAAAAACCTACCAAAAATATACTGACCTTATGCTGCATGCTTCCAGCACAAACACTGGTGTGTATTGGCAGCGGGAAGGGGTTACGCCTACTCAGCTTAGTTGCATTAATTTATTTTATTTTTTTAAATACCATATTTATCAGCATATAACTCACCATATTTATCAGCGTATAACTCAGTGCCCATAAATGCAGCCTTATTAGTGCCAATCTGCAGCCTCACTATTGCCCATTAATGTAGCCTCATCTGTGCCCATCTGCAGCCTCGCCATTGCCAATCATTGCAGCCTGATCAGTGCCCATCTACAGTCTCACTACTTGCCATCATTGCAGCTTGATCAGTGCCCATCTACAGTCATACCATTGCCCACTATTGCAGCCTGATCAGTGCCCATCTGCAGCCTCGCCAATGCCCATCAATGCAGCCTCACCAGTGTCGGATTACACAGAGGTATCTCCTGTGTACTTGGCGCTCGCACACACAGTGCCACCTCATGGAACGGCTCCAATGATAGACAGAACACCAGTCCAATGCCAGGAGTTGGGACATGTGACATCTATCCTAGGAGCCATCTAGGAGGCGGGACTGTGTGTGACTGCGAGCGCCAAGTACACAGGTGATCCTTGCTCTGTATAATCTAGCGGCACTTGCCCCCCCCGGGGCAGTCGGGTAAAATACTGGCGTATAACACGCACACATGATTTGCTCCCTATTTTTGGGGGAGGGGAGAGTGTGTTATACACTGATAAATATGGTACTGGATGAAACAATGGTCTATTATACTGTATATGCCTGAAGTTTGACTATAAAGACACATTAAAGCACACATTGACAAAGTAGAAAATTGTGTCAGACAACTCATGAAGCTAATTTTATCTTACCTCTTTTAGGATTTTAAAGGCCTCGATAAGAGCTTTGTTGACAGTTCCAACACCTTTTGCCTGCAGCTCATCCACCAGCTGCTTGAAATGCTGGAAAGAAGGAAGAAAGGACAGAGAGAGATTAACCTACAGCAGAAAAATAATAAATGTTCAGCAACAGTGGATGGGTGATATTTTCTGCTTTTTGCTGAAATTTCAGAAGGTAGCAAGCTTTCAGTTTTTAAATATATGAAAGACAGCGCCTGCTCCACCTTGTCTAAATGCCAATATGTTCGTCCATATAAGTGACTATACCTGGTTACTATCCTACAAAACTCCTCATTAATGTAGCATGATAAATGTTATGACATGGATGCATGGGTACAGTAACAAAATAACAAGCATATTATTGTGCAACAAATTGGATAAACATCTATTAATGCAATTGTCCAGAGGCCAATATTAAAGCGCATATGGTGATATAAGTGCAAAGTCTTTTCTGGGTGAAAAAGGTGCTGTTGTGCTTCGTGTCCCATGGGTGTCAGTGCATCCACCTCCTGGGGGTAGTCAACGATCCGCACTCACCAGATATGTTGGACTCCTTCACCTTACAGCAAGAGGAGTCTACTGTACATGTGGGTCAATAATGGGGACCACTTCCCAATGCAATCTCCTCTGTGGGTGACCCGGTTCCCTCTGTGTAAGATGACTTCCGGTGATGGCTCCAGAACTCTAGGTGCAGGGGAGTGTGCAGCGGGCGTTGTAAGAGAATAAATGAATTTCATTTATTCCATCTAACACAGAGGAAACTGTGACACCCACAGAAGAGATTGCGTTGGAAAGTGGTCCCCATTATTGACCCACATGCACGGATGAACTCCTTCACCATACAGCAAGAGGAGTCTAACATATCTGGTGAGTGTGGAACGTTGACTACCTCTAGGAGGTGGATGCACTGACACTAGGGTTGCCACCTCATCCCTGTAAAACCGAACACATATTAATTACACAGGTTCTGTGGCTGATTAAGGTGGTAATTAAACTCACTTGGTGGCTTATCTGCAATAAATTAGCCTCAGAACCTGTGTAATTCATATGTGCTCGGGTTTAAAGGGATGAGGTGGCAACTCTGACACCCATGGGACACGGAGCACAACACCACTTTTTTCACCCAGAAAATACTTTGTTTGCACTAATACCACCATATGCACTTTAGTATGTCACTGGACAATTGCACTGATACATTTGGAGGGGTTGTAAAAAAAAGCATCTCAACTGCACATTTTTACTGCCCCCTACAAATATGTAAACTAGGCATTATATATTGTACGTTTATAAACATCTGGGAGCACATGTCAGCCATTCTGCAGTTCCAAAATTAAACAATTTTTTGGCAAACTCAACTCTTTATCATTGGGATTTAAGTGTATGTAAGAATATTATTAAAAAAAGAACACCTGCTGATCAGAAAAGCAGTGAGATGCTAAATTCCTATTTGGGCTGACGACACAGTCAGTAAAAATCCAAGCAGTGCTGTCTGCTGGATTACAGATCTCTGCCTATCTCTTCTCATCTGCCCCTCTCCGTTCCTATCTTCATACTTCACTGTCCCTCTCTACATGCTTACATTAAAGGGTGAAATCATGTATAGGATAGGGCTACTAAGAAATGTAGATTTAAGGGTTGTGCCTATGCTCTCAGGTGCTACCCCTACAAAAATGACCTTGAGAATAGATCACTTTTCAGCATTATGAGAAAGATTTGGGGGCAAATTGGGGTAATGCTTAGACATACCTTTAATACAATATAAAACCATCACCCACACCCTATATCACATTAGCACAACCAAAGAATATTCCCACTGCAATTTCTCAGAAAGGAGTAGGACAGTTCCAGATGATCTGGAATATAAAGGACATCCTCCTGTAGCTAAAATTTGTGCTGCAGCCAGGAGATGAAACCCACATAGCAACAGGCAGAAAATAACTCCAGTGACAGTTTCAGATCTTTCTGGCTGCCACTTCCTGACTCAAATCACAATCTCTGTCTTTGCCAAGTACAGCAGATTATAACTCCATCTACGGCACTAGGTTCTACGCTACGAGGACTGTCTGTATGGAGTATGTAAGCTTTCCCCGTCTTTGTGTGGGATTTCTCCAATGTTCCAGTTTCTTCCCACAATCCAAATATATACTAGTGGCTTAAAGGAAACCAGTCTTGGGAAAAGCACAAAGCTGCCATTGCCAAACTTTTTCTGGAAATTGTAACTGCCTGGCTATTATCCCTAACCTTTGGCTTCAGTACTTTTTGAGTATGTGCCCTGCAACCCGTATGCAAAACTAGCTCCAGTATTTGTGACTGTGGATGAGGCATATTGTAAGAGTTTAAAGGGGTTGTAGAGGTTCATGTTTTTTAACCTTAATGCATCCTATGCATTAAGGTGAAAAAACATCTTACGATCACTGGCCCCCCAGCCTCCCCCCCCCTTCGTTTTACTTACCTGAGCCCTGGAAACGTGCTCTTCCTTTGTTCGGTCTTCTTGGCTCTTCATTGGATAGATTGATAGCAGCACAGCCATTGGCTCGAGCTGCTGTCAATCAACTCTGATGACGCAAGGGCCAGGGGGCGAGGCCGAGTCCTGTAGTCGGCCTCTATGGACGCCAACTACAGGACTCGGGAGCGCACCTGCAAGGTAACCCCCTTGGGAGAGCGCTTACCAGAGGGGGTTATCAGAAGCGAGGAGGAGTCAAGACAGCAGCTGAGGAACCCCGGAAGACGAAGATTGGGGCCACTCTGTGCAAAACGAGTTGCACAGTGGAGGTAAGTATGACGTGTTTGTTATTTTTATTTTTTTAAAGTATTCAAACCTTTAGTATCACTTTGAGCTCATTTGCAGCAGAGCCCGACATGACTGGCTCAGTGTTCTTTATACAGCACTGTGGAGTTTTTCAGAGCTTTATAAAAGGTAAATTATAAAAGTATGTGACTATGGTGGGAAAACAATGGTGTAAACTCCTCTTCTGCTAAATCTATTGTAAATGGCTCAGTGTTACCTGTACAACAGTGCAGAATGTCATAGCTATATAAACTTATAATAATAGTATGTCACCATGGTGGGAACATTAGGGTGTGAGCTCCTCTGGTGCACAGACTGATGTGAATAGCCTCTGTAAAGCACTGCCGAACATGTCAAAAATATATAAATGTATAATAATATTAGTGGGTGACTGTGGTGAGGATATTAACCACTTCAACCAGCAAGTGTTTCGTTTTAACTGATAATTGCACGGACATGCAACGTTGTACCCAAATAAAATAGATGTCCTTTTTTTCCCACAAATAGAACTTTCTTTTGGTGGTATTTGATCACCTCTGCGGTTTTATGATTTGCGCTATAAACAAAAAAAATAGCAACAATTTTGAAAAAAAAAACGGAAAATTTATGTCAAATACTTACCGTAATTTTCCTTTCCTGATGGACTCCATGGCAGCCTACGTGTGGGTTTAGTCCCGCCTCCATTACCCTATAGGACGATACTCCCATAAATCTTTGCTCCCTGCCAGAGGCCGTGTTCGGTAACTATCCTACTCCAGCCATTTGGGAGGGAACTCCTGCTGCCATGGAGTCCATCAGGAAAGGAAAATTACGGTAAGTATTTGACATAAATTTTCCGTTTTCCTGACAGACTCCATGGCAGCCTACGTGTGGGAAATAACTCGCCAAAACACACCCGGGTGGGCAAAAAGGCTGCTTAACAAAGATTTATTTGACACCTTCAACCGACAAAACTTTGACTCCAAAGTCAACTGAGGATAGAGCGGCCAGCTCAACACAATAATGAGACATAAAGGTGTGAATTGAAGACCACGAGGCCGCCCTGCAAATCGCATCAGGAGCCACGTGGCGAGAGGCCGCCCACGAGATAGAAAGACTTCTGGTCGAATACGCCGACACCGCCTGAGGAGGAGCCAAGCCCCTTACTCTGTATGCCTACTGGATCGCTTGAACTATCCATGCCGCAATTGACCTGACTGATGCTCTAGTGCCCTTGTTCTTCCAACAGAACAGAACGAACAGGAAGTCTGACTGCCGGAATGGAGCTGTAGCTCCCAAATAGAGCTTTAATGAGCGTCCAGCATCAAGAGGACGAATTTCCGAGGAATTAGAGGATCTGAATAAGGGTAGAGAGATTTCTTGATTTTCATGAAAAACCGAAGTGACCTTAGGGTTTGACCCCAACTTTGGAACTGGGACCACTCTGTCCGGAAAAAGGTTAGAAAAGGCTCCTTGACTCCTAGAGCTTGAATCTCTGATACTCGTTTCGCCGAGGTGACCGCCACCAGGAATGCAGTTTTCAAGGTGAGTTCTCTGATGGAAAGAGCTTTACTGAGAAGAGAAAAGAAGCCCAGCACTAGAGGCAGATCCCATTTAGGGAATCTGGGCTTTCTCTGGGGCCTCAATCTTTCTGCGCCTTTGAAGAACTGCTGGATAAGGGCATGCTTAGTCCACAGAACCCCTGTAAATGCGGAAATAGCCGAGACTTGAACCCGAAGGGAGCTAACTGATAAGGGTAAGCCCAAGCCTGATTGCAGGAAACCCAAAACGTCTTGAACTGTGGGTAAAACGTAGGAACTGGATCTGGAGGACACATAAGATAAAAATTTGGTCCAGATCCGTTCATACATCTTATTAGTACTTCTTCTCCTTGCACTTAAGAGGGTGGAAAAGGCTTCCTAAGGACACCCCAGTGCTTCCAACCTTCCCCTCTCAAGAACCAGACCCTCAACTGAAGGTGAGCCGGACATGGATGGAGAATCAACCCCTGGGAGAGCAGGTCCCCTCCGGACGGAAGAGGAACTGGGTCCCGAAAGCTGAGGAGGGATAGGAGAGGAAACCAAGGCCTGTTGGGCCAATGCGGAATTATTGCCAACACCTCCACTTCTTCCCATCTGAGTCTGATAATTGGAATTGGAGGGAAGGCGTATGCCTTGTGGAACCACCACTGCTCTGTTAGGGCATTTATCCTGTAGGCCTGCTGATCCTTGAACCTTGAATAAAACCTTGTTAGCTTCCTGTTGAAACAGGAGGCGAAGAGATCCACTTCTGGAGACATCCCCAGGGATAGAACCCACTGAAACACATCTTCGTGAAGGGTCCGCTCATTGTTGTCCAAGTGGACTCGTGATAGAAAGTCCGCTTGGACACTGAGAACTCCAGACACATAAGCTGCTGTTAGGTTGGCCAGATTCCTCTGGGCCAAACGCATTATTGGATCCACTTCCCTCAGCAGAGACCGACTTCTGGTGCCCCCTTGCTTCCTTACGTATGCGACCGCAGTCGTATTGTCCAGCCTGAGGACTACGGATGCACCCATTATCAGATGCGGAAATGCCAACAGCGCTAGGAAGGCTGCTCAAAGTTCTAACACATTTGACACTATTCCCTGAGAGGGAAAGACCCCAAATGCCCTGAGCCACTTCCGATAGACAATGTGCCCCCCAGCCCTTATTGCTGGCATCTGACGTTACTGAGATCCATTTGATTGGAAAAAGAGAGTGGCAATTCAATAGATTCTCCCGACGAAGCCACCAGAGGAGGGAACCTCTCATGGTCTGAGTAATTTCGCTGGACTGGACCTTTTCTCCCGACCATTGGCGAAGAAAACCCATTTGAAAGGGACGCATCCACCACTGTGCCCCCTTCACCATCGGTATAGTAGACACCATGGTGCCTATGATCTTTAGGCAATGAAGAGCACTGAGACGAGACGAAGAGAGAGTGAGGTGGATCCTGTCCCGTACTACTGCAATCTTCTCCTCGGGCAGAGAGATGGTACCTTTTGCCGTATTGAACAGGGCGCCGAGGAACACGAGAGACTGTGTAGGAACTAACTGGCTCTTCTCTAAATTCAGGAGCCACCCGAGTTCCTTGAGGGTTGCAATGACTTGATCCCTGTGTTTCAAGAGACAATCCTTGTCCTGAGCAAGAAGAAGCAAATCGTCCAGATAATGATGAATCCGGATTTTCCTGACTCTCAACAATGCTACAACTGCTAGAAGGACCCTCGAGAATGTGCGAGGAGAGGTTGACAGACCAAAAGGAAGGCAGGTAAACTGTAAATGAAGCTGACCAATGGAGAAACAAATAAACTGTTGGAACTCTGTGGCCACGGGGACGTGAAAATAGGCATCTTTGAGGTCTATTGAGACAAGCCAGTCTCCTGGCTGCCCTGAATGTTGAATCGTGGACAGCGTTTCCATTTTGAATTTCTTATGAAGCGATTTAGACGCGTCAAGTCTATTACAGGTCTCCACGTACCGTTCTTTTTCTGGACCAGGAAAAGAGGAGAGTACATTCCCAAGCCGCGATGATCGTCTGGAACAGGAATAACGGCGCCTTGATCCAACAAAGATTTTATGTAGGTTAGAAGAATTTGTCTTCTTTCTTCCAACTCTGGAAAGGATGTGGGAACACACTTGAGTTTGGGGACACTGCTGAACGACCACGTGTGCCCGGAGGAAACCGTCTTGATGGTCCAAAAGTCCTGGATCAAGGCCGCCCAGATGTGCCGAAAGCGGAACAAACGAGCTCCTACCCGGCCACCTGGACGGGCACGATCTCAAAAGGACTTAGTAGGCTCCTTTTCCCCATCGAACTGCCCTTTGCAAATTTTTTGAGAGATGTCTGTCTGGACCTCCAAGATCTGGAAAATTCCCGTCCAGGCCTGTAAGTGCGTGCCTCCCTGGCACGATCTTGACCCTGCTTTCCTGGGAACAATCTCCTTTGATTCTGCAGGTGCCTATCCTGGGGGAGAAATCCCGACCTACCCCCAGTGGCTCGAGTCATAGCACTATCCAGCTTATTGCTGAAAAGGGAAGAACCATCAAAGGGAATACGGCACCAAACCTGCTTAGAAGCAGGATCGGCTAGCCAAGGACAGAGCCACAGGGCACGCCTGGCAATTACAGAAGAGAGCATAACTCGAGCCACCAGTCGGATAATATCGATCGAGGCCTCTCCTAAGAAGGCTGAAGCTAGTCTTAGTTCTTGAATGGGAGAACTCTTGGCCAGATCTTCAGAAACATTCCTGAGCGTTTCATCAACACTATTGGACCAAACTTCCATCGCTCTAGACAGAGCCGCTAAGGCCAGGGTCGGCTTACAGGCCATGCCAGCCGTAAGATAGATCCTCTTCAGGTCAGAATCAAATCTCCTATCCAGAGTGTCCTTACCTTAGAAGGGAAAAGTCTCTGAATTTTAGATAGAAGAGAATTCTTTTCTCTACCTTACTCCAATCATCCGAGATCACTTCTCCCAACTCTGAGAGGAAAGGGAAGCTAATACGCTCCTTCTTTAACTGCTTAAAAAACTCTCTTTGTTTCGCCGGGGCCACTACCGGCTCCTCCCAGTTCAGTGTTTCCTTGATAGCTTTTACCAAGGGAGGGAGCAGGGCAAAGTCAAAACCCTAACCAGACTCTTCCTCCTCAGATTCACTCTCTGAGAGGACAGCAGACGGATGGCTAGGCAACGAGGAATCCCATGTGTCCTGGGCCTGAGCATCCCTCCCCAGAGACCTAGGAGACTCTAAGGGAGACAACTGGGGGGCTTCAAATTTCTTTAGACTGTCCTTGACCAATCTTTCCACCATAGACCTCAGCTGTTGGTCAGAGTCACTCCTTTCACCTATCGCTTTAACATAACAGGCATCACAAAGGGACTTGTCAGCAGGAACCTGCGTCCTGCATCCCCAGCATAAACCTTCAGCTGCGTTACCTGGGCAGGCTGTTGAAGGGCGGGAAGATTCCCGGCTATGGAGACTGGATCTCGCAGGAGAATCATGTCGTCTGGATCTGGAAGAGGAATGCCGGCGGTGGGATTTAGACGAATCACTTCCTCGGTGAGAACTCCGTCGCTGAGTAGACCTAGAAGGGCTGAAAAAGGGAAAACCCCACCTAATGTTCCACTGTCGCCCCCCCCCCCCCCCCCCCCCGGCAGGTAACCCAAAAAAACAAGTACCTTCTCCGAGAGAGCTGGCCACTAGCAGGTGGTGAGGTATCCAAAGGATCCATCAGGGCTGGAGATAAAACAGCCTTAATTAAACACAGAAAACAGCTGAGGAAGCAGAGATAAACTGACCTTAACAGAGACACCTACCTAATGCTGAAAAAACAGGGCTCAGGAATGGCACTGCAGGCTTTACAAGTATCCCAGAATCACTGCAAGTTGTTTTCTGTTTTTAAAACTGCCGCCTTAATGACGTCACAAATTTCGTCATAAAAATGCTAGTGCGCATGCGCGAAGCCCGCAACGCGCATGCGCGAACCAAGCCTCGTCCTCGCGCCGGTCTCGCGCATGCGCAGAACGGCCGAGCGGCGAACGAGGAAGTAACCGGGCGGCTGGAACGCAAGGAAACCAGCCGCCCAGCAAGCCAGATACAGCGCTGTGCGGTGTATGGGGAAAGAAAAGCCACTGCAAAACAGCAAAGAAACATACAGAACTGACACAGAAAGGCTGCCATGGAAAAAACAAACAGCTCACCACTCCTGTAGACGGACACCAGCCGAGGTAGGTCCCCACACATGCCGGACTTCTGGGAGGAGGGGGGGGGGCGAAAGTCACCTGCTAGTAGCTAGGCTCACGACTAATCACGCGGCTTCACCTGTCAGTGACCAGGCATACACCTCTTCAGCGCCTCTTCCATATGCCCCTTTTCCATACTCCGCTAGTAGCTAGAGCTTATTGGAAATATGCGACTCCAAGTCGCTCGGCCGGTCCGTATCGCAGAACAAAATGCAAGTCTTCAGGGTAAAAAGACACATGTTAGGTCCTATGGAGGAGGACAAAAAAAGAACACGGCCTCTGGCAGGGAGCAAAGATTTATGGGAGTATCGTCCTATAGGGTAATGGAGGCGGGACTAAACCCACACATAGGCTGCCATGGAGTCTGTCAGGAAAAGATTTTTTTACTTTTTGCTGTAATAAATATCCCCCAAAAATATATAATTTTTATTTTTTTTGTTAAAGAAAAATCGCAATCAGCGTATATTGATTGGTTTGCGTAAAAGTTATCACATCTATAAAATAGGGGATAGATTTATGGCATTTTTATTAATATTTTTTTTTATTAGTAATGGCGGCGATCTGCGATTTTTATTGCGACTGCGACATTGCAGCAGACAGATCGGACAATTTTGATACTATTTTGGGACCATTGGCATTTACACAGCGATCGGTGCTATAAGAATGCACTAATTACTGTGTAAATGTCACTGGCAGGGAAGAGGTTAAACACTTGGGGGCGATCAAGGGGTTAAATGTGTTCCATGAGTGTTTCTAACTGTGGGGGGATGGGACTGACTAGAGGAGGAGACATATGGCTATTTGTAATTACTATTACTGTGTTCCCCCAGCCTGTTCTAACTGTAGGGGGGGTGGACTCACTAGAACATGACAGAGATCACTGCCCCCGATCACTGGAAGCAGTAGATCTCTCTCATGTTGCTAGGCAGAATAGGGAAATGCCTTGTTTACATAGGCATCTCCCCGTTCTGCCTCTCTGTGCCACAATCGCAGGCCACTGGTGGACATCGAGTCCGCGGGACCCACGGGCACATTCCTGCGGTGGGCTGCCACGCGCCTGTTAGCCACTGATGACGTAGCGACATACGATTATGTTGTTTTGCGTACCCGTGCCACTTTGCCATGTATATCGGCGTGAGCTGGTCGGCAAGTGGTTAAGGTGTAAATTTTTGTTTATTAAAAATCATACAAACATACAGCTTATTAATAAAAACATATTTACATAAAAATAAACAACTAAAGAAAAACAAGCGTGCTTACATCAGCAAGTAAAGAAAACCATTTCCTGACAAGATAGCATAGAAAGAAACATATTTTAATGACAACAAAAAAGAGACTACAAACCCCGAACCTCAACTTAAACACAATCCAGGCTAAGAAACATTTTGAGATTTAATCGCCATCAGGATGTGATTCCAAAACCCCCCCAATAACCCCTCCCCACATCATTCACCTTGCATTCTGCACCAGCCACTCTCATTCCTTTCCCACTTCCCCCTCCCACCATCATCTAATCCATCCCTCACTCCACCCCTCAGTGACCACTGACCTCCAGCGACACTTCTGCCATGCCAAGGAGGAGGGGTTGGCACCACCATACATGCTGGTCCAACTCCCTCCACTGCCTTCACTACACTAGGAGAAACAATAGGTGCAGACACAGACTTGACAACCACACTTTCTGACAATGACTGGGAGACCACAGACTGGGGGGACAATGACACCACAGCCGGCCTCAGACAGATTCTGACGGGACAGAGACACTAGGATCCTCTGGTATAACCTCCGCCAATCCAGACCCTTCTCTATCCAGATGGAAGATTTCCTCCATCAGCTCTGGCTTATTGTGCAAAGCCTCAGGGCACTGGCTATAAGGGTGACCAACCTTATCACATAGGTTAAATTTAATGATGTTATAGTCCCTCGCCAAATGTCCCAGTTCCTGGCACCATGAGCACTTCTGTTCTGGACAGTTGGAGGAGAAATGTCCCTTGACTCCCCATTTATGGCACATCTTAGGTTGACCAGGGTAAAAAGATGGTAATCCTATCTCTACCAATAAAGGCAGAGGAGCGCAAATGCTTGACCACATTCTCACACACATACTCAACCTCATTGTCCCTGACCACCCACCTGTCCAGATTCCTCTATCATCCACAATCTTTTTTAGTGGGCACAAAGTTTCACCAAACCTCCTCAACCAGACCCATAAATCCTCAGGGGGTATAGACTCATTCCTTGTCAGTATAGTCACATTTTATATCAAGGGCTGACATCAGATTACCTTATGGACAAACCCCTTCTAGTCTGGCTGGCCCCCATATACATGCTCGAACCATTCCCAAAAGCGATTCTGGATGCACAAATGACAAATCATATTCAAAAGGAACCAGCCGGACTGATAAGAGAATAAATATCCTCCGCCTTAAATCCCATGGCTAGGATCTTATCCACAACCACCCTCCTGATGTGGAATACCCCCTTCTTCCCACCTGAGCTGTATCATATTCCTGTGTTTAATGGAAGGTGCGTTAGGTGAACGTCGCACAACTGGCTACCTTCCACTAGCAGCATGACATTGTCCCAACACAGCCTTAACATAATTCCTAACTAGGACAGATGACACATTAACTGGCTGCATAGGAATATTACCTGGCTGCATAGGAATCCCTGAAATTTGGTTTGGTAAATTACCCACCATTTGATCCTCCCTCCTCCCCTACAGCACAAGAGTCCCGCTCACCATAGTCCCAGAAGTACCACAGTTACCAGCAGTCCCATCATCAAGTAAAGCCTTCCATTTAGAAAAAACACCAGCGATCATATGGCTCTCCTGCAGAAACTTCTGCAGTTTCAATGTTCATGCAACATTCCTGCTCTGCACTGTTAGTGTCCATGTGGGACTCCACTCCAGCAGAAACTTCTCTGTCTGTATACAGGCCATCTCATCCTGCATTCCCTGCTGATCACAAGGATCTGTTAGCAGGTGCAATCTCAGGAAAGTCCTCCACACACTGAAAGACATTTTCAGCAAGCACTCCTTTACCAAGAGCTTCATCTGATGAGTCGGTGCCACTAAAGGGAGATTCCAAATCTGTAATGGTCTGCAGCAATCTGCCATTTTCCTCAACCCCTTCCTGAGAAGACCCAGGCTGCTGGGGAGGGAGGGGGGCAGATACTGACTCAGACACGACAGTGCCTGAGACAGGGGTAGTACTGGGGCCACCATGTGAAGCCACTTCCTTACCCCCGTCCATACTGTCGTTGTTGCTCCGGTATCCACCCTCTGACTGGTACTAGCATAGGCACTTTCCTTCATCTGTTGTAATCTCTCCTCATTCTCACACTTTTGTCTGAACACACTGCTGCTTTCCTTCAGAGAAGAAACCAGCTTCTCCTGCTTTTTTAATGCCTCCTCCAGAGACTTCAGTTTGGACACTTCCCTCTTACTGTTTCCAGACTTAATATGCAGCAAGTTTCTGTTCCTTCTTAGCAATGCGTAGAAGTCTGTTCACCATTCTATCCTGGAAGACTGGTAAGGACTCCCCTTGCATAAGAAGAGGCCCAGGATCCATTGCAGCTTGAGCACATGGAGTAGGCATCAGTGCCTCTGGAGAGCCTCCACTTTCGTCTTCCCCAACATGGTCCATGCTTGCCTGGGAAAAGCCTGCATGAGAGGCCCCAGGCTTGCTGCTTCTCTCAGCTGAGATCACAGCAGAGTGAGCCAATGGCACCCTGCAGAACAGCACCACCTGGTGGAAAAGCTCCTCTGGTGCAGAAACTGATGTGATTGGCTCAGAAACATAATAATAATAATAATAATACAGGCAGAATGATCAGTACATAACTTACCTCTCTATTATCTCTGTCAGCCTGAACTAATATCCCCTTAAAACACGGCTCAATATAATGGACGTAATCATTGTACTGGAAGACAGAACCAAAAGAAAAAAAAGATCAATTACATGGGACCTGAAATTAGAACATGCTGCTTTGTCACTATAAGATAAACTTTAGCCATCATACCTATGTACTAGGCATGACATTGTTATGTATCCAACTGAATTTACCAGGTCAGATTTGTCACTGTTCTTTATCAGGACTGGTCGCTTAAATCTAAAAAAAGGGCAATTTTGAACTCACTATGCATTTGTGTAACAAACTTTATACTTTTTCATGCTCATGTTGAGCACATTGCTTAATGTACCAATATGTTTTTTGCATATTTTTCAATAAAAAGAGTTAAAGAAAAAAAAAGATAAACTTTAGCCAAAAAATGACTATACTTTTCAAAGCCTGCAGAGTCTGTGCTACTGCCTAGAGTTGCCACCTGTCTGGTATTGACCCAGACAGTATGGGTTTAGAATGCTGTGCCTAGGTTTGCCTCTGCCTGACAACCGGACACCAATGCCACTGACAGGGGGTACCATAGGGCCTCCGGTAGGGGCCCCAGCACACAGGGGGATCGGAGAGCGGGTGGAGGCAATTACAGAGGAGTCAAAACAAGGAAGAGAGAGAGGCGACAGTCAACTGCTGGTTTGGTCGTTTTTAATAAATGAAATGTTTAAAAACAATCCACTCACTCTCCATGTTTCCCAATCCAGGCTGCTGTTTCACTGAATCGCTGGAGGAAGCTAAGGACACAGAGCCGCGGGGAAACTGCAGTGAGCTGTCAGATAGCCTGGGACACTGTGACCAATCAGAGCGTTCCGGAGGCTTAACCACACCTTCATCATCAGAGGCTGACAGTTCACATTAGTTTCCCACGGCTTTCTGTTTCCTCCAGCAAATTTAGTGAAACAGCAGCGTGGATTGGGAGAATGGGGCAGCGAACTTCACAGACTGACATGCCTACAGTTTTGTGAGTGGATTGTTTTAAAACTTTTAATTTATTAAAAACTACCGCACCAGCAGCTACCTGGCGCCTCTCTCTCTCCGTTATGTTTTTACTCCTCTGTAATTGGCCCCCCTCCGATCCCCTTACTGTCCGGGTCACCCTGTGTGCTGGGGCCACTATAGGAGGCCCGTGGTACCCCCTGTTGGCTGCCATGGGGGTATTGGGGGAGGAGGATTTATGCTGGTAGGGGAAGAAGATTTGTAATAGGAGGGGATAATGGCACCCCAATTGCAAAGTAAAACTTCTTTTGGGTGACAGGCATCCCACGATTCTGTCTGCGTGATTTTGCAGTGATTTGTTGGGCGACAATCGCTGCAAAATTGTGCCACGGTTGGGGTGCCATGCCATGTGTCACTAAATACCACCCACTTTGGACTCCCTTCAACCTGTAAACCCACAAAAGTACCTCCCCTTCCCACCCAGGCTTAAACAAAGCAGACGCTACCTCAGCATGCCTAGATTTCAGTATAAGTTTATGTGTGAGGAGTTTTGCAGGTAATAAGGTAAAAATGAGTCCACAACTGATGTCCTTCATCTGAAAATGCTAGTCAAATTATTCTGTATTAAAGCCATTAAATCAGCTTGAAAGTCAAATGACTAGCATGTTTAAAGAATGGGTCATTAATGGTGGTCTGTATACTGTTTTTTCTTAAACACTAATGAGAATAGTGAAGACTGACTGCAATAATGTTGACAAAGTCATTCTCGCCCAGAGTGTCAAGCAGTGTGTTGATTGTGTGTTTGGCAATGGTCATTCTCAGCCCCTTCATGCTACCACTGATGTCCACCACGATCACGATGTCCTTCGGAGATGTGGCAGCCTGGATGTACCTAAGTTGTCAGAAACAAAGAGAACATTTTGAGAATTCCAGCTACAAGCTCATTGTCCTCAACTCTTAATGCACTGTTGCAAGCTGAAAGTGATTTGCTTGACCTATACCCACACATCTCACAAAGAGGTGTAAGAGTGTAACGAAAAATAAATACTGCGCTATCTGTGTAAACAGAGTGATAATGAATGATGGTATACAATCATGTAACTCTAAATATCTGCTGCAACGTCCTGTGAGACACGCACAATAATAAACAATTCAAAAATGTAGGTTGCGCTTTTTCAAATAAATCCCCTAAGTGATAATGTTATTTAAGTGACACAAAAACAAATTACCAAACAATCCTGTGAAAAAAAATGAATGATACAAAATAATGTATTTAATGAAACAGTCACTATAGAGCCTTTGATGAAAAAAAAGAACCAAGACCCTCCATATGTTGAAAATGGTGCATCAATATATTCCTCCAAGGTGGCACACAAGCATAACACCGCAAGAAAAGTGCGAAAAGATAATAGGATAGTGCCTCCACCTCTGTATACACTGCCGCTTACCAGCTGTGATTGATCTCTTATTACAGGAGATCAAATGCACTTGTGGCTTATTCCCCCACCTCAGGTCTCTATATGGTGCGCCAGTACTGCCAGCGTCCTCGCCAAATGCAAATTGGAAGCTGGGAGTACTGAATACATTATTTTGTATCATTCATTTTTTTTCACAGGATTGTTTGGTAATTTGTTTTTGTGTCACTTAAATAACATTATCTATTTGAATCAGCGCAACCTAAATTTTTGAAGGTATAAGCCCTTGTACACACGGTCGGAGATTCCAACAACCAAATCCGTCTGAGTAATTCCGACGGAATAATTCCGGAAGAGGTCCGGAAGTGATGTTGCATACACACGGTCGGACTAAATTGACGGAAAATCTGATTGTACATAACGTGATGACGTTATTTCATTACGACGGGACTATGTTCAGGCTAGTAGCCAATAGCTTTGGTCTAGGAATTTGATCTGAGCATGCGTGGCACTTTGTCCGTCGGAGTAGGCTACACATGATCGGAGTATGTCCGATAGGAGCATTTTGTCGGAAAATTTTACCGGCAAGTTGGAAAACTTGGTCTGTCGGATATTCCGACGGAAACAGTCAGATGCAGACCACACACAGTCGGAATATCTGACAAAACGGTCCGATAGGACACATTCCGTCGGAATCTCCGACCTGTGTGTACAAGGGCTAAGAGGTCAATTTAGATTCCAGGAGAGTACTAATTGTAATACATTTTCATTGCCAAAATTATTAGAATTTTCAGGCATAACATATCTGGACAGAAATAGGGTTAGCAGAAGTTGTTGTTTAAAAAGGTCCCCTCCTTCCTGGCATGTTTTTAGGGTCTACCATCTCTCTCTAAACACCAGGGCTTTATCACCGTTATTTGAGAAAATGAGTTGCTAAAATTGCCTCTCCTGGAGAAGGGGGATGTACCGACCAACGTGGAGGGGATTACAGGATGGGGGGTCTACATATAGAAGGGGAATTAAAGGAGTTACAATATATATTATTATTGGAGAGACTAGGTTTGGTTTAAGGGAACGAGTAGGTGCAGAGATGGAGTCATTTGGTTAAGCTACAGGAGGTAAGTGGGTGGGTATGTTGGCTGCAGGGGTAGCTAAGGGTTTGCAAATGGTAAGTCTTAGGCCGCGTACACACGCGGGGACTGTTCGCCCAACTTTGTCCTTCAAACAGTTTCGGCAAACAGTCCGCTCAAAATTAGCATGGACGGACATGCCCACACACGACGAACGAACAGTTTGCTGAAACCGTGCGCGATGACGTGAACGGCACGTACGACGGGACGAAAAATACGACGTCCTATACACTGCATTATAACTTTCGGCGTGTAAATCCTTTCTGAGCATGCGCGGAACTTAGTTTGACGAACAAGCCTACACACGGGCGGACTGTTCGCTCAAACAAGGTTTCAGCGGACAGTTTTACGGAATTTCCGAAAAACCTTGTTCGTCAAACTGTCCGCTGAAACTGTCCGCTGAAAGCCCACACACGAGCGGACTGTCCGCCCAAACACTGTTCAGCGGACAAAGTTGGGCGAACAGTCCGCCCGTGTGTACGCGGCCTTGGAGTAGCTGGCACTGGAATTTAAAAAAATAGGTCTCAGATGTCTACTTGGGACTGGGGCTCAGATGTGTCAAGCTACACCACTGGACATCCATTTAGCAAATGGATACATGCAAGATTCAAATATAAACAGAAGAATCATGTGAAGAATGATTTCCAAGCCAAGAAAATACACATAAATTATGCAAAGAAAAACATTTTGCAATCAAACAGGGCTGGACTGGGACAAAAATTTGGCCCTGGACTTCATCCAGACCGGCCCACTTTAATTTTTCAAACATGCACAAAAACAGTACATAAACTATACGCAATTGCGCCAAAAGAAACATGCATTCCAACATTGCAGACGGCTTTAGAATGACATGTACAAGTTACACTCCGTTCAATGGCAGGTGTCATAAATAAATTACTCACCTCTTTTATTATTTCACTTATTCTCCTCTGTACTTTTCTTCTCCTTCTCACATCACTGCGTGAAGCCCCCCTTACATCAGGGTCCACACAGAGCCCCCCCTTACATCAGGGTCCACATAGAGCTCCCCCCCTTACATCAGGGTCCCCAGAGCCCACCCTTACATCAGAGTCCCCAGAGAGCGCAGCCTTGCATCAGGATCCCCAGAGAGCCCCCCCACTTACATCAGGATCCCCATAGAGCCTCCCCCTTACATCAGAATCCCCAGAGAGCCGTCCCTTACATCAGAGTCCCCAGAGAGGGTCCGCCTTACACCAGGGTCCCCAGAGAGCCACTGCACTTACATCAGGGTCCCCAGCAAGTCCCCACACTTGCATCAGGGTCCCCAGAGAGCCTTTATTTACCTCAGAGTATCCAGAGAGCCCACCCTTACATCGGGGTCCTCAGAGAACCCCCCACTTACATCAGAGTCCCCAGAGAGCCCCCCTTACATCAGAGTCCCACAGAGCCCCCCACTTACATCAGGGTCCCCAGAGAGCCTCCCCCTTAAATCAGGGTCCACACAGAGCACCCCTTACATCAGGGTCCACACAAAGCCCCCCCCTTACATCAGGGTCCCCAGAGACCCCACCCTTACATCGGAGTCCCCAGAGAGCCTCAGCCTTGCATCAGGGTCCCCAGAGAGCCCCCCACTTACATCAGGGTCCCCAGAGAGCCCCCCACTTACATCAGGGTCCCCAAAGAGCCACCCTCCCACTTACAGAGTCCCCAGAGAGCATCAGCCTTGCATTAGGGTCCCCAGAGAGCCCCCTCACTTACAACAGGATTCCCATAGAGCCTCCCCCTTACATCAGGATCCCCAGAGAGCCCTCCCTTACATCAGAGTCCCCAGAGAGGGTCCGCTTTACACCAGGGTCCCCAGAGTGCCCCTCCTTACATCAGGGCCCCCAGAGAACCCACCCTTACATTAGGGTCCCCAGAGAGCCCCTGCACTTACATCAGGGTCCCCAGCGAGTCCCCACACTTGCATCAGGGTCCCTCTCTTTACCTCAGAGTATTCAGAGAGCCCCTCCTTACATCAGAGTCCCAGAGAACGCCCCCCCTTACATCAGAGTCCCCAGAGAGCCCCCACACTTACATCAGGGTCCCACGAGAGCCCCCCCACTTACATCAGGGTCCCCAGAGAGGCCCCCCCACTTACAGAGTCCCCAGAGAGCCTCAGCCTTACATCAGGGTCCCCAGAGAGACCCCCCACTTACATCAGGATCCCCAGAGAGCCCTCCCTTACATCAGAGTCCCAAGAAAGGGCCCGCCTTACACCAGGGTCCCCAGAGTGCCCCTCCTTACATCAGGGCCCCCAGAGAACCCACCCTTACATCAGGGTCTCCAGAGAGCCCCTCCTTACATCAGGGTCCCCAGAGAACCCCGCCCTTACATCAGAGTCCCCAGAGAGTCCTCCTTACATCAGAGTCCCCAGAGAGCCTCAGCCTTGCATCAGAGTCCCCAGAGAGCCCCATACTTACATCAGGGTCCCCAGAAAGCCTCTCTTTACCTCAGAGTCCCCAGAGAGCCCCTCCTTACATCAGGGTCCCCAGAGAGCCCCCCCTTACATTAGAGTCCCCAGAAGACCCCCCCCTTACATCAGAGTCACCAGAGAAACTCAGCCTTGCATCAGGGTCCCCAGAGAGCCCCCACTTACATCAGGATCCCTAGAGAGCCCCCCCCCCATTACATCAGGGTCCCCAGAGAGCCTCTCTTTACCTCAGAGTCCCCAGAGAGCCACTCCTTACATCAGGGTCACCAGAGAGAGGGTGGGCAGTGAGATAATGTAATCTGTCTGCTGCCTGCAGCTCGCCCGCCCGACTCTCCCGTGCTGCCTGCATGCTCTCCGGCTGCAAAGAGGCCGCAGACCACTACTGGTGGTTGGGGACCCCTTAGACTCAGGGTTATGGGCCCCAGATTCAGGACTATAGCCAAAAAAGCCACCCCTAGCGGCGCCATTGGCTGTCACTGAAACCAGCACACTGAGCCATCGGCCCACCGGGATGGGCGATGGCTCAGTTCCGATGGCCAGTACATGCCTGCAATCAAATAGATCAGGCAGTATTACAAAGACAATGAGAAACAGAGAATGATAGCAAAGAAGACACCCTGGTGGAACTGTAAGGTTGTTGAAGGTGTGTTCATATCAAAATGGAGAGAGAGAGGGGACTCAAATATGGAGCCTATTCTTTATTGAGTTTTTGAATTTCATTGGAATTTTAAAGGCCCTAGAATGGGATCAGTATCGCTGTTCTGGTACTGCTCCAGGTCTTTAGAGACCATATCCCTGATTAAAGCAGCTGTAAACACTGCTTGTTTTCAATTTGTTTGTCATTATTTATTCATATCAAATACACAGTTAAAATATTTATGTTCAAGGATAGGGGCAATATTAAAGATTAAAAGGCTCCCCCAGGCCCTCCATACCTTATAAAGTAAAGACAGTTAGACCAAAGATCAGGCATCCTGAATATGGAGCTTGTGTCCCCTGACACTATAGGTTTCAACTAGATCCTCATCTATCCAGTCACTTTTAGAGAAACATTGAGAAACACAGCACATTGGACACATTAAGGCAGGCTTTAAGACAAAGTTTGTCAGGGATAATGACTATTTAGCACATAAAAAATGCAAAAATTCTATGGAAAAGCGCTCAAGCATATCAGACATGGTGTCCAGTAGTTAGTCCAAGGCCAAATGGTGGAAAGCGTCTTAATAGTCAATAGTCACCATCTGAATTCAGGAGGGATTGGCCAGGAGCACAGAAGAGGGACCCGAGAAGAGGAGGATCTAGGCTGCTCTGTGTAAAACCATTACACAGAGCAGGTAAGTATGACGTTTGTTATTTTTAACTAAAAAACAAAAAAAAAACTAGACTTTACAATCACTTTAAAACAAGACTTTACAATCACTTTAAGTCCAAAGAGGTACTTTTCATCTTGCAGACTTCTCTATTTAATTTAAAATTGACATTTTTATTGAGTGCCAGGAATACAGCTGACACTGGACCTTCTGGTCTCAAATCCTGCAGCACAGATTCACATGCAGCTCCTCCCATCCTCCTGCCCAGTCACAGGGCACTTTGAATTATGTGAACCCATTCAGAAAATACAAAGCCTTCTGTGAATGAACAGCAGAGGGGAGGGGCAGGCAGAGTTGCTTGCTGTATATGAGAAGACAATGTCCCTCCTGTCAGAGCACTGTGAGCAGTGGCAAAGCTAGACAGCCCCCTCTCCTGGCCCACAGTGTCAATAGGGCACATGGACGGTGTCAGTCAGCGGAGCAGTGGATGGTGTCAGTTGGGCAGTGACCAGCGTCAATAGGGCAGTGGCCAGCGTCAATAGGTAAGTGGCTGATGGCAGTAAGGCAATGGCTGGTGGCAGTAGGGCAGTGGTTGGACTGTGTCAGTAGCTAGTGACAGTAAGGCAGTAGCTGGTGTCAAAAAAGCAGTGCCCAGCGTCAATAGTGCAGTGGCTGGTGGCAGTAAGGCAATGGCTGGTGGCAGTAGGGCAGTGGTTGGACTGTGTCAGTAGCTAGTGACAGTAAGGCATTAGCTGGTGTCAGTAGGGCAGTGGCTGACTTGTGTCAGTAGGGAAGTGGCTGCACAGTGTCAGTAGGGAAGTGGTTGCACTGTGTCAGTAGGGAAGTGGCTGCACTGTGTGAGTAGGGCAGTAGCTGGACTGTGTCAGTAGGCCAGTGGCTGATGTCAGTAGAGCAGTGGACTGTGTCAGTAGGGCAGTGACTGGTGTCAGTAGGGCAGTGACTGGCATCAGTAACAGAACATAGGTTGCTATGGTGCTTTATAGGCCGGCAAGTATAACAAAGTCTTTAACAACATTGGAGCCATGTCCTTTTATAGACATAGACAAGTGCAGGTTGATGTACACTGGACTGAAACGTGAAAAAATGTTGAGATTTGAGGGAATGGCACTTAATTTTGCTATCCGCCTCCTATCTTGGTTCAGCCTCCAACACCTATCACATCCTCTCTTCTCTTGGGCACCATCCTTGTCCTCTAGTGCTCCTGCTATGTGGTGCCCCCATCCTCCTCACGCCACCAAGACACTTGCCAAGGAAGCAACATAACCAGGCGAACTTCCCTCTTCTTTGTCCACCTGTTGGCTAATTGCGGTGCCACCTCGGAGTTCACAGAGATGTTCTAGGGGCAGGGCTGGTGTTGTGAGGCAAAGTGGGACAGGCTGGGGACATGATTGACAGTCCAGTGCGTGTTCAACAATCTGCACTGGCTGTCAGTAAAAGAACATACTGCAGCTCCAATGCGCCCGATCTAAACATCATGCTGCTACAAGGATCATTGCTATGGCTCTAGCACTGGTGACGCAAAGGAGATCAGGCACCGGGGAAAATTGGAGCTGCAGTACTTTCTTTCACTGACATTCAGTACAGATCATTGAACACGCACTGAACTGTCAGCCATGTGGGAGTAGGAGAGGATTGGATGAGACCAGTGGCACCCCTCTGTGGAGCCTAGGGCACATTTGCCCCCTGCCCCCGCCCCTAGTTTCAGCCCTGACTGAGAGTGTAGTGATTGCTATACTCCCACTCTATTAAACTGTCAATTATAAATAAAAAAGATATGTCTAGAGGTGGCATGCACCTTGTTGGACTTAACTCATAGAACCCCTGCAGATTTTACAAAGTGTCTGAATTCCTGGAGTATACATGATTTCAATGCAAAATGTTGCAATTTAAAATCAGTTTAGAATCACAATTAACTGATTTAAAGACCAAATTTTGCTCATATGCTTGGACCTCACCAAATAAACTGCATCACAATCAGATTGTCCATGTCCTATGCAATCATCAATTTACCAACGCCAGTGCCCCCTGTCAAAACATTTCTGGGCACCGCCTGAGGTTCAAATTAGAACTTAAGCTATGTAACATCAAAAAAGAGAGCACCACATAAAGGTTTGACGTCACCAAAATCCCTACTACATATGCCTTTGAAGTGAAAAATAGGTTAGAACTGTGTTAGGTCTGTGCCGAGAAGATGCCCGATGAGCTGTGCCAGGAAATTCAATTGACCATCATTAACACAGAAGTCAACACATGCCATATATAAAATGCCAGAGAAAAGATGCAAGTGTCTATCCGAATAGCCAAGCCAAAACAAGCAGGGAGTATACAGAAGAATGCAAGGAAATAGAACACAGAAGCATCCAGCAATGCAAGCAGCTAGAAAAGGGACTGCATGTGGGTGCCACACCAGAAATGCATTTGTGCACATCAAAATGATTTCAACACCATTACTGCTCACAAAGGCACAATCAAAGACAAACAAGGGAGAGTACTATCTGACCACAATTTGTCAAGAACAGATGAACTGTACGCCACAAACAACAAGATCCAGTGACTGGAAATGGAGCCAGCTATCCTCAGGGAAGGAGTCGGTTAAGAGATCAGCCAACTGCCAAATAACAAGGCCACAGGCATCAACACCATCCACACAGAGTTCCTGAGGCCTGTCCCACCCAAATATATCACAGCCCTTTACCAGAAAATTTGGGAAACCTACACATGGCCAAAGAACTGGAAACAATCTAAAAAAGAGTGATTGTAAAGCCCTATACACACGATCAGACTTTGTACAAACTTTCACGTGAACTTTTGTACAAAAGGCGTTGGCCGTAAGTTTGTATTGCATACACACGATCTGACTTTTTAGGCAGCAAAGACGAACGTAGTGACGTTTCAACGTACTGATGAAACTTCAAAAGAGGACATTCAATTACTCGAGTGCCACCTTTGGTCAACTTCTGTATTGTTGTCTGATCTTTTGCATTGGTTCTGAGCATGCGTGTTTTTACTTTGTACAAAAGTCCAAAGGTTTTGTGTACACACGATCGGACTTTGCTCCATCAGACTTATGTTGTCAAAATTTGTCCGTTCACAAAGCCAACAATGGAGCGATCGTGTGTATGGGCCTTAAGGACTGCTCCAATTTTCAAACAAACAATTGCCCTCAACTCCCATGCTTGTAGTAAGATTCTCCTTAACCATTTCAGCCCCAGAAGATCTTCCTCCTTAATGACTAGGCCATTTTTTGTGAAATGGCACTGTGTTGTTTTAACTGACAATTGCGTGGCCATGCGACGTTGTACCCAAACAAAATTGACGTTCTTTTTTCTTCACAAATAGAGCTTTCTTTTGGTGGTATTTGATCAGCTCTGATGTTTTTTTTTGTTTGCGCTATGAATAAAAAAATAGCGACAATTTTAAAGAAACCTTTTTTTTTTTTTTACTTTTTGCTATAATAAATATCCAAAAAATGTTTTTTTTTTAAATGTCTTCATTAGTTTAGGCCAATATGTATTAATCTACTTATTTTTAATAAAAAAAAAAAAATTACAATAAGTGTATATTGATTGGTTTGCGCAAAAGTTATAGCAATGTGTACAAAATAGTGGATAGATTTATGGCATTTTTTTTGTAAATCTTTTACTAGTAATGGCGGTGATCTGCGGTTTTTAGCGGGACTGCGACACTGCGGCGGACAGATTGGATACTTTTGAAACTTTTTTGGGACCATTGATATTTATACAGCGATCAGAGCTATAAAAATGCACTGATTACTGTGCAAATGTCACTGGCAGGGAAGGGGTTAACCCCTGGGGGCGATCAAGGGGTTAAATGTGTTCCCTCATGAGTGTTTATAACTGTGAGGGGATAGGACTGACTGGAGGAGGAGACATACCGCTGTTCGTAATTACTACAAACACCAGATCTGTCAGAACAAGGATTTGTGTGTTTAAATACACAAATCCCCATTCTGTCTCTCGTGCTCACGATCGTGGATGGCCAGCAGCTATCGTGCCTGCCGGCCATGCGCATCAGGTCCACCGCCATGTAGTCGGCGGGCGCGGGCCTGCTATGGCTCTCAAAGGAGTCGGCGTTCAGGAACAAACCACTTTGCTGATGTATATGTATGTGAGCTGGTCGGCAAGCGGTTAAGATCATACAACAACATCTGGTATCAACCACTGAAAGAGAAAGATCAGAAGTTCATGCCGCATTCCGTTGAGGCTGTGGCCTCCACATATGCTTCATTAAATACAATTTTTTTGGAAAAAAACATTTATTGCAAGTTTTCAAGGTAAAAGTACAAAACAGTGCCTATTGGGCTTACCAAGGCTCTAAAATATAACCAAAAAAAAAAAAACAAATAAAAAAACACAACAACAATGAAAATTACCTAGTTAAACCAAAGCACCCTGAAACTACCAAAACAGTTGGTACGCTCTAAGGCTCGGTTCACACAGGGGTGACTCAGATCCGACTTCAGGTCGCCCCTAGTCGCCTCAGGTTGGACAACAATCAGGTGACTGGTGTCAAAGCCCGCTTCCTAATTGAAACGCTACCCGGCCGGCCAGGAAAGGGGGTGGGGACGAGCGGGCGGACAAGGTGCTTTGGGGTGGGGGTACGCGGCCTGGTATGGCTCAGGAGGGGGGGGCCACCCGCTCGTTCCCACCCCCTTTCCTGGCTGGCCGGGTAGCGTGCTCGGATAAGGGTCTGGTGTGGATCTGGGGGGGGACCCCCACGCCGTTTTTTTCGGCGTAGGGGGTCCCCCTTGGAATCCATACCAGACCTAAGGGCCTGGTATGCTCTCGGAGGGGGAACCCATGCCAAATTTTTTTCATAAATTTGGCATGGAGTTCCCCCTTCAGAGCTCATTCTCTGATTGGCCACGGCAAAAGTCGCCTGGCCTCGGGCGACTTAAAGTTGTGTTGTAAGTCGCCCCAGGTCGTGTTCAAGTCGTCTCCAAGTTGCCTCACAAAGTCGTCCTGAAGTAGTGTCGCCCCTGTGTGAACCGAGCCTAACTGCCAGTGAAGGCTAAAGTTCACAGGCCTCATTCACACCAGGCGGATCCACTGCCACGGATTCCGCCAGAGTTCACCAGCTCAGCGGGAAATCTCTCCGTTGATCTCCGCTGAGCCAGCGGATGATAGGTCCTTCTCTGCTCACTGAGCGGGAAGGGGCTTGTCGAGCGTCACTGCTTGCTATGGAGAGATCGGGCAGCATGTCTGTTTTCTTCAGCCCCATACACACTATTAGATTTTCTGCAGATTTTTTCTTCAGATTTAACAAAACCATATAATATGAGGTCAAAGCTTAAGAGTTTGAATTTGTATGCAATCAGGCGGGCCCTTGCACTACATGGTTTTAGTAAATCTGAAGACAAAAATCTGCAGAAAATCTTATAGTGTGCATTTGGTCTTAGATTCACTTCATTCATTTTCCAACTGTTGGACTTGAGAGGACATCTCAGAGCGAACCGCTTTAATGGCTGATGTGTACTCCCCTTGGTGGTCTTAAAGGTCTCCCAGACTACAGGACTCGAGGTAGGACCTTAGCTTAATTCCCAATATTGTGGCAATTTGGAAACGACTATCTCCCAGGGGTGGCCCTTTCATTAAGGGCGCATGGGCGCCACCCCCTATCCATGCATCTGGTCTCTTTCAGGACACTGAACCATGGATTCCAATATGGAGGGATCTTTTTTCAAAGCACCTATTAGAGCCGCGTTCTAACAGGCTTCAATATAGGGTGAGCTTGGGTTGCAGTGAGTGAGCTTTGATCCCACCCAGGTGTGTAACAACAGCAAATATTCATTCGCTGTTGTAACACTGATCCTCCTCCCGGCCAATTAGGAAGCGGGCTTTGACACCAATCACCTGATTGGCCTAAAGGACAGTCGATCCTATTGGATGTCTAGGGGGAGGAGGGGAGGAGCTGGAAGCTGCCATGGAGGACAGGAATTGGAGCCGAGCCGCTACCATGGAGGACAGGACTCAGAGCCCAGCCAAGCCATTATGCACTGCCTGCCACCTGCCACAATGGTGTAAGTGCTGGGGGAGGGGGTAGTTGTGTGCCGCTCGGTGTGCGTAGTTGTGTGCCGCTCAGGGGGGATGGGTGGTTGTTTGCCACACTCCTTTAAAAAAAAAAAAACACCAGCTGCCACTGCCATTTCCTTAACCTTAGGGCCCTTCAACCACTGGGGTGCCAAACACCAGCACTTCTGTCCCCTGTTCTCCATCAATACTGGTGTAACCGCAACTGGGGCATGATCGGAGAGGCCCGCAGGCAAATATGAGACCTCCCGCACTGCTGCCAGAGCACAGGTGTTGCCAAAGACCAGGTCAATCCTGGATCCTGATTTATGAGTGGAGGAGTGGAAGGAGTAGGTCCTAGTGGTCTGGTGCTTCCATCTCCAAATGTCGGTATAATTAAAGGCTCGTGCCCATTGAAGTAAATCAGGAGTGTATACTCTGTTGGGATTAGACGAGTCTAGAGATGGATCCAGGGTGGAATTAAAATCCCCAGCTATGTAAAGTCTGGAGAAGTGAAGTGTGACAAATTTTTCATATACAGTATACAAGACCCGCTGGTTAAAAGGAGGTTGAAATACACGTTATCCATATCCATTTTGGGTCAGTCACTAGGTGTAGAACCTTGTATGTAAGGGATTTACTTAGTATAATAGCCACTCCTCTTGCGTAACTAGAATAGGTTGCATGGAATAACTGCTGTGTCCAGGGTCTGCGAAGAGCAAGGATCTTATTGCCCAGGAGATGAGCCTTCTGCGGGAACAATATATGAGGCTTATGGTGGTTCAAATATTTAAACTTTAAAGCTCTCTTGATCTTATCACTTAAGCCCGGACATTCCAAGACACAAGTCTCAGTTCCATTCCAAGTAGCTAGATAACACACATGAGGAGGGCTTCCCCCTATTAAACCACTTAAGGACCGGGAGGATTTGCCCCCTTAATGACCAGGTCATTTTTTTGTGATACAGCACAAAACTGACAATTGCACGGTCGTGAGATGATGTACCCAAACAAAATTGTCGCCCTTCGTCTCCCACAAATAGAGCTTTGTTTTGGTGTTATCTGATCACCTCTGCGTTTTTTATTTTTTGCACTATAAACAAAAAAAGAGCGTCAATTAAAAAAAAAATATATATATATTTTTTACATTTTGCTATGATAAATATCCCAAAAAAATGTAAAAAACTAAATTTCAGGTTAGGCCAATATGTATTCTTCTACATATTTAAAAAAAAATCGCAATAAGCGTATATTGATTGGTTTGCACAAATGTTATAGCGTCTGCAAAATAAGGGCTAGATTTATTGCCTTTTTTTTTTTTTTTACTAGTAATGGCGGTGGTCTCCGATTTTTAGCCGGACTGCGACATTGCGGCGGACAGATCGGACACTTTTGACATTTTTTGGGGACCATTTACATTTATACAGCGATCAGTGCTATAAAAATGCAGATTACTGTGTAAATGTCACTGGCAGGGAAAGGGTTAACACTAGGGGGAGATCAAGGGGTTACCTGTGTTCCCTCATGTGTGTTTTTAACTGTGGGGGGATGGGACTGACTGGAGTAGGAGACAGATTGCTGTTCCTAATCACTAGAAACAGCAGATCTGTCTCTCCTCCTGTCAGAATGGGTATTTGTGTGTTTACATACACAGATCCCCGTTCTGGCTCTCGTGCCCACGATCGCGGGCGGCCGGTGGACATCGCAGCTGCTGGCAACGGGCATCGGGTCCTCCCGTTGAGCGTCTGCTATGACTCTTAAAGGAGCCGACGTAGCAGTATGGCAATTCGGGGGAAAAAGTCATCCTGCCACCATATAATGGCGACGGTTGGTTGGCAACTGGTTAAATACAGAGAGAGGGTGCAGGATATAACAGCCCTGGAAGAGCTACTGAACAACATATCAATTAAAACTATCCAGAAAGCTGGTGGGTATAGAGCGTAGATAGCGAAACACAAAAAAACAACAATAAACCTAAATAAAACTATAAACTCACTGCTGACCACAGGTGGAAAGCACGGCAGCTTACCACACTCTAACCAGCAGTGACCTGAACTCCCTACTGGGGAGACCCCAACAACAGTTCCATTCAGTTTTATACCCTGAATTCAAACTTTAGCTATTTTTGAAGTTACTAAAGTTATGTGGAGAATATCAGTTCAACAACTTCTGTTGATCTCAATGAAGACAAACCGTGAGGGGTAAGTGTGTAGCTAGTTTAGATTTGCACTTGAGGTAACTCCGGTGCTTGCAAAAAAAATTGTAGGATAAAGCAATCTAGGATGTGAAGGATCTGTGCATCACGCAAATTTAAGAGATAAGAAACCTTTATCTCAAGGTGATGAGCCATTCATCAGCATCTGCTAGGGTATCAAAGAAACAAACCATTCTGTCGAGCTGGACCTGGAGGTGGCTGGGGTAAAGCATGCTGTATTTAATACTTTTATCTCTGAGCCATTTTACGGACATCATTGAATGTTTTCCTCTTCCTGTTGCCGTATTTGTGGGATGTTTGTGGGCTTCAGAAAGAATCTTGTCCCTGTCTCGTTAGTTAAGAAAGCAGACTAGAAAAGGCCTGGGAATGTTCCCAGGAATGGCTCTGCCTGTGGGTACCCAATGGGCTCTTTCAACCACACAGTAAGGGGGAACATCTGTAAGGCTCAGCAGGCTTTTAAAGATCTCTACAAATTCTGCCATGCTGTCCCCTTCATCTCGCTCAGGTAGAGCCTGAACTCTAAACATTATTGCGCCTTAGCCGGTTTTCATCGTCATCCAATTTTGCAACGAGGGCCTGTACTGTATGCTGCAACTCAGAAGCGGAAGTGACATGATTGGTGGTAAGATCTTTGGTAGCAGATATTCTGGACTCAGTTTTGGTCATCCTCCCCCTTGCTCTGTCAAAGTCATTCCGTATAAGTTTGCACTCCTCAGCAAGGTGATCTATGTGCACCAGCAGCAAGGTCCTGCTTTGCTCATTCGCAGCAAGGATTGTGGCTGTACTATCTTGAGGCAGCGGGGCTGAGTATGCCACTAGTGGAATCTCCCTGGGTTCCATTTCTAGTTCGGCCAGCAAGGCCTGGAGCCTCCTGACCAAGATGGTGTCTGGCTGCAGAGAAGGGGGTGGTGGCAACCTGAGCGGTGTGGTGGTCTTAGCAAATTTGGAATTCTTTTTCTGAACATCTGTGATGGCGGCGGTCACTAGGCCTCAGGAGAGTGTAGCTGGGTCAGATAGTCAACGTGGGCCTAGCAGCCCTGCACTCTGTGGCAGTGGGGCAAGGAGAGTGAGAAGGTGGGTGAGGATAGTAGGTCTACACTCAGGGGCCAAGGCTGGGTGAGGCTCAGAGCACTCCACTGATAGCCGGAGCAAAGAGTGCGTGCAGCCTATGGCGACCTAAATAACAACGCAGATGGGCAGAGTCGCCACTTAATCCTGGCCCAGATCAATGCAAGGGATGGAGAGGGACAGGCTGGCAGAGTATCGATGCTCACCAGACAGGTAGGTGCATGGATGGCACAGGATTAGCATCAGAATTTCCAGAGTTTCACTCCAACACGTCCACCCCTACTCAGATCAGGACACGCCCTCTGACTACAATCTTCAAACTTTGTCAATCATGAAAAGTTGTGGAGAGCTCTACAAGAGCTGGAGGGTGCCAACACATCTACTCAAGTTGGTATACAACAAAACCAAAAAGCCACTGCCCGAAACACCATATGGGGACACTGATTGGTTCAAGATAGAGAGGGGAGTATAGCAAGTTTCCTTCTTCCCGCATCCTTGTTCATTCTTGTGAAGATTTGAGGAAAGGACATCAATAATCTTTGATTCGCAGATGACATGACCCTGCACTTTAGAAACTGAAGATGGCCTGGAACACCTGGTCAAAAGGATCAAAGATCCGAGATCTTGAGATGTTTGGCCTCTCCCTGCACATCGAGAAGGCCAAGGTCATGATCACTGCAATGAAAGGATATGTCAAATTAGCAATTGACAATGAGGAAATCGATTGCGTGCAGGATTCCATTTTATTGGAGTGGCAGATTGATTAAAGTGGTGAATGTAGTCCACAAATAATGCACCGAACCACACTTTGACCGAATCGCAATGATGCATGAATGGAGTATGGAAAAGCAAGGATGTTAGCCTGAGAACCAAATGCAGATTAGCCCACACTATTGTGTTTCCCATATCTACCTTCAGTTGTAAAAGTTGGACCATGAAAAATTAAGGACTTTGAACTGTGCTGCTGGAGGAGGCTCTTGCATATTCCATGGCCAGCAAAGATAACAAGCAATTGAATAACGCAGCGCATAAAACCAAGTCATTGGATGTCCAGGCAGCCAAAGAACCCAATGATTAAACATCATAAGATCTGACACCAGCCAGAATAGGAAACAACTAAAGGAAGTAGTTCAAGAATGAAAAATGTGAAGAGAGTTGGACCACAAAATCATCAAGAGTCAGGCATGACTGAACAGATGATATAATCATTATTGATCACCATCATCCAGGTAAGTGTCTAGCTTTAGAGTTGATTTACTATAAGGACTTAAAGCATTAGCTTTGCAGTACAATTAGGGTTAAAAGAGATGAATGGTCAAAGTTTTTTTGGCCATACTTCTCTTGTGGTTCACAGGACTACACTAACTTGGGCTTATCTGTGACCCAGAATCAGCCGGCAGGGGGCTTGAGTCTGCTGTTGGCTGACATCACAGAGTTGCTTTAGGTTCTGGCAGGATGCCGACAATAATTCTGATAGTCATTAGTTCATAGAGAACTTAACGACCAGCAGTCATGTGATTGCTCAATTCTTAAGCTAAGGGGGACAGTTGCAGTATTGCACCCATACGGATACGGCAGCATGGATGTGAGTACGCGTGTTTGTTTGTTTCTACTCCCAATCTTCTCCGTTTTGGGTTTATAGGGTTTAGCTTTTCTTTTTCTTTTTTTTTTTTATCAGATTTTATTTATTGAAAGTAGTAGATTTTCCATTTTTACAGAGAAAAGAAAGAAAAAAAAACGGAACACATAAGGTGCTGTGCACAGCACCAGAGACGAAAGCATTAACATGGCTCTACACCACAGTCTATATCCTGATTTCCACAAATAAAAAGAAAAGAATAGCAGACATTGCAAATCTAAAATTGGAGATTAGGGTGAACAGAAGCAGGACACTTCTAATATATCTCCAAATCTTAACTAGTCATTTGTGAGTGTTACTATAACATAATGAAAGACATTCAGCTTAGCCCAGACAGCATGTCAGAATGAGGAAGTGTTTCGTTTTAGGGGTTATTTTACGGGGTTGAGTTTATAGAATTAGCTGTTAGATTAAACCCCAACTGGATGATATTAGTTGTCTTGCCTCTGCCAGGAAAGCTTGTATCAGAGTGACAATGCAGGATCACAACTGGGAGACATTTTGTCACCATACACCATAGGAATTGTCTGAACAAGAACTTCCATGTCAGAATCACCAAGTGTTAGTTTTAATAAAAGCCGCAGAATTAGATAGACTGAAAAGACATTTGGAAATTACATGTTATGTTGGAAAAAAACATTTCCATTGCATACAACTAAAAGACAAATAATAAAAAAAAATATTAAAACCCCCAGCACTGTAAATCTCAAGGAAGGGAAGAATTCCTTATAAAAGTTTAACCAGTTTCTCCATCAAGGAAAAATCCTTTTGTGAATCCCCAAAGGAAACTGGTCACTTAGTAGATCAAGAATGTAAAGTTACTTCTTAAACTCTTGTTGCCTATGTAATCCATGGACAGTGAAGGTTTCCAAGCTGAGAGCACACTCACTGTGTGCCCCCAGCTTTTGGTTTATAGTCATGATTGGGAGCCAGCAGGAGAGGCTCTCCCCTTTTATTGTATTCTAGGATACTTATTCTGTGATATCTTGTACGTACTACTGCTATTGGCCTTGGTTATGTACCCTTGGCCATGCTTAACGTGCATATTTTCAATAAAACAAGTTAAAAAAAAAAAAAAAAGTTTAAAGAGTTGGGTAAGTGTCAAGGGCCGGAGGAGGTGAATTTTGGTCTTAGGATTGAAGTATAAGTCAAAAGAGAAGTTTGCTGAGTTTTAACTTTAACCCCCCTGATGGTATTCCCGAGTCTGGCTCGGGGTGGAATTTTCATACCAAAAGCGGTATCCCCGAGCCAGACTCGGGACTGCATCGCTGGATCCAGGAGGAGGTTTACTTACCTTCTCCCTCGGATCCAGCATTGTCTCCCCGCTGTACGAGCGAGCCGTGTCTCGCTCGATGCATCACATCGCCGATCTCCGTGCCCTGCGAGCGTTGCGACGCACGGGGACGGAGATCGGCGCCAAATTCAAAAAGTGAAACAGACAGTATACATACAGTATAATGTAATCTTACAGATTACATTGCTGTATGTAAATATTTCACCTCCCCGTTGTCCCTAGTGGTCTGCCCAGTGTCCTGCATGCAGTTTTATGTAATAAAAACTGTTCTTTATGCCTGGAAACTGGAGATTGTCCATAGCAACCAAACTGTCATTTTACATCAAAAGTGGTTTTAGAACAGCTAGAAAACAGCGATAATAAATTAGAATCACTCGCAGAATTGAGGGATAGCGATTTGTGGGGAGATCCGTCATCAAATACTGAAAAGTAATGACAGTGACAATTCTGCAACTGAGCAACTTTCAGTGTTTTTGATTTGATTACATTATTGAATAATTTTTATTATTGTTATATTATTATTTGGTACAATTATTTATAATTATTTATTATATTATAATTTATGATTTCATTTTTCAAACTTTATTATACCCGGGATGTCTGCTAGACTCCGGTTTGGACAGATTTAAGTGAGTTATTCCTAAGAATTGCAGGACTACAATATAAAACGCCAAATTTTCATGCAAAATAATGGTACCGCTTTTAGCACCTAAAATCCGAAATAATCGTAACGCCAGGGAGGTTAAGGCTCCATGCATACTGGACATTAAAATAACGTTATAAAAACAGCAGCAGCTTTGCAGTTCAACGTTTTTGCAATAGTGTTTTTTTGTGTTTTCCCGTGTTATCGTTTTCTTTAGCATTTTTTTTTCAATGGATCAAAAATTTTAAAAACCGCTGGTGAGCCACGTTTTTGAGCGTTTATCGACGTGAATCAATGTTTATGAGCGTTTGTTGTTTTTTTGTGGTTAGAAAAACAACTCCTGAATGTGATTTTAATGGCGTTCAGAAAACAGCCCATAAACTCCACTGCTGATAAACATCCAAAAACGTCCATGTTTTTTTAATGGACACATAGGATAACATAGAGGGGAGTATATGGGTTGTTAAAAAAAAAAAAAAACGCCCAAACTCCCAAAAACGTCAGTTTATGAGCTTCAGTGTGCATGGAGCCCGAGTCCTGTGCTATAAACTTTCTACAGCAAGTTCCCAGCACAAAACCTACACCGCATGTGTAACTAGGGATAATCCTTACCATCCACGGTTTCTACAATCAAACGAGATGACACCGTTCTCATCTGGCATCCATTTTATACCTAAGGGAAGAATTTAAAAAAAATCACCAGATCAACATAAAATGATGAAAAAAAATCGGTATTTTTGAGGATGTTTGAAGGCATCCAACATGAATCCAAAGTGAGCAGAAATGTAAAAATGAATTACCCCATACTTAGTACACCAAAACTGTATAAGCAACTCCCCTGAAAGGACATTTACCTGGATAGAGCCGGAAAAACCCTGTGGAGCTGCCAAAATACTGCCAGGTTAACGTAGGATCCCTCTGGAAGTTTTCCACGAAGACAGGATTCAGGGCTTCGGACATGTACACGCCATTGAGAATGTCTACATCTGCAAAAATGTATTCATTCAGAAATGACAAGAAAAGTGTAAATCAAAATATGCATGTTAAACTGGAAGTAAACCTCTATCGACTGCTTGTACCTATAGGTAAGCCTATAATAAGACTTACCTATAGATACTGTAAATATCTCCTAAACGTGCAACATTTAGGAGATATTTACTGTATATGCGGCCAATGACGTCATGGTGCATGCGCTCTGAAGGAACGGCCACCCAGAGCCATGTGCCATGACCGGCAGCTCCTGCGCACATCCGCAGGAGTGACGTCACCTGGCGTCAGTCAGTCATACAGCCATAGTCCGCAGACCCTGAAAGGAAGAGGGGTAAAGATGGATGTGGCCTCCAGCAGTGACAACAAGGGCTTCGTTTTAAGGTAGGTTTCACATAATGTGCTTTGCAGTTCTCTTTCTCTCATTGAAACTTTGGACTGAGAACTCTGATAAGTCACATTGCTGTGAGGGCTGGTCTGTAAACAACTTTCAACCAGTCTCAGTAAACAGAATTACAAATCTCTTGGTAAATGAGGAAGTTTACAATTAAGTATATTAATTAGCCATTTACTGGTTTGGTCAGAATTTAACTTCCTCTGATTTCTGGATGATTAATTGTAAAGTAATTAGATACAGCCAAATGCAAGCCAGTTCTGTCATCTATACCATGAAAAAGAGAAGCTACTTCAATCCCTATCATCAATTATATTGCTTGGATATGGCAAACATTTAGTAAACATTTTATATTCTTCCCCCCAGAAGAAGGAGCCATTGAAAAAGTAGTTCATTTCTATCCATCGGCTTCTACGATCCCTGCAGCAGGGCCCTGAAACTCACCTTTGTTGTACACATTAGTAGGAAGCTGAATGTTGCTGAGCGTTGTGTTCACCATCAGATTATTAAAGTGCTCATTAGTCTCCAAAATAAATTCGTTGCCCAGCTCCAAATAATTATCATTGTCATCCTTTTCATTAATTCGCACTGAATTGTAGTATTCAAACTGCAGAGAAGTTACAGGCACAGTAAACACAGACACATAGGTTATATAATGACTAAAGTGACCCTGTTACATCTGTAGATATTAGGCTCATGTAGCATAGAACAAGGTGAATAAACTCATAGTAACCAATTGATATCTATCTTTCACTCATCAACCTATTACATAGGCTGTCCATAATTATTAAAATGTTGAAATGATTGTTCTGCACCACTACAACTATCTATCATTCTACTTGTCCTCTCTCCCTCCCCGTCTCGCTGTTATGGATTGTACAGCTGTCCAGAGTTATTGGCAGGATTTAAAGATAAACTCTGAGGTAAGCAAATATAGTCTAAATGGAAGAGACATGTATTATTTCTTGCATCTTGGTGTGTTTTGTGCATTTCTTCCAGATCTGTGCAGTAATCCAGTGTAAAACTTTACCTCTGTGTAGAAGCTTCCTGTAATAAAGACTGGTCACTGCTTCTTTCTCTCCTTACAGGGTGACTGGTCTTGTCTCCACCCCCTAATGTAGTTCTCTGCAGGCAGTCTGTAGTGGGTGGAGCCTGCTGGGTCCCTCCCACAGCTCTGCCCTCTGCACAGGCTATGTACAACACAGCGATTAGATCACTGCTACTTTTACAATGTAATAAGTTATAACTGTGTTTACAAAGGAATTTGTACACAAGTGGACTTCTATTACTGATGACTTTATAAGGAACATATTTGAAGTTTTTATGCCTAGAGTTCAGCTTTAAAATGGGTGGTTAATAAAAGTGTATGTAAATATAAAACTTTTTTGATTCATTTTGGAAAGGTTAAAACTGAGTGGTACGTTGTGTGTCGTGCGTCCTGCGTCCTAGCTTCTCCCATGCATTTCATCATAAATTACGTCATCAGGGATCATAGACGCATGACCTGATCCAAAATGACCAAATCCAGAGAAAACTTAAAACACTGTTTATGCCGCTCACAGAACATCTGCTGGTACTTCTCAAACTGACTCTTTGAAAGTTCTGTGTCCTTTTTAAACCCATTTACATAGTGGCAGGGACTCACTGTTACAGAAGATATGTTTTTTTGTTCAATATTTAAACACCAGTTTTTTATTTTGCTTTCTGTGTACCTTTCAGGGGATTTAGACAGTTCAGCAGAACAGGTGTTCCCATTATGCAATGAATATAAGTGCTCCTCGGAAGAAAGCCTCCACCAGCCCCTTAAAGTGGTTGTTAAAGCGGGGTTCCACCCTAAAGTGGAACTTCCACTGATCGTAACCCTCCCCCCCCTCCGGTGTCACAATTGGTACCTTTCAGGGGACAGGGGAGTGGAGATACCTGTCAAAGACAGGTATTTACACCCACTTCCGGGCATAGACTTCCACGCGAGTCTATGCCTCTTCCTGTCCCTGCGCGCTGTCTGCTGGGACACACACGGGTCCCAGAGACAGCGCGACACTTCCTATTGCGCTGCGCGACTCACGCATGCGCAGTAGGGAACCAGGAAGTGAAGCCGCAGCGCTTCACTTCCTGATTCCCTCACCTAGAATGGTGACGGCAGCAGCCGAGAGCCGAGCGATCGATCGACCTCGGCTGCCGGCATCGCTGGACCCCGGGACAGGTGAGTGTCCATTTATTAAAAGTCAGCAGCTACAGTATTTGTAGCTGCTGGCTTTTAATATTTTCTTCCACAGTGCAATCCCGCTTTAAGCCACTTTCACATCTTCATACCATCCCCTCTGTGTTCTAATCCTGGGTGCCTCTGTGTGAGTGATTTATCAAAGAACAACCTGCTATACCTCATTTCACACCTCTTCTTAGTGATCACATGATGGCTTTCTCCTCTCCTCATCTGACAGATACAGTGGGTGGGGCCGAGATTCCCCCGCTGAGGTCACTCGGGAGAGGACGAGGAGAGGAGAGAGAGAGCCAGCCGATCATGTGATCGCTGAGAAGAGCTGTGAAATGAGGTATAGCAGGCTTTTTTTTTATAAATCACTCACACAGGGTCACACAGGATTAGAGCACAGAGGGGATGTTATGAAGATGTGAAAGTTATTTGAGAAGCAAGAATTGTGTGGGGGCGGGCACTGTCACAAGCTGGCAGGCAGGGAGGGAGGCAAGGGAGAGAGAGCACAGAGGAGACAGAGGGCGGCAGATGACTGAGGCACATAAAGTGATCACGGTGTCAGGGCTCAGCAGCCATGACGAACCATGGTCAGTTTACAGAGGGGAGGGCATAGCCAGGCAGGATCAGCCAGGTATTAGAGGTGATACAGGGAGCCAAATGACACAACACAAGCAGTGTGATGTATAGAATGCTTTAAAGGAACAGGATCTTTTTTTTGGGCTAACAAACACTTTAAGGGTAAACATTAAGGTGTAAGTCCAACCTAACACTAAAATTCCTGTATCTACAGATATCTACGATCTTAGACTAACCTATCTAGCTCTGTTAAGAAGAAATCAGTATACCTTTTTTGAAGCTGATCCGGTCTGGTCTTCAGTGGTGAAATCTCTGCAGAGAACACAGCCAACAGTGGCCTTGAAGTGAATGGGGAGTGACATCACCCATAGATTTACTATGGGGCTTCCGTTGTCGGCTATGTCCTCTGCACAAGCCTCCACAGCAAAGCAGCAGCTGACAGCTCACCGTGGGATTAAAGCAGGGCTTGACAAACCCCAGGCGCCAGGTCACCATGGCGACCAGAAATCGCAACCTGGCGCCTAAGCTGCCATCAGCCCACTCACAATTGATGCCCCAGACATGCAGAGCATAACACTGACTGCCATCCTCCTCCCTCCTCCACACTCAGCGGCTCTGGCAAGCATCAAGCGTCGCGCTAAGTGTTTGAAACTGACAAGCAACTGAGAGAGGAGAGAGGAGGATCTGTCAGATTTGAGCTTGATGTCGGGGGTGGGCGGGACCCGGCTGGGTTGGGCAGGACCCGGCCGGGGTGGGCGGGACCCAACAGCTATCAAACACCAGCCAATGGGGTCTGGGCGGGTCACTATGTGTATGTGGCCCCGCCCCTTTTCTTTTTTCATTGGCTGGTGTCTGATAGCTGCTGAGTCCCGCCCACCCCCGACATCAAGCTCAAATCTGACAGATCCAGTTCTCTGTTACTTGTCAGTTTCACACCTCGGCTGGGTCCCGCCCACCCCTGACATTAAGCTCAATTCTGACAGCTCCTCTGTTGCTTTTCAGTAACAGTGTGCTCCGTGTGAAACCTACCAGTACCACCTGCCAGTGCCACCGCCAACCAGTGCCACCTGCCAGTGCCACCGACAATCAGTTCCACCTGCCAGTGCCAACCAGTGCCACTGCCAATCAGTGCCACCTGCCAGTCCCGAGTGTCACCACCAATCAGTGCCACCTGCCGCCACCTGCCACCACCAACCAGTGCCACCTGCCAGTGCCACCACCTACCAGTGCCACCTGCCACCACCAATCAGTGCCACCTGCCAGTGCCAACCAGTGCCACCGCCAATCAATGCCACCTGCAACCACCAACCAGTGCCACCGCCAATCAGTGCCACCTGCCAGTAACAATCAGTGCCACCGCCAATCAGTGCCACCTGCCACTACCAATCAGTGCCACCTGCCACCACCAATCAGTGCCAACCTGCCACCTCCAACCAGTACCATTTCCCAGTGCCACCTGCCAGTGCCACTGTCAATCAGTGCCACCTGCCAGTGCCATGCAGTGCCACTGCCAATCAGTGGCACCTGCCAGTGCCGAGTGTCACCGCCAATCAGTGCCACCTGCCACTGCCAATCAGTGCCACCGCCAATCAGTGCCACCTGCCAGTGACAACCAGTGCCACCTGCCACCACCAACCAGTGCCACCTGCCACCGCCAATCAGTGCCACCTGCCAGTGACAACCAGTGCCACCTGCCACCACCAACCAGTGCCACCTGCCACCGCCAATCAGTGCCACCTGCCACCGCTAATCAGTGCCACCCTCCAGTGCCAACCAGTGCCCCCACCAATCAGTGCCACCTGCCACTAACAATCAATGCCACCCCTCACTACCAATCAGTGCCACCTGCCAGTGCCAACCAGTGCCACAGCCAATCAGTGCCACCGCCAACCAGTGCCACCACCAACTAGTGCCACCTACCTGTGCCAACCAGTGCCACCACCAGTGCCAACTAGTGCCACCGTGAATCAGTTCCAACTAGTGCCACCGCCAACCAGTGCCACCTGCCAACACCAACCAGTGCCACCTGCCAACGCCAACCAGTGCCACCGCCAATCAGTGCCATCTGCCAGTGACAAACAGTGCCACCTGCCAGTGACAAACAGTGCCACCACCAACTAGGGCCACCTGCCATCACCAACCAGGGCCACCTGCCATCACCAACCAGGGCCAACTGCCAGATGCAGTTCTAAAGATTGATGTGTCGGAGTAAGCTAGAAACAATTGCTACTGTTCTATGTAAGATCCTAAACAATGCACAAAACATTGCTGTATATACATGGCAGGCTACCGATATACTGAAGGATCGCACTAAAGAAATCATTCTCTACAACATTTGATATTTAAATATTATTCTCACCTCCATAGACTCATTAAACTCGTGATTTAAATCTGCCTCTTCCGCAGCCTCCACCAATCTCTGAAGAGAGAAAACAGGAAAGGGAACAAAAATTGATTAGATGAAATGCATAGTACATTAACATGTTAGACCAGCCTAAACTGGTTTCCTAGTTTTGGATGTAGTGGGGAAGGATTAGCACCTCTGTCAGGTTTTCATTGCTATCTCCAACAGAACAGAAGATCTTTAAAGAAAAAAACTATATTTGAACCAGTCAGGGCCACACGGTGAGGCCTATAGAAATTGCATTGGAGTAGAACTGCCATTACCTCTACAGCTTCTACTTTCCTCCGCAGCATACTCTCCATCTCTTCTGAAAACTTCTTCACCAACTCCAGCCCATCCACCTCCTCAATGCTCAGGGTGGGCTCTACGTCTTTGTATTTCTAGCAGAGAGAGGGAGAGACCCAGTCACATTTAGCACATTTCTAAAGCTAAGCCTAACCAAACATACTGTAATTCAGACTGTGTGGTTTTCCTTTCAAAAGAAAGTTAAAATGGAACTGACCTAGTATCATCGGAAATATTTCATGTTAAAGAAGAACTATCGCCACGAAAAAGAAAAAAAAGAAGAAAGCTCCCCCAGGGAACAAGTACACCTAGCACCTGTTCATGTCTTGATCTGTGGTCCCATTGTGGAATAAAATTCAATTGTTATTGCTGGATGTAGATCCACCCCATGCTAAAGACCAATTTGTGGCCAATCCTATGTGGGTGGCACAGCTAGCTCTTTAACCTCTTCCCCCTGGCAGAGTTATCACACAGCCCCAACACGCTGACTGTTCATGCATAAAAGTAAAAAATCATTCAGTGCCGTAGGATTGTGCGACTAGCTGGTGACTAACTCGCCTCTCTACCCATGGTTCTGATTGGTAGCTTCTCTGCTAGGCAGCTCCATTGTCTACCAGTGATAGCAAAGCTCTCCAGCACCTTTACCACTTGCAGGACCACTCTGGACATAGACTCCAGTCCATACCATTCTGTGAGGATCTCCAGCTTGGATCTCAGGGTCTTGACCATGCTATACAAATCTTCTAAACATGAACCTCAACACAGCGAATAATCTTTTACCTTTGTGAATAAACAGTCCAGGCTGTTTGATCTCCCTGCAGCTGGTTACACAGCATTGCCATGCTAGCTCTGAATGATCTTTTACTTGTGTAATGAATGGTGCTGACCTTGGCCCCTGCTGTGCTGAAAAGTGGTGCTCATCTCCAGGGTGTGTCTGCTGCCAGAGATGAGCACCGATGATCAGCCCTTCTCATCTCCTTGCTAGAAGTGTAAACGGACAGCAGTGAGAGGGCAAGCTGTTGACCATGCTAGCTCAGCAATAGACATTGGCCGAACACTCCCCTGTTCGGTCCGCAGCAGAACTCCCGAACAGGGGAAGTGTTCAAACCTGAACGGCGAACCCCATTAAAGTCTATGGTAGCCGAACAGGAAAAAAATGCCCATGTTGAAGGCTTATATGCAAGTAATTGGCAATAAAATTGGTATGGGTGTCTGGGTACTGTCCTGGTGGGCATGTTTCAGTGATTTTAATTATGCTTAAAGTGCAACAATAAAAATGAAAAAATTATTTTATAGTGCCAGGAGGGGGGGGGGGGCACTATACTGCTCTGTAGCATGTATACAACATGCCACAGCAAAAATGAAGAGAAAAAAATTGTCAAATCCCATTTAAAATGACTTGCAGTTGCAATTGCCTGCACCTGGCTATTGAAAAAAATAAAGAAAAAAATGGCCTGGTGTCCCCCCAATCCATACCAGACTTTGGGAACCCCACGGCAAAAAAATTTTAAATACAGAGTAGGATCACTCCCAAAATCCATACCAGACCCTTATTGGGGCAGGCAGCCGACAAATTAGGTTAGGGTGCGCCCCTCCCCCCCCCCCCCACCTGAACAATTCACATGCCCTCAACATGGGGGGGGTGGGTGCCTTGGGGCCTTCTAACGCCACGGACTGGTGCATGCTGGGCATGTGATGTCAGAATGGGGCGGTGCCACCGGGTGGCGTGGCCAGGTGGCCCTGCCCTCTATCTATATAAGAAATGTCAAAGCGCAGAGCAGGCATTCGGCTGGAGGCCTCCCAGGAGGTGGGAGCGTTTTTTATTTTTCGGGTTGGTGAGCAGCGTGATTGGCGTTGGATTAACATCAAGGGACACTATTTTTTATTTTTTCATAAACGAATTGTCAAAAACTTGTCATTTGTGTTAATTACTTTTTGACACTTTTTGGTGAATAGGTAGGGGTACTATGCACCGATACTCATTCATATGGGGGGAGGACTGGGATTCAAATTCTGATAAGCCCCCCCGCCCGCAGACCCCCACAACCACCAACCATGGTTATGGGGATAAGGCCCTTGTACCCATTAGCATGGACAAGGTGCTGCCCCACCCCTCCATGTTGAGGGCATATGGCCTGGTATGATTCAGGAGGGGGCGCTCACTCCTCCCCCTCTTTTCCCTGACCTGCCAGGCTGTATGCCCGGATAAGGGGGGGGCTGGTAAGGCTGTGTTTTTTTTAATTTTGGTGTGGGGTTCCCCTCCAAATCCATACCAGATATGAAGGGCCTGGTATGGCCTGGGAGGAAGGACCCCACGCTGTTTTCTTCTTTATTTTTTACCGGCACTTTTTTTTATTGTTCTGCTGTGAGCAGGGAAGCCCTTTTGACAGCTGATGATCGGTTGGTTGTTAAGGACGCCGCGGCTTCAGCTTCCTGGCCCCGCTCTTTAACAACCAGATTACACTGCGCCCTGATTGGGCAAAGCTTTGTCCAATCAGGACGCAGAATGTACTGTGCAGCGCTCAGTGCATTGCAAGGTGTTAGTCTGGGCAAACACCCGGCAACACCCTGCAAATTCGGGCGTTCGGCGAACGGCTGAACAGGCAAATGTTCGGCCCGAACTCATGCTCGAGCCGAACCATTCGCTCATTTCTACTCAGCAACTGGGCCACAGATCAGATCTGGGTCAAGTGCTCCATGCACTTGGTTTCCTGGGGGATTTAATAAGCATTTATCATGCAGTGATACTTTATATTTTCAATTTTGCAGTCAAATTGGGATAACACCAACTTTTGCTACATGTTCTTATTCACAAAGCTTAACTTTAGGGCACAACTATGGGCGTACACAGTAATTTATGGCTGTGGTTGTGGTGCTTGGGAGCCACAGCTGCAGTGTATAATTGCCCAAAGACAAAAACACTCCCAAACACCTGCACTTGCATTTGTATATTGGAAATGTATGAGCCACTTTAGTTCTTTCCCACCAAACTGGTCACAGCAAGTCTTTATGGAGCTGGCTTTGTACAAAGGGCAAAGTCATGCTGGAACAGAAAAGGGCCTTCCCCAGACTGTTACCAGAGCACAATTGTCTAAAATGTCACTGTATGCTGTAGTATTAACGGTATCTTTCACTGGAAGCATCCAAAATCAATCATTGTGAGTTGCGTCCACATTCGGGCTTTCACACTGGGTTGGCTTGAGAGGCAGTTTTCAGGCGCTTTACAGGTGCTATTTTTAGCGCTAAGACACCTGAAAAATGCTAAGTAATAAGTCAGGGTAACATGTCCAGGTCGCTAGAAACAGGAAAGAAAGGTGGGTCCAAACGCCTAGTGCATTACCTTAGATACCCTAAAACTTTTTATTAAAAAATGCCAAATGCATACTCCCAAACCTAAAAGGATAAAACGAGCTCTGAGGAAGGGAGCTTGCCTCCCGAAACGTGCCAGTTTCCAACCATATACATGTGTCACCCGCAATACTGTAGTGGTATATGACATGCCTTTTATCCTCTTATGTTTGTGAGTATGTTTTTGCAGTTTTTAATAAAAAAATAAAAATAAAATAAGGTGTCTAAAGGTAATGCCCTAGGTGATTGCACCCTTTTTTTTTTCTGTTTCTAGTGTTTTGGAGTTTTCCCACTCAAGGAGAGCAGCATTGCCTAAATCCTCAATAAAATAAAGCTCTGAGGTTTGACAGTCTTTTGTAACATGCCCAGGTATTTATTACCTCTCACAGAGATCACAGTACTACCCCTGACAATGCCGTCATATGATTTTCTCTCTGGAAGGATGGTGTCATCTTTGTTTGGGCATAATCCAGGGTCACCAACTACTTCCTGGACTGAGATGCTGGCTGAACACTGGGGTAGAAGAATCTGAGGAAATGGTTCTCCCTGCCTGCAAAACACTGAGGACTTAACCCTAATTGAGGCAAAGTTCACTTAGAAACATTTTTTAAGACTAAAAGGTGGATTATTAAAAAAAAAAAAAAAAAAAAATATATATATATATATATATATATATATATTATATATACTGTTCTTGAATATTGTGACCTATCATTAGTGGCAGTTTTTTTTTGGCACCATTTAAAATTACATTGCAGCCCTGCCCCTCCCCGTGTTTAGTATTTAGTATTTTGTAATTGGATTCAGTCTAATTTTAATACTCTAAATGGATTGTAGAATCAGGTCTGGGTGCATTGTGGACAAGCTGCACTCCTGGAGTGGTAGGTACATAAAGGAAAAGGAATAAAATTGAAATGTCGAAAATGATTTTACAGATGTAGAGACATAAGACAGGGGGATTGTACACTACCATTGTATTGTCTTTTCCAGCTGGTAACGCAGAAACAGAACATGCTAGAATACACTTATCCATGCTATTATTTCTTATGGGGGGAGGGGGGATAGCTTGACCATGTTCAGTGGGTTACAGAAAATAAAACGCTTTTTTTCCAATTAAATTTTGGCATTTTCCCCCTATAGACACACACATTTTCACCGGAAAAAATCCTCTGCTCTCTCCCCTTTTCCAGCCTAAAAAAACAAATGTCTGAAGCTTACACTTGCACAAAGATTGCAAATCACTTTTAAAGTATCTGCAAAATACCCAAAAATAAACGCTTCAAAAGCACTAGGAATACCCCCTGCTCAGGTGTAAATGCATAATAGGCTTAAAGGAGTTGTAAAGGCAGAAGGTATTTTATCTTAATGTATCCTATGCATTAAGATAAAAAGCCTTCTGCGTGCAGCAGCTGCCCTCAGCCCCACCACCCCCTCCCCCCCAACACTTACCTGAGGTCCCTCTCTGCCCAGCGATGTCCACGAGTGTCTCAGCTGTCTGAGATTCTCCCTCCAGATTGGTTGAGACAGCAGCGGCAGACAAAGTCAGCTAGTCAATCAGGGTAAAGAGAGGACGGGGCTGTGGTGCTGTGTCTGTATGGACACAGGGAGCTAAGACTCGGCTCAGGTGCCCCCATATAAAACATAGAGGAGCGCCACTTCAGTAAAATTGCTTTTATTTCATTCCAAGAAAGTATAATATCACTTACATATAAAGGTCAGGGATTTACAGATGGACGAACAGCCGTTCCCACAAGCGGGTGAATGTCTCAGGATAAAACTCACTACGATGTACATCCTGAGACATTCACCTGCTTGTGGGAATGGCTGTTCGTCCATCTGTAAATCCCTGACCTTATATGTAAGTGATATTATACTTTCTTGGAACGAAATAAAAGCAATTTTACTGAAGTGGCGCTCCTCTATGTTTTATATTTCTCCTGCTCATGAGCTGACTTCACTCTGGAGAGGAGCTGCCTTCCATGATCTTGCAGATCCACCACCTGTTCATCCATTCATTCATCCAGCAAGGGATCCTAATTGGACCAGCCATAATATTCAAGTACTTTTTAAATTCTGGATATGAACTTTTAACATTGAACTTTTAACATTAGACTTCTTTTAATTATGCTGTTAGACATCTGATTTTCAAGCGCCAGCACTGTGTTGTTTTTATCAGGTGCCCCCATAGGAAGTTGCTTGCTGTGGGGGCACTGAACAGGAGGGAGGGGCCAGGATCAAAGAAGAGGTACCCGAGAAGAGGAGGATCCAGGCTGCTCTGTGCAAATCCACTGCGACAGAACAGGTAAGTATAACATGTTTGTTATTTTTATAGGGGGAAAAAAACAAGACTTTACAATCACTTTAAAGTGATATTAAAGGCAACTTTTAAATTTCGAAAAATAATAATAAACAAGTTATACTTACCTACTCTGTGCAGTGGTTTTACACAGAGCAGCCCAGATTCTCCTCTTCTCGGGTCCCACACTCATGCTTTTGGGCCCTCTGTCCTGCCTAGTGCCCCCAGACCAAGCAGCTTGCTTTGGGGGAACCCAAGCAGGCTTGCTCCTGAGCCGCTGCTCTGCGTGTCCATTTGCACACAGAGCTGTGGATCGGCCCACCCCCTCCCTCTCCCCATTGTGCACTAGCTGTGATTGACAGCAGCGGGAACCAGTGGCTCCTACTGCTGTCTCAGCCAATGAGAAGGAAGAGTCCCCAGAGAGCCAAGGCTCTTCTGCACATCGCTGAATCACAATTGGGCTCAGGTAAGTATTGGGGGGGGGGAAGCTACACACACAAGCTTTTTTACCTTCATGTATCACACCTTGAGCCTTTACAACCACTGAAAGTGCAGGCAAGAATGGATAGGAATTTATTAAAACTGGAGCAGCTGTACATGCCAACCAATCAGCTTCTATCTTTCATTTTCAAGGCTTAACTGTAGAAATGCTATAACATACGGGTCTACTGCGATGTCAAATAAAACAAACAACATTTTTTTTTTAGCCCCCCTTATTCAACTGCATACATATGTAAATGCATCCTGCATGTACAGCTACATACAAAAATGTCAGTTGTGCTACACATATTATATATCGCCATAGAGAGCAATAATTCTAGGGTTAGCCAATATTCACGGTTAATTCTAAACTGATGATCAGTAAGGACTTTAAACGCGTCACCCATTGAGAATGTTAAGTACCAAAGTGTGACACTGTTTCATGGGTGCTGACAAGTTTAGGGTTTAACATTTTTGATATCTATGTCCTTGTGCAACCTCATCCTTTATGTTTCACAAATAAAATTGGTTACATTTTTGGACTTGTGTTAAGTGTATTTTTTTACTGAAAATTGCCCCAATAGCGTGTGACATGAACAACTGGGACATGTTATGCACCAGAGTCTCTGCTTGGAGGAGTGCGCCATACAGCGCATATACAGCACGTACAAACAAGGCCCGATAGGCTACACGCAATTTAACTTAAAACTTACACTTCTTCAGCAATTGGCTCACTGTATAACCCCAAGACCTATACACATGGATATCATAACGAGATTACACAGACTCCATTATACAGAGACATAATTTGATGTTGTAATTATCACTTTGGCCCTAATGTACATCCATCATACATTGTTACAATACCCTTGCTTTGTACATTGGGGAAAACAGAAACAATAAAAAAGGGGGGGCGGAAGAACCCGTTATCACACTGATGAGAAGAACAAACAAGTTGCCACCTCCCCACGTCTATTATTGCATACCAAGTTGTGGATGGCATATGTTGTCCCATAGATAGCCACTACATCAGACAGCTGTGGAAACGCTGTTCACCCACCTGCCCCACACCTTATCAAATTTTTGTGGAATACCTCTGCTTATGTAAGTAGCCGTATATAATGGGGCGGCTTTGTTGACAAGAGCCTTCCATGCTATAGTAGTGGGGGGCAGACTTTTTCCATGAGAGCACTATGAGTTTCTTAGCAGAGTAAAGTAAAATTGTTAAGTAAGTCACTCTTTTTGAAGCCAGTGCATCCACTAATCCCAAAAGGCATACCTCCACCGCTGGCAATATATGAATAGTAGTAACCTCCTCAATACATTCAGTGACCCCTTTCCAAAATTCCTGAATAGCCACACAATTCCAAAATACATGTAGAAAATCTGCATCGGAGGAAGTGCACCACCAGCAACATGGCGACTGGGTAGGGAACATTCTCGCCAATCTGGCTGGAGTAAGATATATACTATGGAAAAATCTGAATTGGATCAGCCGATCCCTGGGTGACACCAGTCTGGTAAAGTTAATGTCCCAAATATCGTCCCAATCATCCCCATCCATCTGAGGGAACACCTCCCCCCACGCTGCCCTACAATGTGAAAGGAGCTCACCAGTCCTAAGCAACTACTTGTATATAGTAGATAGGACCTTGTTCAGATCCTGCTCTCGAAGTAAGGATTTCCAGTATCACCAAATTGGCCATTATATGCATGCCTCAGTTGCAAATAACAAAACAACTGAGTATTGGGTAGTTGAAATTTAGCTTTCAGAGTATCAAACTGAAGGAGTTTACCACCACCCATTATATCTTTCAGTGTTTTGATACCATATTTAGTCAAAACGACTGGGTCGGGATATTCAAAAAAGTGTACCAGGTTGGGGTTTCTCCATAGCGTAGTGTGAGGGGAAATTGTATTAACACCCCCCATTTTATTAGCCATTACTCATGCCCTACCGGTTGCACACATGGACACTCTAACATTATATGGAGCCCTAGGTCCACATATCAACAGTTGTGGCAATGCCTCACAAGAACATACAGCAGTCACCTCAAGAGTATTTCCAGCATCATCTGCTGGGAGATTCAACCACGTATGGGCAAAGACCAGATGACCTGCCAGGAAGTACCTATGAAAATCGGGGACCGCCAGGCCCCTTTGTTTCCATGGTAGTTGTAGGACCCTGAGTTTGATCTGAGGGTGACGCTCCATGCCAAAGAAAATTTGTCATCAACTGATCAGTTTTTTTGAATATGTATTTCGGTATCCAGACTGGCGAATTCCGAAATGTATACAGAAATAAAGGTAAAAAATTCATCTTCAATAAATTCACCCTGCTGATGAGTGATACAGGTAAATTCTGCCATCCTACAACCTAGCTTTAAGCTTTGATAAAAGTGGAGTGACATTCAATGTAAGGAAATCCGACACCGAGTTGGAGATATGCAGACCCAAATATTTAATCACTTCTACCGGCTGCAGGGGACAATAAACTGGAGCCCTGCAATTGGGAGATGGTGTCTGAAGTGTAAGAACCTGGGATTTACCCCAACTGACTTTCAGCCCCGAAAATTTAGCAAAAAAATTTAGGATACCTAGCGCCGTTGTCAAGGGCTCATCCGAATCGCGCAAAAAGAGGACCATATCATAGAGCCATTTAATCCTGCAGGCTACCCACAGTTATTCCCCGCACCTCTGTGGAAGCCTGCAAAGCTGCAGCCAGCAGCTCTATCATGATGGCAAAAAGACCCGGAGACATAGGTCAGCCTTGTTGGGTGCCCCTAGTCATCGAAAGAACTCAGATAACATGCCATTTAATTTTATGGCCGCGGTTGGGAAATGGTAGATGATGTCAATCCACTTTCTAAAATGGGGGCTGTAGCCAAACACCTCTAACACCTCAGACATATATTGCCAATCCACGGAATCAAAGGCCTTTTCCAAATCAAGGAAGACCAGTATGCCTCCACTGGAGTCATTTGGGCCTAACTGGGTATGCGTGAAGACCCTACGTATCTTGATATCCGTGGCTTTCTTAGGCATAAATCCAGTCTGATCTTGGGAAATAATATAGTGTAAAACTGTCATAAGCCTGGTAGCTACCAATTTGGTTAATATCTTAAACTCCAAGTTTAACAATGATATAGGCCTAAACGAAGAGCATTGTAATGGATCTTTATCTGGTTTGGCCAAGAGCACTATGTGAACCTCAAAAAATGAAGGAGGAAGGCTATCTTCCTAGAAACAATCAAGATATAAGTTTAGCAATCGAGGTACAAGAGCTTCTGTGTAATGGTGGTACCACTCTACCGGCATACCAGCAGGGCCAGAAGCCTTATCTGTGGGAAATGACCCTATTGCGGACATTACCTCTTTCTCACTGAATGGGGCATCTAAAAATGCTCTAGTCATCAGGTAGAATAGGCAACTGCAGGCTCTATAGGCGAGTATAAGGTCTTATAGGCTACAAAAGCCTGCAAAATATCCTCTCTGTCCGTCAATAATGTTCCCATTGAGGAAGTGATAAAAGGGACTACAGTCAGCTGTGTTTCCACGGTCTACAAAAGAGCCAATATCCTCCCTTTTTTGTCCCCCTGTTCGAAAACCCGCTCCGCACTCCCCTGCAGTTGACAAGAGGCCATGTCTTGGTAGTGAAGAGCTGCTTCCTGTTCCCTCTATGTGCCTTCTTTGAAATTCCCATTAGTCTGTTCTAAAACTGAACAGTACGTTGTGTTTTTGATGAGGGGGATCCGGGGGGATATTCTGGTTTGTGAAGTGGTTTGTCTGACTCTCGCATCTAATTTGGGACAGTTTCCTGTTTGCCCCAGCCACTCTCTTGGCCTCTCTCCCTCAATTATACATTTTATATTAAACACAATAAAAGGATGGTCAGGTGATCAGAGCGGAGTCTGCCATCATTAGAGGCAGTGAATTTGCAGTGAATTTGCAGGCTGCGCGGTGGGGGGATTATGGGATGACACTCGGCAGACGTTGAAGTCACCGCTTGTAGATTATACAAAATGCTGGTGACCTCTTAATCCCCTTACAATAGAGAGACAGGGCCGACCCTCCCCGCATCTAACATGGAGGGCCGCATTAACCCTCGCACCACCAGACACTACCGAGAGATGGCAAGTCATTTTAAATTGGACTTCAGAGAACAACAAACTCTGGTCAGCAGTATTTGTAAAATGCTCACAGAACAGCAGAAACAACAGAAAAGCTGCTACTAATACATAATTAACCAATTGCTTACTGGGCAGTTATACGCCTTTCCTGCCCAGGCCAGCTTTTCAGCTTTCAGCGCTGTCACACTTTGAATGACAATCATGGTCATGCAACACTGTACCCAAGCAAAATTGTTATCATTTTTTTCACACAAAGCTTTCTTTTCCAGGTATTTAATTACCACTGGGGTTTTTTTTCGAAAGAAACAAAAAAAGAACGAATTTAACTTTCTTCAGATCTGCTCTATAGCCAAATGACGGCTACAGCGCGGGCCTACTTTGCAGGGAGGACGTCAATAGATGTCCTCCCGTGCCCGAGCGGCCTGCACTCCACCCTGTGAGCCTTGGCTGATCACAGATCGGAGTAAGGGGTCGATCCCAAGCCCTTACCATGTGATCAGCTGTCAGCCAATGACAGCTGATCATATGATGTAAACAGAGTCGGTAATCGGCTATTTTTTCTCCTCACGCTGATAGCGCGAGGAGAAAAAAAAAAAGTTCACCAACGGCTCTCAGAGGGGCATCCATCCCAATCAAGGAGAGCTCCTGCCAGCTCATCTGTGCATACCTGTGCCACCTACCAGTGCACAAAAGTGTCACCTACCAGTGCCCACCAGTGCCACCTAGCAGTGCCCACAGTGCCACACATCAGTGCCCACAGTGCCACACATCAGTGTCACCAATCAATGCCTCATCAACAGTTCTGCCCATCAGTGTCACCTACCAGTGCCCATCAGTGCCACCTATCAGTGCCCATTAGTGCAATCTATCAGTGGTACCTATCAGTAACACCTACCAGTGCCATCCATCAGTGCCACCCATCAGTGCCCTCCATCAGTGCCACCGATCAGGGCCCATCAGTGCCATCTTATTAGTGGCCGTCAGTGCCACCTTATCTGAGCCTATCAGTGCCGTCTTATCTGTGCCTATCAGTGCCCATCAGAGCAGCCTATCAATGCCCACCAGTCCCGCTTCATTAGCACATATCAATGAAGGAGAAAAATTACCTTTTTGCAAAATTTTATAACAAACTATGAAACATTACTTTTTTTTTCAAAATTTTCCATCTTTTTTTGTTTGTTTAGCAAAAAATAAAACCCCCAGCTGTGATTAAATACCACCAAAATAAAGTTATATTTGTGTGAAAAAAATGATAAAAATTTCATTTGGGTACAGTGTTGTATGACCGCGCAATTGTAATTCAAAGTGCGTCAACGCTGAAAGTGGGAAATTGGTCTGGGCAGGAGGGGGGTTTAAGTGCCCAGTAAGCAAGTGGTTAAAAATAATACAAAAAACATTTTTCATAGTTTTTTAATAAAATGTTGCAAACAGGTCATTTTTCTCCTTCACTGATGTGCGCTGATGAGGCTGCACTGATAGGCACTGATGGGCACTGATAGGTGGCACTGACAGGCTCTGATAGGTGGCACTGATAGGTAGCACTGAAGAATCAATGATTGGCAAGGATGAGGCTGCACTGATAGGTGGCACTGATAGGCACTGGTAAGCGGCACTGATAGGCAGCACTGAGAGGTTACACTGGTGAGGCAATGATTGGCAGCACTGATGAGCACTGATAGGTGACACTGATGATAAGGCGCTGATAGGTGGCACTGATTAGCAGCACTGGTGAGCAATGTTAGGATTGATTTCCCTGTAACAGAAGCCGGTTACTGGCTTTCTTCTTTTCTCCCCACACTATCAGCGTGGGGAGAAAAAAAGGAGATGAGTGTGCCCGGCTTGTGTTTACTTCCGTGATCAGCTGTCATTGGCCCTTCACTCCGATCTGTGACCAGCTGAGTCCAAAGGACTCAATGATCACAGAGCGCGCCTGCGCGGGGCAGGGGGGGCCCTCCCAGCACTGGAAGCCCGCACTGTAGCTGTCTTTTGGCTATAGCGCAGGCAGAAGGTGTTTTGTAAATGTGAACAGTGTAAGTGCATTAATATGACCTGGTATCAGCCTCCTGCAGTCCGTGTACAGCAGGGCTGCAGTGTGAGAGGAAGAAGCAGTACAGGGAGCCAATGAGTTCAAGTTCTGACAAGAAGCATTCTGAGAGAGCAGAGTGATAGAGTTCATCATTGTGCTGATTCTCCTTTCACAGTCCAATCACAGGCTGGGTGGGGGAGGGTTCCAACATGGACTTGGAGGAAGTGGGATAAATGATGCTGGCCATCACAATGAGGACATGTAGCATCAGGGTGTTGATTACCGAGTGCACAGGGTCTAAGACCGGATTCACACTAGCTGCGGCCGTGGCTCGCAGCAGGGGGTCCGGTGTGTCCCTGTTCTGCGTTTCAGGTGTGAATCAGGTATAAAAAAAAATCCTGGATTTGGACCTGAAACGGAACCAAAGACGCACAGGTCCCTTTTCCAGTGCGCTCTGCAGCCGCCCCGGAGCTCTGTGAACCGGCTTCATTGAGAGCCAGTCACAGTCTCCTGTCATGCAAATTAGATGCGGGGAAACCGATTCACATTGGTGTGAACCCAGCCTAAGTCTGGAGCCTATTAGATTGCGGTAACAAGAATTTAAAATGGGTGATGTTAGTACAATGCCCATATAGCCACATAACCATTTCTGCTATTATCAACTGCATTATAGCCAAAACTTTTTGGATATGATAGGAAAGAGTTAGGGTCCTTTCACACGGGGCGGATCAGTTCTGATCCGCCCCGTGGATGTCCGTTTGCTCAGCGGGGATCACTCCGCCGATCCCCGCTGAGCAGGGAGATGACAGCTCCGTCTCTGCACACTGCGCAGGGACGGACCTGTCACAGCGCCGCTCTCCCCTATGGGAGATCGGATGATGACGGACCGCAGTGCCCGTCGTCACCCGATCCGATCCGCAGACGGATGGAAAAATAGCTTTTTCCTCCGTCACACTTTTTCGGATCGGAGCGGGTCGGATGTCAGCGGACATGTCACCGCTGACATCCGACGCTCCATAGACCTCTATGGAGCACCCGTTCAGGTCCGCCTGAAAAACTGACAGGCGGGCCTGAACGGATCGTCAGTGTGAAAGGGGCCTAAGTCCCTATACTGTATCAAGTTGTTTCTTGGAGTTTTTTTGTCACCCCCTCTGGTTAGGTTCATCCTCTTCATTTGTCCTGGTGACTATTGTCAACTGTCATCAAAATAATAGGGCAGAGAAAATCTTCTAATGGGGGAACCTATACAAGAAGTCATTTAACGTCACAGCGTCACATTTGATGCGTTTTATTGGTGTGCCCATATATTTCTCATGTAATTTCCTTCAGAAGGATAAGTAGAACTACTGACATCCAGTATGCCATAGAGTGCTTAGAACTTCACACAGCCACCCACCTGTCATTTTACCACTGACCAAAACTTAATTTATTGCACTTGAATGACTTTTCAGCATCACTGCCTCCTTTTTACATTTGGGTCCTACAGGATTTTTACATGCACTTTTAGCTATTATTCAATCCTTGGCTAAACATGAGGCAGCCAGGTGGATTGCCATAGAAAGGAACCTTTTCAGCTGAGTCTTTGAGCTATACAGATTTATTCATGATTATGAGCTATATTAAATTGTATCTCTTCCTCTACTGGACTATGAAGACAAGAACCGACTGATACATTGTTATTGTTTCTTATACTAGATTGGCAGAGGATTGGTCTAGTTCAGTTAGGCTCCTTTCCCACTTGTGAGACCGGAAAGTCGCACGACTTTGCCCCAATTTTTGTGGCGACTTGAAGCAAAGCCTGTGTATTCTTGAGGTCTATGAACCTCAAGTCGCATAATTCAGTGCAAAGTAGTGCAGGGACTACTTTGAAGTCACACAGATATGAATGGTACTCTTTGGAAATTATGGGGTATGACTTGTCTTGAGACTTTGCAGTCCCAAGTCGCAGGACAAGTCGCACAGGTGTGAAAGGGGCCTCAAAATGATTGTAAATCTCTGAAATGAAAAATGAACAAAGCACATACTTTTAAAGTGTGTACCCCCAAAGCACCTAGTGCAGTTCCTATCTGCTTTCTATTTCCTCTGATATCTGTGGCGGTCACTTATGTTATGCCGACACCACAGAATACCAAGGAATAGCCTTGCCCACCCCCTTTCCACAGCAGTTGACTGAAAGCCTTAGTTGTGCAAGTTTCCCTATAAGACTGGGGGGGGGGGTGTCCTTTCCCTCCAGTCAGGTCTCAGATTACACTCGGCTCCCTGCTCTAAAGACTGTGTTTAATGTGTGACCTCAGATCCCTGTCCCCTGCCTTCTAGAGTTGAGAAATGCTGTAAAATGTGTGCTTTAGGAGGCTGTACAGAAGAAAGACTGCAGATAAACAAGTACAACTTATCTAAGAGTTCTATCTCTCTGTATCACCTGAGACCAGTCACTTCAATGAGTATATCTGAGGGTTCACAACCACTTTAACCACTTGCTTACTGGGCACTTAAACACCCTTCCTGCCCAGACCAATTTTCAACTTTCAGTGCTCTCACACTCTGAATGACAATTACTCAGTCATGCAACACTGTACTCAAATACATTTTTTGTCCTTTTTTTTCCCACAAATAGAGCTTTCTTTTGGTGGTATTTGATCACCTCTGGGGTTTGTATTTTTTGCGCTATAAATGAAAAAAGACCGAAAAGTTTGAAAAAAAAACGCATATTTCTTTGTTTCTGTGACAAAATTATGCAAATTATTAATTTTTCTTCATAAATTTTGGCCACAATTTATACTGCTACATATCTTTGGTAAAAATAACCCAAATTAGTGGATATTATTTGGTCTTTGTGAAAGTTAGAGAGTCTACAAGCTGTGGTGCGAATCGCACAAAATTGATCACATCTGATGTACTGGTGGACTATCTCGCTTCTTGTGACCCGAACAGGAAAGTACAAATACCCCCCCCAAATGACCCCTTTTTGGAAAGTAGACATTCCAAGGTATTTAGTAAGAGGCATGGTGAGCTTTTTGATGTTGTCATTTTTTCCCACAATTCTTTGCAAAATTAAGATTTTTCATTTTTTTCCACAAAATTGTCATTGTAATAGGTTATTTCTCCCACATGGCATGTGTATACCACAAATGACACCCCCAAAATACATTCTGCTACTTCTCCTGAGTATTACAATACCACATGTGTGGGACTTTTTCACAGCCTGGCCACATAGAGAGGCCCAACATGCAGGATGCGCCATCAGGTGTTCTAGGAGCATAAATTACACATCTAACTTGTTGACTACCTATTACACTTTTGAAGGCCCTGGAGCACCAGGACAATGACACGTGACACTGATGACAGATGGAACTGATACGTGGCAATAATGACACTTATACGTGGCACTGATGACACGTGGCACTGATGACAGATGGCACTAATATGTGGCACTGATGACAGATGGCATTTATACGTGGCACTGATGACACGTGGCACTTATACGTGGCACTGATGACATGTGGCACTAATACGTGGCACTGATGACAGATGGCACTAATACGTGGCACCGATGACAGATGGCACTAATACATGGCACTGATGACGCGTGACACTGATGACAGATGGCACTGATAAGTGGCATTGATGACACGTGACACTGACAACAGATGGCACGTGACACTGACAGGTGGCACTGATGACAAATGGCACTGATACGTGGCACTGATGACAGATGGCACTAATATGTGGCACTGATGACAGATGGCACTATGTGGCACTGATGACACGTGGCACTGATGACAGATGGCACTTATACGTGGCACTAATGACAGATGGCACTGGGGACAAATGGCACTGACAACAGGTGGCACTGGGGACAGATAGAACTAACAGGTGGCACTGGGGACAGATAGCACTAACAGGTGGCACTGGGGGCAGGTAGCACTGGGGCGGATGGCACTGGGGTGGATGGCACTGGGGCAGGATGGCACTGGGGTGGATGGCACTGGGGCAGGATGGCACTGGGGCAGGATGGCACTGGGGGAGCATGGCACTGGGGGAGGATGGCACTGGGGCGGATGGCACTTTTTTTATTTATTTTTTTATTTTCCCACTTACGGCCGCTGCAGCCGTTCATCTCTCCCCTCTCACACGTTGTCTGTGTGAGGAGGGAGAGCGGCAATGAGAGAGGATCTCATATGTTTACATATGAGATCATCTCACATTGGACACGCCGATCGTGCTGTAAACGGCTGCTGTGATTGGCTGTTTACAGCGATCTGTGTTTGCCTGTCTCCGGGGGACACGGCAAACACAGAACTTACCCGATGCGCGCCCGCTGCAGCGCGCATTGCGGAAGTAAACACCAGGACGTCCAGGGACGGCCTCCCGGACGAAAGCGCCTGCTCTATAGCCGTCATTCGGCTATAGGGCGGGCGGGAAGAGATTAACCACTTTCCGACTGCCTCACACAGATATACTGTGGCAGAAGGGCATGTACAGGCAGATTAACGTACCTGTACATTGCCCTTTAAGAGGCGGCTTGCGGGCACCGCCAGCGAGCTCCATGACCGTGATCACGTTTCCCGCGGACTCGATATTCACGGGCATACCCGCGATCACCTCGCGGTGAGGAAGAACAGGGAGATGCTAATGTAAACAAGCATCTCCCCGTTCTGCCTAGTGACACTGTCACTGATCACAGCTCCCTGTAATCGGGAGCTGTGATCAGTGACGTGTCACACACAGCCCCTTCTCCCCACAGTTAGAATCACTCCCTAGGACACACTTAACCCCTACAGCACCACCTAGTGGTTAACCCCTTCACTGCCATTGACATTTTTACAGTAATCAATGCAATTTTTTAGCATTGATTGCTGTATTAATGCCAATGGTCCCAAAAATGTGTCAAAATTGTCTGATGTGTCTGCCATATTGTCGTAGTCACAATAAAAATCGCTGATCGCCACCATTACTAGTAAATAAAAAAATTATCAATAAAAATGCCATAAAACTATCCCCTATTTTGCAGATGCTATAATGCCCCGTACACACGAGCGGACTTTTCGACATCCAAACTCCGACGGACTAAGTCCGTCAGACTATCCGATCGTGTGTGGGCTGCAACGGACTTTAGCTTCGCAAAAGTCTGACGGACTTTAGAAATGAAGCATGCTTCAAATTTTCCCGACGGAACTCCGCCGGACCCGGTCCCCTTCGAAAAATTCGCTCGTGTGTGTGCTACTCCGACGGACTAAAACCGACGCTAGGGCAGCTATTGGCTACTGTCTATGAACTTCCTACGTCGAATCCAGTCGTACGTCATCACGTTCGACTCCGTCGGAGTTTGGTGTGATGGTGTGTGGTCAAGTCCGTTCGGTCGAAAAGTCCGCCAGAACTCCGTCGAAACTCCGGCGGAACTCCTTTGGAGGTCTGTCAGACTTAATCCCTCTCGTGTGTACGGGGCATAACTTTTGCGCAAACCAATCAATAAACACTTATTGCGATTTCTTTTACCAAAAATATGTATCGGCCTAAACTGAGGAAAAAAAAATGTTTAAATATTTTTTTGGATATTTATTATAGCAAAAAGTCAAAAATATATTTTTTCACACTTGTCGCAATTTTTTTGTTTATAGCGCAAAAAATAAAAAACGCAAAGGTGATCAAATACCACCAAAAGAAAGCTCTATTTGTGGGAAACAAAAAAGGACATCAATTTTGTTTGGGAGCCACGTCGCACAACCGCGCAATTGTCATTTAAAGCGACGCAGTGCCGAATCGTGAAAAAGTTCTCTGGTCAGGAAGGGAGCCGATGTGCAGAAGTAACCATTTTTTTCTTGGCTGCCTTTCATTCTAACAGATTTGCAGCATACTGTATCACTTGCCTGCTCATTGGCCATCGAACAGCAGGCAGTTCTCAGTGCCTGAAACATGTAACACTGACAGCACAATGAGATTCTAAAGAGCTTGATTGGCTTGCAGTGTAGGACCTCCCACCCTCAGCCTAATATACTGTATGCTGTGCTAGAGATACGAAGACTGATTTTAGGCAGTTGTAGCAGCAAGATTTAAAATAAATAAAAAAAAAAAAATCATAGTTGTAAAGCGCTGCGCAAACTGTTGGCACTATATAAAACCTGTATAATAATAATAATAATAGACACTCTTTTTTTATAAATCCGCTCTGTAATTAACAATACACTCCAATTCGGTACAGTACTTAAAGAGGAACTGCAGTCTGCTCACATGATTTGCAATAAAAACATCTTTGCCATTCTGAAGCTTCCCTCCAACCACTTTGCATATTATTTTATTTATACTGTGAGATTCTGTACTTGCCAAACATGCCGCAGAAATCTCCCTCCACCAAGTCTGGCTGCATCCATTTTAACTGTGGGCAGCTGAAGCTGCTGTCTGTTCACTTCTTGGATTTACACAGACACAACTCCAGCCCTGCAGCTCTCATTGGCCCTCTTATGACTCATCCTCTCTCCCTTCCTGGCAAATGCTCACAAGAGTGAGAGAGCTGTGCATGATGTCATAAGCGGAGGCTTTTTACCAGACAGGAAGCAGGAAGTGGGCTGTATTAGTTATTTACTGGCAGAAAAAAAATGTTTTACTATCCAAAGTTAAAACAACAAGGGCAGAAGATTTAATAGATGGAAATATGGAAATTCCGCTTTCATATCTTCATTTTTAAGAAAATAGGACTGATAGATCCCACATGTTATTTTGGCCTGTTGGTGACAGGTCCTCTTATTCCTCCTATATGTCAGTTACTTGCTTGTATCCGGCACGTGTCTGTCAGACTAATCCCAGCACTTGTCTTAATCCTTCCTGGCTAGCTGTCCTCGCAGAGGTCATATGACCTGTTTAATGCCGTGACATGTGACCAGCGCAGACCGATGAACCTTCAGCACAAACTCAGTGTACATCCAGTACACAGCTGCTCACTGAAGTCGGATCAGAGCAAGAAACTAAACGCACAGCTGACAAACACATTGGTTCTGTCTACAAAGAGAACCTGTAATCTGCACACAAGTGTGAACATTTGGGGGTCGCACACAAAATATATTGATTATGCAGCACTGACATTAATGGAGGCATGAAGCACAGCAGAACTACGCTTATTCCTTGTAATATAAGTATGGCTGAAACAACTAATCGATAACTAATCGATTATGAAATTAATCAATTACTTTTGTAATAATCTATTGATCGACCAGTAACACAATGGGGTTAAAAAAAAATAGAATTAGACCTTTATAGTAAAAAAAGAGCAAATAATCGCTACTGTAAATATTACTTAAATTTTTCCGCGGTAAAAAAATGAACCCCTTACAGTAGCGATTTGCTCTTTTTGTACTATAAAGGGTTAATTTTACGTTTTTTTTAACCCCATTATTTTACGAAACGTCTTAGGCCTGGTTCACTCCTATGTGTTTTTTGATGCTTTTTGCAGAAACACACGACAGTTCATTTAACATGGTTTCCTATGGGACACGTTCACATCTATGCTTTTTTTTTTCAGCCGCTGCATATTTGGAAAGTGTCAAGGACTTTTTTCAATGCAAAATGGTGCTTTTTTGGTTCAATATACTTTAAGGCTGGATTCACACCTATGCATTTTTAGTGCTTTTGCATTTTGCAGATTTGCACTACAGAACGTGTTCGATAGGAAACTACCGTATGTTAAATGGACTGTAGTGCGAATCAGCGAAATGCAAAAAGCACTAAAAATGCATTGGTGTGAATCCAACCTTATGGAGAAGCTGTAGAAAAGCATGTAGTGTGTTGTTGCAGCAATTTGTGTTTTTTTATCCGCCCAACAACAAATTGGCCAAAAAAAAAGCATAACAAAAATGCAGAAATGCAAATCTCAGCAAAATCACATTTGCAAAAATCAAAACACACAGCAAAAAGCACTGCAGAAACAGATCTAAAGCAAACTGCATAGGTGTGTACCGAGCCTTATGCTGGCCACACGGATCAATTTTCTGACGAGAATATTCATTCAAAATATCTTTTTCATTCGCTGAATGAAAGAATGTTGTTTAAAAATTTCACTTGCTTTTAACATTCTGTTTTAAAAACGAAAACCAGATACACTGTCTAAAAATTCCTTTGACCAAGAAGTTTTCTATTATTTCTAAATTTTCCCATCATTGTGGTTGAAAACAAACGTCGATTTGACCCCACTAACCACCACTAAAAAATTTCATTTTTTTTTTTGAAGGAAGACATTTATGGCCAGCATATAATATATTACAGTTCTATTTGAAAATCTGCAAAACAGTCTAACTTTTCTTTTCTTTAAATAAAAAAATTAGATCTCTGAGTCTGAAGATATTTACCAGCTTCAACCTTTAATAGTATACACAGTATATCTCCGCTAATAGTATATACAGTATATATCCTATAATAGTATGTACAGTATATCTCCTCTAATAGTATGTACAGTATATCTCCTCTAATAGTATATACAGTATATCTCCTATAATAGTATGTACAGTATATCTCCTCTAATAGTACATACAGTATATCTCCTCTAATAGTATGTACAGTATATCTCCGCTAATAGTATATACAGTATATCTCCTCTAATAGTATATACAGTATATCGCCTATAATAGTATGTACAATATATCTCCTCTAATAGTATATACAGTATATCTCCTCTAATAGTATATACAGTATATCTCCTATAATAGTATATACAGTATATCTCCTCTAATAGTATATACAGTATATCTCCTATAATAGTATATACAGTATATCTCCTCTAACAGTATATGATTATATCTCCTCTAATAGTATATACAGTATATCTCTTCTGTCTGTTATTCTCAGAGTGGTTTAGATATTTTCCTCCCTAACCATATAGTTGGTTATTTATATTTACCACTGCATAGAGATATTTAAGAACAAATTGCCTTTTTTTAAACTTTGCATATTAACTAAATTATACACCACACTTTAAGGTTATTAACCGATTAATCAAAACAATAATCAGCCAACTAATCGATTATGAAAATAATCATTAGTTGCAGCCCTAAATATTAGTGCAGCTTTCAAAATGGCCGACTTCTCATGACAGGTAAATCATTTTTTTCTTTAAATACATCAATGCATTTTTGGACACCAGAGCCCTTTTGCATACAAAGGCTCAATACACAAAAGCTAACAAACTATGAGAAGGATGCTTATAGTATTTTCAGCCGAGTTCAGCTTAACCTAAAATGAGTTAGGGCCCATTCACTCAAAATATTTACAGTAATGCACGTTAGCTATGTTGGTGCAATGCAGTATGCAGGATTTTTAGCTTGTTATAGTTCCTTATGGCTCTTAGGTCCCCCCATTCAAATGAATCGGCTGCCTTGTTCTGGCAAAAATGTCAAACTTGGCAGAAAATCAAATCACATCACTTCCACTTTCTTTAAACCATCAGTAATTGCTAATTTGGTGTTTGGACACAACATTGCTACCGAATACAGTTGGGTACAGGAAGATTTTGCTGGTTTGATAGGATGGGGCCAACGAGGACAAAGTTGTTGCCTCCTCAGAGGCGGCCATTTTCTTGGTTAGTTTCTGAGCAGAGTAACAATCTCCACTCATAATATCGTGCATAGTACTCTATTCGGTTGCCGGTGTTGTGTCTAAACAGCAATTTGTGAGATAAACAGCAATTTATCTAAATTTGCAATTCATGATGGTTTAAAGAAAACAGAAGTAATGAGGATTTCTCATTCTGCCAGGTTCGACAAAAAATAAAAAAATAAAAGGTGCAGGGGCTACTTTGGTGTACTTTTGGAGCAGAAAGCAGGCCATTTAAAAAAAACAGCAAAAAATGTGCCATAAAACATAAAAATGCACTAAAATCATGACAATTTGCCATGAACGGAGCCTTAACCTGAGTTGGACTTTCATTCACACATTGCCCACAGCAGCTTCTTACATAGAAAGCATTTTTAGTTAATAACATGCAAGTACCTTTTGTAGCAGGAGGGACCCTGAATATTTGGTGAGGATGGAGTACATCTCACTGCCCAAGGTGTCCGCCCAGACCTTCACCCTACAAGAGAAGGCAAAAAAAGGGGTGAGTGTATGCATGTCCTTAATGAAACAAGTCTAAGAAAAAACGGATTAGAATAATTTGATTTGCAAACTGCAATGTATGGAGTAAAGTAAGCCCTTATTAGTAAGCCAGAGTTCATCTTTTTTATTTTCAGATGTCATGTTACTAATAGGATTGGCATTAAAGTACAACTAAGGGTTCCTGTATGACCACCTAACGCTTTGTTTACACTTGTGGTTGGGGGTGGATTGGAATGTGATTTTACGTCCCCCCCCATCTACAAAGGCAGTGGACTGGGGTGTATGCATGCCATAGCTGCAATACTTGCATTGTGGAGAAAATTATCCCGAACTATCATATTTGGTGGGCAGTACCACCCACTTAACTATACCAATTCAACTGAATAGGTTTGCAGCACACCCACCCACCCAACTGCGTGCACTGCATGTGGGTGCAGCTTGGCTTTTTATGGATTAAAACAGGTGGTGAGGAGATGACATAACATCCCATCTATCAGTCTCCTTCTGAAAAGCAATACACTGTGGATCGCTCTTTAGAGTGCAGAGCATGGATAAACAAGCCCTAATTCAGTTACTATTCACATCCACCGGGACTCCGCGTTTTTTTTTTTTTTTTTTAAAAGCCAGCAGCTACAAATACTGCAGCTGCTGACTTTTAAATAGTGACACTTACCTGTCCAGCGCGCCCGCGATGTCGGCACCCGAAGCCGATCGCTCGCTCGGCTGCCGGGTCCCGCCGCCATCTTGGGTATGGGAATCAGGAAATGGAGCCTTTCGGCTTCATTTCCCGGTTCCCTACTGAGCATGCGCGAGCCGCGCGGCGCAATCCGGACGGTCCCCGCTGCCTCTGGGAGCTGTGTGTTTCCCAGCAGGCAGCGGGGCACTTGCTGAAGGGGGCGGGCGCTTGCGGAACGGGGGCGTAACCTACGCTCGTTCCGCAGAGAGCTAGCCCGGAAGTGGGTGCAGTTACCTGGATTATCCAGGTAACTGCACCCCCCTCCCCCCTGAAAGGTGCCGATTGTGGCGCCGGAGGGGGGGGGGATTCCGATGAGCGGAGGTCCATTTTAGGGTGGACCTCCGCTTTAAGCAAACCTTCCCTGACTGCACCAAATCCCCCTTAATCTGTGCTCCCTCTTCCAGATACTGCAGCTCACAGTGGGAGCGTTTCAGCAAATAAGACAGTGGGCAGGACTGGGTGTGGCCAGATGCTGATTGGCAAGCTACAGACTTGTTAACTAACGGTGACAATGCTGATAGCGACGCTCACTGCAACATCATCTCCTCCCACTGTAGTGCTTGCAGGCACAGCCTCCATGAGGGTGGCAACTCTTCCGAACCCAGGAGCAGTGCAGCATCGTTGTTACACCATCTAAAAGCTGTATTAGGTGGACTTCACTGACAGGATAAACAGGTATTTGTGAGACCTTGCAGAGGGACAAAAAAAAAAAAAACTATAAGTGCTCTTATAATTATTTACTGCAACATACACTATATTGTCAAATGTTAGGATGACTGCATTTACACACACACACACACACACACACACACAAACTTTAATGGCATTCCAGTCTTAGTCCGTATGGTTCATTATTGAGTTGGCCCACCCTTTACAACCATAACAGCTTCAACTCTTCTGGGAAGGCTGTCCACAAGGTTTAGGAGTGTGTCTATGGGAATGTTTGACCATTCTTCCACAAGCGCATTTGTGAGGTCAGGCACTGATGTGGACGAGAAGGCCTGGCTCGCAGTCTCCACTCTACTTCATCCCAAATGTGTTCTATTGGGTTGAGGTCAGGACTCTGTGCAGGCCAGTCAAGTTCCTATACCCCAAACTCGCTCATCCATATCTTTATGGACCTTATTTTGTCCACTGGTGTGCAGTCATGTTGGAACAGGAAGAGGCCATTCCCAACTGTTCCTATAAAGTTGGGGGCATGAAAATGTCCAAAATGTCTTGGTATGCCGATGTAAACCCAACATTTTTTTTCTTTAATTAACTATTGTACCTTGTAGAGTATAGGATGTCATGTCATCTGTGCCCAGTCTTGCCAAAGTGGTAATCCAGCTCTGAGCAATCTTCTTATCTTTTTTCAGTAAGAAAAAAAAGGACACAGAGAAATAGGTGTCCGTTTCTTCCCCCATGCTCTGAGTGGCAGATAATTTCCTTATCTCGTGCACGAGCATACAGAGCTTTACATCTCCCCTCTCAGCATCTCAGAACTGTGCTAGCTATACCAAAAACTCCTCTCCACTACAGTCTCTGTTGCACATGCGCAGGAGTCACAGGGGGGCCGTGAGCGCACTACACTTCTGCCCAGAACACACTCTGTGTCCCCTGTGCACGCACTTCTAGTATAACAAGCGTGAGGTTCGTACTCTCGCCACTGCCAGCACAAGGGGAGTGTAGAGGTGGGCTGGAGTCTAGTAACTTCTCAGCTTCGCCCACTGAGCACCGCAACATAGACCTGCCCATGGATTCTGGAGTTTTGCGGGGCTCAGTGTAGGAAAGGGGGTGAGTTGTGGAAGGTAGGATTATAATTAGAAGCCATATACAGATACATACTTTATTATCCTGGCAACAGTTTATATTCATGTGTGTTGGGTTTACATCCACTTTAAGAGTTCAATTCACTGGAACTAAGATGCCAAGTCTAACCCCTGAAAAACAACTCCACACCATAATCCCCCTTCCACCAAAAGATTGGACCAGTGCACAAAACAAGGTCCATAAAGACATGGATGAGCGAGTTTGGTGTGGAGGAACTTGACTGGCCTGCACAGAGTCCTAGCCTCAAACTGATAGAACACCTTTGGGATGAAGTAGAGTGGAGACTGCAAGCCAGGCCTTCTCGTTCACATCAGTGGCTGACCTCACAAATGCGCTTCTGGAAGAATGGTTAAACATTCTCATAGACACACTCCTAAACTTTGTGGACAGCCTTCCCAGAAGAGTTGAAGCTGTTATAGCTGCAAAGGGTGGGCCAACTCAATATTGAACCCTACGGACTAATGCCTTGTACACACGATCGGACATTCCGACAACAAAATTCATTTGTTTTTTTCCAAAAGATTTTGTGCCAAACGTGTATTAACATTTCAAAAATTAGCTTTTTTGTGAACTTGGAAAAAATGAATGAAATTACCCTCTGACCTGTTGCTGCCAGACACCAGAAATAATGGCAAAAACGGTAATCACCATGAACTCTGCCAGACACAAGACATCACCGCTTCCCCAGTACAAAAACGCTTCAAACAGGCGTGGGCACCCTAAAGGAGCACTCCAGGTAGAGGAGATCTTTTTATTTCAATGGTCAGAATAAATGAATATTCTGGCCAATGAAATAGCCAAGAACAAAAACTGAATATATAGCAGCTTACAGATGTGGTGACTATCTTCTGTAAACTACTAATTCTCCCGCACTCACATAACGGAGATGAAGAGAAGTAGTCCTGTCCTTTGGAAAAAAACATGACCCCTTCTAAGATACAATGCAGTGGGTGAGTGTTGTCACCCTAGGACAGGAAGTATGTCATTTGTATTAAAATAAAGGGAGAAGTATTGTGACCACCATGTCTAGGGATGGTTAAGCTGAAGTATATTACATTTTTGGGGATTTTAGATACATGTTATGTTTAGATACATGTTATGGATATTTTTTCACAATTACATTAGAGCCTATATACATATTCAATACCTGTGGGATCCCTGTGGAAGTGGACAATCACCGTAATAGTTTCCACTTCCAATTCGCCGCTATCCTCTAGGTCCCACACAGATTATAGTGAACACCGGGAGTCGATCACTCAGCACAGACGCCATTTACAAATTGCCGCTATTAACCCTTTCTTCGGCCGCTAGCGGGGGTTAAAAGCACCCTGATATCGGGTGAAAAGCTCTTACCGAAGCCACACACTTGAAATTGTAGAAAGAATGCATATACATATGACGCACTATGCGAGAAGAGGTTGGAGCCATTTCAGAACCTTGTCACTGGGAGCAACTGGTTACCCTCAACTAGATTATCAGTTTAGCAAACATTTTTCATTCACATTTTTATGACATTCCTTCCGCGAAGGGATATCATAAAAATGTGAATGAAAAATAGCTTTCCTTTAATGGGAACTTCCACACTTTGTGAACCACAGCTCCTTACACACACACACACACACACACACTTGTGGAGTAAGGCTTCATGTACACTGCAGCTATGAAATGTCCATTTTACAGGAATTTGACGGGTTTTTTTTGTTTTGTTTTTATGCCCCTCTATGTTAGCCTATGGGATTTTGGTGGTATTTGATAACTCCTGGGTTTTTCTATTTTTTCCTAAAAATAAACAAAATTTTGAAAAAATAAGTTTTTCTTAGTTTCTGTCAGTAAATTTTGTAAATAAGTAATTTTTCTCCTACACTGATGAGGCTGCACAGATGGGAACTGATGGGCACTGATGAGGAAGCACTTATGGGCACTGATTAGGAGGCAAGAATATGCTGCACTTATGGTCACTGATAGGTGGCACTGATGGGTGGCACTGGTGGGCACAGATAGGCAGCATGGATAGGCGGCACTGATGGGCATTGATGGACATCAGTGATAAGCATTGATGGGCAGCAGTGATGGGCATTGATGGGCAGCACTGATAGCCAGCACTGATTGGCATAATTATTGGCCACTGATTGTTGGCACATGTGGGCACTGATGGTCACTTAATTGTACATACCTAGCTGTCCCCTGTGAGGAGATGTCGCCGATCAGCTCTCCTCTCCTCACACTCTTGACAGTGTGAGGCGAGGAGTGCCAATTACTGACATCTCCGTGTTTACATGTGACCAGCTGTGATTGGACACAGTCGATCACATGGTTAAAGAGCTGTGGCTCTTAACACAGATTGGGGTCGCGCAGTGTCCTAGCAACACGGCACGGCTGCGATCGTCGCGCTGCGCATCCCTGGGGGCATGCAATAGCAGTCGTCCTAGGAGGCCATCGTATGACGACCACCCAGAATGAGAGCTGCACCGCCCAGCCATCATTTGACAGAGGGCGGGTGGCAAGTGGTTAAAGTTATTGTAAACAATCACTTGTAAAACAACCCATTCAGTTTAAAATAGAAATTAAATGAAAGCCCAAAATGTTTGTATAGATCTAAAAAGAAAAAAAAATTATAAATACCTTTTTCCCCTTTTTTATAAGTGATCACATTCTCTCTGTTCTCAGCTGCATAAGAGCTGGGGGAGGAGAAGTAACAGCACTCTGAGCTTCTTCCTGAATGGCTGTGCAGGAAGACATGTCAGGACAAGTCTGATCATTGGAGGAGGGCAGGCTGAGTTCCCATCATAGCTAGAGAACTGACCACTGTGTGCTCTCCAGCCTAGTGTGGTCAGTTTTTGATAGGAAAGCAGGTGGACTGGCAAGAACACCAGGGATTTCAACCCCTTACCACGTGATCAGCTGTCAGCCAATGAGCTGATCACGTGATGTTAACACAGCTGGTAATCGGCTATTTAAAAAAAAAAAAAAGCTGATCACCAGCGGCAGTGAGTGGGACATCAGTCCTGATCACTGCGATGTGCCCCAGCTGTGCCCCCTACAAGTGCCGCCTACCAGTGCCCACCAGCGCCACCTGTCAGTGCCCACAGTGTCACCTGTCAGCGTCCACAATGCCATCTGTCAGTGGCCACAGTACCACCTATCAGTGCCCACAATCAGTGCCTGGACAGTGCTGCTGCACATCAGTGCCATCTATCAGTGCCCATCAGTGTCAACTACCAGTACCCATCAGTGCCACCTATCAGTGCCATCTATCAGTGCCCATCCGTGCCACCCACCTGTGCCACCCACCTGTGCCACCCATCAGGGCCCATCAGTGCCATCTTATCAGTGGCCATCACTGCTGCCTTATCTGTGCCCATCAGTACCGACTTATCTGTCCCCATCAGTGCTACCTTATCTGTGCCTATCAGTGCTACCTTAACTGTGCCTATTAGTGCCCACTAGTGCCGCCTCATCGGCGCATATCAATGAAGTAGAAAAATTACCTGTTTGCAAAATTTTATAACAAACTATTAAACATGATTTTTTTTTTCAAAATTTTTCCATCTTTTTTTGTTTGTTTAGCAAAAAATAAAAACCCCAGCTGTGATTAAATACCACCAAAAGAAAGCTCTATTTGTGGAGAAAAAAAAATGATAAAAATGTCATTTGGGTACAGTGTTGTATAACTGCACAATTGTCATTCAAAATGCGTCAGTGACGAAAGCTGAAAATTGGTCTGGGCAGGAGGGGGGTTTAAGTGCCCAGTAAGCAAGTGGTTAAACAACAAACCTTTCATAGTTACCTGTTTTGTTCAGAGCAGCCCTGATCCTCTGGGGTCCCCTGCTGGCACTCCTGGCTCCTCCTACCTTTTGAGTGCCCACTAGCAGGCCGCTTGTTAGTTGTGCATTCATGTAGGCTTGATCCTAAGCCACACTGTGTGCATCTATTGATACAAACAGTGCGGCTCGCCCAACTCCCTACTCCCTCATCGCTGGTTCCCTCGCCAATTGCTCCGAGTGATCTCACAGAGTGCAGTCAGTAGGGAAAAAGAGAGAGAACAAAGCCTATGCAATCAGGCAAAGCTCTGGATTGAGATTGGTAAAGGTAACAACCTTTACAGCTACGATACACAAAGTTTTTAGCAGCAGTTTTTAACTTTTCTGCACTAAAATACTGAAAGATCATTTTTGATTGGCTCCTTTGGGGTACATCACTGTGCTGTGGTAGAAGTTAAAGTGATTGCAAAGGCAGAAGGTTTTTTATCTTAGAGCATTCTATGCAGTAAGATAAAAATCCTTCTGTGTGCCGCAGCCCCCCTAATAATTACCTGAGCCCTATCTAGATCCAGCGATGTTGCACGAGAGACTCGGCTGTCCGTGACTCTCCCTCCTGATTGGCTGAGACACACAGCGGCCGCCATTGCCTCATGATGCTGTCAATTGAAGTCGGTGAGTCAACAAGGAGAGAGAAAGGGGCGGGACGAGTTGCAGCTCTATGTCTGAATGGGCACACAGAGCAGCGGCTCGGCTCAGGTGCCCCCACAACAAGCTGCTTGCTGTGGGCGCACTCAGTGGGAGGGAGGGGCCAAGAGCGAGCGCTACAGAGGGACCTGAGAAAAAGAGGATCTGGGCTGCTGTGCAAAACCACTGCACAGAGCAGGTAGGTATAACATGTTTGTTATTTTTAAACAACAAAAACAAGACTTTAGTATCACTTTAAGCTTCTTGCTAGTTTATTTTTTCAAAAGAATGTAGATGTAAACTACAATTTCATATAAGCTTTAATATTTTATTGTCATTTCAGGAGTCATTTTCAATGTTTTTAAACCTGCAGCTTTCATTATAATAATTACATAATCCCTGGCGATCTTACCATGAAGGTCTTTGTTCAGGCACTTCTTGTTATAAGGTGACAACGCTCAGTCCCTGTCTACCAATTGTGCTCTTGGGGCACCCTGTAACATGGGCTTCTGATACAGACTACAATCCATTCATTTTGAATGGCACCTCAATGCACTAAGCTGGCAACACACCTGTGGTGTAGCTTTCTGCACTGCATGGTAGTACATTCCAGTGCACTGCATCACCGAAAATGCACATCAGCAAATGACAGAATGCACAATAATGATTGGCTACGGTCAATTTTTTATGCTGGCCCTGGACAGGGAGGGGATTTACTAAAACTGGTGCACACTGGTGCAATTGTGCAAAATAACAAATTAGCTTCAGGCTGGGTTCACACCAGTGCAAATTTGTTTATCCGCATCCAATTCGTATGTCAGGAGTTTGTGACTGGCTCTCTATGAAGCCGAATCACACAAGCAAAAGTTATAGCGTCTACAAACTATGGGATAGTTTACAGACTTTTTATTGTTTTTACTAGTAATGGCGACGATCAGTGATTTTTAGTGTGACTGCGACACTGCGGTGGAAAAATCTGACACTAAGTGACACTTTTTGAGGACCAGTGACACCAGTACAGTGATTAGTGCTAAAAAAAATGCACTGTCACTGTATAAATGCACTGTCACTGTATAAATGACACTGGGAGTGCTTTCTAACTATGGACTGAATGCTGACACTGGAGGCATAGCTCCCAACTGTCCCTGATTTTAAGGGACTGTCCCTGATTTGGAGCAATGTCCCTCTGTCCCTCATTTTGGTCTGATCTATTATAGATGTATATAAAATGCACTTTTTATCTATCAAAAAGTGTTTTCCAGTGCTAAACTTTTCATCTGATTTCTAAATTGCTGCATTTGTAAATTCCAAAAACCAATATAAAGGAATAGTAGTGGTAAAAAAAGCACTTGTGGGTTGAGCCAATCTTTTCATTTTTGTATAATTCTCCTTTAAGGGGGCGTGACAAGGGGTGTGTCCTATGCCTGCATACTTTTGCTGATAGGTTTCCCTCGTTCCCATCTCAAAAAGTTGGGAGGTATGTGGAGGACAACAGAGATCTGTGTTTCTACGCTTAAGGGCTGCCCTGCCGCAGTATATGTGAGTGGGGTAGTCCTTAAGTAGTTAATTAAACACACTGTAGTTAGAAGCTGGTTGGTTACTATACTGCATCAGATTCTGCATGCACCAGTTATAGTAAATACTCCCACACTGTGTGCATCCTGGGCCAGGCAGAGGCTCCAATCACATGCAACTGTTCAAAACTGGTGTCTAAGTTCCTCAATCACAGATTCTTGCTGGTATATAAGCTAATGGCCTGTACAAATGAGCCCTTAGATTGCTGGGTGTTTTTCAAAATGCAGAAAATATAAACATCTACTACTATTTATACTGACTCTGTAAAATGTTAATCCAGGGAGCATCCAACTGCCTTAGAGGGTTAGGAAAGATTTGTTTCTGTGCTGGAGCAATTTGGTCTATACTTTATAAGGATTGTTTGCCATCTTGATCAACTGCGGGTTTATAGTTCTGAGTATGCAAGTTTAATTTATTTGGTTTTGTCTTTTGGCTCAACTCAATGTGCTTTGTGCCTGTATCAACCTGTACACTATATGGCCAAAAGCATGTGGAGTGGACCCTGGGTTCGTGAAGGGTACTGTTAATACAACAGCATACAATGACAACTGTACCCTTCTGACCCTGTGGTAACAGTCTGGGGAAGGTCCTTTTTGTTCCAGCATGACTGTACCTGTATACAAAGACAGCTCCAAAAAGACAAAGTTTGGTCAGTTTGGTGTTGAGGACCTCGGGTAAGCCATGCCTTCTCATCCAACATCAGTACCCGACCTCACAAATGGGCCCAAATGCCCACAGACACTCTAAAATCTTGTGAAAAGCCTTCCTAGAAGAGTGGAGGTTGGTGTAACCACAAAGTGGGCAATTCCATATTAAAGGCCGTGTCCACCAATATAGCTAATGCTATACAAAGCAAACATGTTGATACACTTTAATCTGCCCTGTATATTACTAATTCCTTTCAGGAACAAATAAAAGGGGGATGATGGAGCAGAAGTGTCAGGTTCCTATGGTAGTGAGCCCCTGTAGAAGGCCAACTCAGGGCTCCTAAGGGTGCGGAGTCTAATCCCCAGCCTGCTTGTTCACCAGGGTCCCTGATAATGGGGATGGACTTGCATCTCCAGGTACTCCCAACTGAAAATGCGGAGACCACCCCTGTGTGCAGATTACACATGGCAGGAGACATAAGAAGATCCGGAAAAACAGCCAAGCTCAGGGCACACGGCAAGCAAAACTGGTAGACGAAGCCTGGGTCAGTACATGGAAAGTCAGACACAGACTACAAGTAATACTCGGGAAAGCAGAAGCATGGAGAAACTAGGAAGTTGCTCAGGCAATGCAAGCTACACTGAGCATGCCTATATATAGAGAAGCGGACTGGGAGGTGGACCCGGAAGTGAAAGAAGGGATAGGGATAGAAGCCAGCAACACATTAGAGTAGAACCACAGGTCCAGCAGAATGACTGCAGCAAGGAGGTAAGAATTTTGCAAGCAGTAAACTGCAGGCTAAACCACAAAGTAGAATGGAGAAGAAGTGGTATACCTATAGCCACACCAGTCCATACAGCTGCTATGGAGCCCAAGGCTGAGAAGAGGGCCCCACTATGGAGGTTGCTTTATGCCTCCATCTCAGAAGAGCTGAGATCACATGCTCAGGATCATGCTTCACAGATCTACTTTGCAAGACCCTCCATCTGTAAGTTACTTACCTTTTTTAGCTTCTTGTACCATGCCAGCTAGTGTCAACCAGCCCTTTAAAACGTTTGTATTAACTTTTAGTTGTAAATGGGTGCATAGGAGCACTAACAAATTTGTAGCAATATAAAATGTTTTCATGGTTTTACAGACTACTAAACCACAACACTTCCTGGCTGGGGTGGTAAAGGGGTAGAGAAGGGCTTCAAATTCACACCAAAGGCCCAAGATTTAAGGCTGCATTCACACCTGGGCATTTTGAATCGTGGGCAGATTTGCCGCAATTTCAAAATGCCCAGGTGTGAATGACAAATTGCATAACACACATTTCAGATGCCATTCATTTGAATGACACCTAAAACCATGGTGCAGTTTTGCTGTGATAAATCATGTTACAATCGTGGCAAACCACATCACGTGAAGCTTGTTGCCCGAAAAAAGTTCCAGAGCTTCTTTTGGGCAAAATGCTTCACTAAATGCGATTTGCTGTGATTTATCGCGCGTCAATCGTGTGCGATTTGTCATTCACACCTGGCCGTTCTGAAATCACAGACAAAATCGTGGGAAATCTGCCCACAATTCAAAACGCCTAGGTGGAAAGGCAGCCTTATACTTTATCAAAAACAAGTTGGTGCTGAAGAATGTTGCAGAGTTTACATGGGTGGCAGGGGGCTGCTAACACAGGCGATTGGGTGGTAGTTTTACACCCTTTCAAGGTTTAAAGCAGGCGGTGAGACGTGACACATCACTTTTGAAAAGCAATACACTACAGATCATTTTTTTGAGAGGGGCGCCAAAGATGGGCACATTCTGATTACTTACTTGAAGTTCCAAGGTTAACAGTGAATTCTCTGCACTGCTCCCCTTCTCCACCCAAAGCACTGGTCCCTAGTAGTGCATGGACCATGCTAACAACTCTTCTGATGCCATTCTGATTTAGGGCTCATTCATATGATCAGCGGTGATCTACACTTTTCCACTTTGGATTAACACAGGTTAACTCTGGGACACAGATAATGTGAAGATGTGATTGAGGTGTGGTAAGCTGCGGCAAAACGCAACATGGCACAATGCAACATGGCACAGCATGTCACCACACAGTAGGGCTATGCACTGCGCTGTTGTGCAGTGACAAAAAATAAGTATCACTACATGGCATTTCAAATAAAGTTAGGAAAACAAAGGTAAAGAAAAAAAAAGTAAGCAGTGCAATGCGCTAAAACATGCCGGAGTTATCACTAGCCTGCATGTTAAAGTATTGTGGTTTACTGTGTGGGCTAGTGTGAAGACACTGTGGGGGTTATTTACGAAAGGCAAATCCACCCTACACTACAAGTGCAAAGTGCACTTGAAATTGTACTGAAAGTGCACTTGGAAGTGCAGTTGCTGTATATCTGAGGGGCAGATCTGAAATGAGGGGAAGCTCTGATGATTTTATCATCCAATCATGTACAAAATGCTAAAATGCTGTTTTTTATTTTCCTTGCATGTCCCCCTCAGATCAACAGTGATTGCACTTCCAAGTGCACTTTCAGTGCAATTTCAAGTGCACTTTGCACTTGTAGTTTGCACTTGTAATGCAAAATGGATTTGCCTTTCGTAAATAACCCCCACTATTGTAACAGCTGGCATTGCCAGGTGTCACAGAGAGAGAGGTGGCTGGAGGGGGCCTATTAAAATCATGCTATGGAGCCCCAGAAATTGTAGTTACGCCCCTATGATGAAGCCATGAACAAGCTGCAGATCAGGGTGTAAAAATTGCATTTCCCTCATCTCCTGATTGTCGTGTCTTGCTGCTCAATGTCCCTGACACACCAGTGTGAGCCAACAGCTCCAGTTGGGAGTGCCCCCCCCCCCCCCAGCCTCCAGACTCTCTCTCCCTATCTGTCACTCTTCCCGCAGACTCTGTACACTGCGCTGAGGATTCGCAGAGTGTAGGCAGTAAACAGTCGGTTCTCATCTCAGCTGCCAAATTGTGTTTTTACTCAGATACATTAAAAAAAAATTCCCTGAAAAACAAGTGAAGGAAACATTGCGAAGAGGGGGAAGTGCATCATGAACAAAATGCAATATGTCAAATCATGAAACCTGCGAGTTCTAATTTATAGACATAGAAGAATTCTTTATATAGGGATGTTCACATTCCACCCCCACCGTGGAGTATTGGGTATTATTATTATGTCATAATTGAGTTTGAATTTTAAAAACACGATTGATCTTTTTTTACCCAAATATATGAAAGAGCTTAAGGTGACCAATCTTATCAGTGTGTGGTAAAGTAGATGCACAGCCAATCATCGCATAGAGGTTTTCAATGTCTTTTCAAAAGTCAGCTTTCATTAAAATAATGCCTGGTAATCCTGTCATAGAGGTCCTTCTTGGGGCACTTCCTGTTATAGTGACAAAACTCTGTCCCTGTCTCCCAACTGTGCTCCTGTGTTGTCACCCTGTCACACAGGCTTCCAATGGGGACTACAAGTGGCTGATTTAACTTTTGGCACTTTATCAGAAAACCTGTCACTGGAAATGCCATTCAGCTATTGCTGGAGTGTAGACAGAAAATTACTGCAAAGAGAGCACATGAGAGCGACGACACAAATGCACAAAAGGATCAAATAAAAGTAAAAACAGTTTTTTATAATGGCAATTATTTATGACACATAGAGCAAACGAATGGGGTTATTTACTAAAGGCAACTCCACTTTGCACTGCAAGTGCACTTGGAAGTTCAGTCGCTGTAGATCCGAGGGGGACATGCAAGGAAAATAAAAAACAGCAATTTAGCTTGCACAATTGAATGATAAAATCAGCAGAGCTTCCCCTCATTTCAGATCTTCCTCTCAGATTTAGAGCGACTGTACTTCCAAGTGCACTTGCAGTGCAAAGTGGATTTACATTTCGTAAATAACCCCCTAAGTGTCATCCATTTAGAGTCTACATCCACTTTAAATGCACATGCTTGAGTTCCATGGGCACCCTAAGGCCGGGTTCACACTGTAACCCGCTACGTATCGCACGGGATCATTGTGCATCCCTGTTGCCCGTTTCAAGGACGAATCAGGGCCGATTCTATGCCTGAATTCGGCCCTGAAAGGGAGCCAAAGACGCACAGTGCGCTCCGCAGCCGCAATGGAGATATGTGAACCAGCTCCATAGGGAGCCAGTCACATTCTCCTGCTATGCAAATTGGATGCGGAGAAAGCCGTATCTAATTCGAATAGGTGTGAACCTGGCCTCAAGGGAGGCCTTTGTAATTTTATTTATTTTTTATTAAATGGGAATCTTATTAATGGAAGAATCTTATCAGTGTGTAGTATAAGCTGTGTTTCTCTCTCTATTTTGCAATTACCGGTATATATGCACATCCAGGCAGCACCTTTTTGCTTCTCATACATGCAGTGTCCAAATGTAGGTGTCCTGTTTAGTAGTGCTGCACAATGGCTGTGTCCCATGACCCTCTTGTCTGACTGCAACTCTCCATAACTTTGTCTGTCTGACTGAAAACAACTAATTCTACAGTTTCTAATGACATGAAACACTCACAATGTTCCCAGTGGGCAGAAACTATAAGAGTTAAACCCCTTTCACACTAAGGCAGTTTTCAGGCATTTTAGTGCTACAAATAGCACCTGTAAAGCGCCTGAAAACTGCCTCCAAATGCCGCTTGAATATGAAAGCCCGAGTGCTTTTTCACTGGGGTGGTGCGCTTGCGGGACATTAGGAAAAGTCCTGCAAGCAGCATCTTTGGGGCAGTCTGAGAGCGCTGTATACAGCGTTCGCAAAACGGCCTGCCCATTGAAATGAATGGGCAGCGCTTCCAAAGCACCTGAAAAGCGAAACCCTTATAAACCACTTTGACCTACAGGTAAGCCTAGATTAAGGCTTACCTGTAGGTCCAAGAAATATCTCCTAAACCTATATGGTTTAGGAGATATTTACCTGAAGACAGCCACCGCTGTCTACGGCGCGCAGGCGCACTGTTTAAGCCGCAGATCGCGGCGATATGCCGCATATCACGGCGATATGCCGCGAGTGTCGGCTCCCGTGCGCATGCTGCTCCGGCGAATCACAGCGCCGGAGCAGCGAGAGCCACGGAGACCCACCAAGAAGATAAATGCTCGGAACTACAGGGGACAGCGGTGACTTCGCTGGCTCCTGTGTCAGGTAAGTGACACATAATGGACTACTATGAGATGCATAGTAGTCCATTATGCTTTACCTTTGCAAGGAATCAAAGAGGAAGTAAACCCATCAGGGTTTACTTCCTCTTTAACCCCTTGTTCGGCCACTAGCGGGGGCTAAAATGAGTGGCGCTTTAGCGCCAATGCAGCCATGGCTCAGTGTGCTCTGGAACAGCAGTTTTTCATGTTAAGAAACCGACCTTTTATTTTCATAAAATGAATAATAATGGAATTTGGTAATGCATGCATATTACTGATTTATGTGTGGAGATTCGACAGGTTCACTTTAAGGATTCTTACACATGGGCACCAAAAATGTTTTAGGCGTTCAGGAAGTTTTTTTTTTTTTTCAATTGCTTTTAATAGGCCTGTATACACAGGTGCGGAAGTATCAGTAAACTAGCACCATCTTTAGATCAATAGGAAAAAATACAAAGATCTGTGTTACTAGTCAGCATACATGCAAATAGGAGTCTAAAGCCCCATACACACTATCAGATTTTCTGCTGATTTTTTCCTTCAGATTTACCAAAACCATATAATATGAGGTCAAACCTTAGGCGTTTCAATGTGTATGCAATCAGGCAGGCCCTTGCACTACATGGTTTTGGTAAATCTGAAGACAAAAATCATCAGAAAATCTGATAGTGTGTATGGGGCTTTATTCGCACCTCTCTTTGAACAGCAGATTATCATATTTGAATATTTGACATGCCGGGAAAGAGAATTTTTAAGCGCATATACATGTGTAAATGCATGCACTATAAGGACCATATTCACCTGTTTTGTGCAGGAAATTTCTGCCAGGAAGATCCGGTGTTCGTACATCAGTAGGGTTGCTGATAAGGCAGTACAGCCGCACCTCCCCTAGCAGAGCCAGCTGTACCAACTTACTGCTGACACTGATGCTCCTGTTCCTCCCCTTGCACTGCTGCTGGCTTCTCCTCCTCTCCCTCCCTCTAGCTGCACTGCAGGGGGACTGGCTCAAGTACCTACTCCCCCCTGTTGTCTGGTGCCCCCCGTCTGTCCCCCTCCCCCGCAGCGCTCACGGTTTCCCTTTTCTCTCTCCTGCCAGCAGCTGCTTCAGGCACACGGGTGGAGAGCAGAGGGCTGGTAACTATGTCCTATTTACTGGCCCCTTCCTTTCCTGAATAAACACTGTGAGTGATTGGTACCGATTGCCCCTGTGTCCATTCATCATTGAAACATAGTAAACGCAGTTCACTATGCTTCTGTTTGTGAGTGAACAGGAAGCCTCAGAATGCTTCCTATTGATTAATCTCCTTCAGCTGAGGCTGCAGAGAAAGGGACTGATGCATCTGTGTCCTCATACATTTCTCAGCCTCTAACTACTAGTGGAGTCAGATCAACATTCGTTGTTTTGAGAAAATTCGAAGGAGCAAGATGGAACATTTTTCATGACGAATTTACAACGGTGTATGTACTTTTCATTCAGGAAAGTCCATTCATTCATCAAATGCTAGAAGCAAACAAAATTCCGAACATTTGTCAAGTCATTGAATGTGCTGAGAATTTTCTTACATCTACTAGTGTGTGGCCAACTTTAGTTTATACACCAGACTAATTGCCTGCAAGAGGGAAATCTGCCTTTCTGTTTATTGTCTGTGATTGCCAATGCAGGATGGTGAGATTAACACTCTGATGAGCTTGACAGCCATTCAGTACCCATGAGTGCTGCAAAGAGCATCATTGTGGGCACAATAGAGTCTAAAAGTGTGCGCTACAGCAATAGGAACATGCATCTGAGCAAACCTTTGTAATAAAAGGAAGGAGAAGAAAAGGTATTGGGACACATTCACTTCTTTGTGGTGTGTTCACATGTGTTGCAAGGCAGTCTGTTGAAAATAAATGGGCTTCCAATGCACCCCAACAAGGGAAAAATGGTACATGACCCTTATTTTATAACACAAAGCTCTGCAATATGTTGTGCTGTTCTACAATACAGGTACAATGCCTTAGTACGTTAGGTTCCAATTCAAATAAATGGCACCAGAGAGCAGTAACGCACATTATAAACACGTTAAAGTAGATTTTTAACCTAACTGGCTGACATTTCGTTTGCTATGTGCATGGAGTATCACAAACATTTGCCTTTTTTTTTCCCATGTTTTCTTTTTTCACACTTTGTTACACCTCAGTCCTGCTAATCCTCTGCCGCTGCTTTCAGTCACTTCCTGCCTACATGCACTCCAGTGACGGCTGCATGGCATTTCTCAGGGTGGGTTTCCTGATAGTGACAACAGTGGCCTATGTCTGTGTAATGTTTTGCTGAAGTGTATATTTGTGATCTCTCCATCAGAAGGCCATGTCACAAGATGACAACATAGATGCTTGATTGAGAGATAAGGACAGAGTGTGGTCATCCTATAAAAGGAAGTTCCTGAACAAAGCCTTCTTGGCAGGATAACTGGAGATTTAAATTAGTACTAAATGCAAATGGGTAGTGTAAGGAAGGGTTATAACCCCTGACATTTTTTGCCATCTGTGTCCCACTAGAGAGAGTTCCCTATACTTTCTGTCCCGTAGCCAAAACAGGAAGTGAGAAGAAATCTCTGCAATGTAGGAAATTCCATGGTTGTCACCAGAGTCACCAGAACTAATGTCCCCATTATAACATTTCCCCTTATTTCTTGTTCTGGTGACAACCCAAATTTTAGGACTTTCAGTGATAACGGTCATCAGGACAAATAGAGAGGGTGAATCTCCCTAACAGGGGCACAGACAGCAAAATAAAACTGAACAGACAGTGGTATACACACACATTTTTGATCCATGTATAACTAAAGCCACATTTTTTTTGATAGGGTGGAGAGGGATTAGAACCCCTGTCAGTTTTAAAACAGATCAGTGTTTTTGAATGCTTTAATTTTTTTTTAAATGTCGCCAGTTCAGTTTTTCTCTTCCCTATTCCTGCTCTCATAGGCTTGTGTGCCTCAATAGCACACTACTGGCTGTGGGGGCAAATGCAAAAGAGTAGGAGTGTATGGCAGCAGTGGGGAACCCAGAAGAGGTGGAAAGAGACCGCTCTGTGCAATACCATTGCAGAGAGCAAGTAAGTATAACTTATTTTAATTCAAATATAGCCTCGTACACACGATCGGATTTTCCGCAGACAAAGCACCAGACTTGTGTCTGAAGGGCGTGTGGCGTGAACTTGTCTTGCATACAAATGGTACACAATTGTCGGCCAACAAACATGAACATAGTGATGTACTACGTGGCATTTCAGCTCTTGAGCGCCTTCCTTTGGGCACCTTCTGCTAATGTTGTGTTTGGTGAGCATTGATTGCGAGCATGCCTGTTTGTACTTTGGACTTTTGTGTGACGGACTTATGTACACACGATATGAAAATCTGACAACAGACCATTGTCCACCGAAAGTTTACTAGCCTGCCATCCAATATTTGTTGGCGGAAAGTTGGACAATAATTGTCTGGTGGAGCGTACTAACAGTCAGATTTTAGCACAAAAATCTGTTATCACTCAATTCCCTGCCGAAAATCCGATCGTGTGTACAAGGCTTATAACTAAAGGCAAAACGTTTTGCTGGTGCCTCCATGGCAGCATACATATGATAGTAGCCCTGCCTACTTCCACCCACAGGACTAGTGCATAGCTATAAAAAGTTAACACCCAAACAACAGCCTGTTACCTCTTTTTGTCCTCATGGAACTCACAGCCAGTGTGAAGAGAAGAAATCCTTACCTGCCACCTTTGGTGGTTTTCCACACAGGTTCAGCCTCTCCTGTAAGCGCTGTCCCTGACCTTAGGACGCTAAATGCTCTGATAAGGCAGGGAGCCCCTTCTGTGGTTCTTTCGGGGTGAAAAATTGTGTGCTATCTAGTCCCAAATTCAGCAGTGCAGTCAGGGCTATGTTCCTCAGAAGAGCTGCCTATATCTGGAGCCTGCCTCCCAGAAGTGAGTGAATCCATTTAACTGTAACGCCACATTTTCAAGATAAGTATGTTTTCTCATTTTTTAGAATTTACCTGTGAATGGCCTCATAAATTGTGTGATACATCTCTCGGATGGGATGCAGTGTGTTCCAGTATGCATTCTAGTGGCAATTGTGGAAGAGAAAGCTAAGCGTCTACATTCAAGAGAATGATGCATTATGCTGAACAGGTGAAGTGGATAGAGCTTACATGGGGCCATTATTGGTTTGGGCAAAAACTCCCCCAGTGTCCATCTCGGAGTGGGGCAAGACTACCTGGAAGCCATTTTGGAAGTGGGCAAGGTGAGAAGTTTGCCAAGAATGGGAGGCAGGCAGAAGAGTTGAGGAATGTGGGGTTAAAGACCCAGCAGCATAGCCGCAAAGCCTGCATCAAGGGCCATTTCCTGCTGCCTAGTGAATAGATATGCCCTTACTCATGTCTCAGTGTGGCATTGTTATTATGCCTGACTAAATGTCAGTGTTCCAGCTGCCCTACACTATGAGCTCACTGCATAACAAAGATCTACACAGTTCCTATAGGTAAGGGTCATCAGACCAGGTAGGTATTTGCTGCTAACAGAGTGCATTTAGGTGCTAACTGACCTCTCCCTTGGCTAAGGAGCCTAGCCTGTCCCACTGACAGGAATATGTGTGAGAGGAGCACCAGAAATCCAGTCCAAGGTAGAGAAAATGATCTTCCATACTGCACACGCCAACACTATGGCCTGAAGAGTGTGTCAGGACCACCTTAAAAAGGCAGACAAAAGCTATCCAGCCCATTATGCTTAGCCGCAAGGAATTGCTGTGAATCCTGGCTCATTGTTCATAGCTGCAAAGGATATCTGTGGGCCTAGGTGAAGTTACCATACCCAAGGTATTGAGAATACCACAAGGTGCATTCCAATACTGTTGCTACCAACTGCATAAAGCCCCCCTCAGCAGAGGGCAGGCCAACTGCTGGCAAGGAAGAATAAAGAGGAAAGCTTGTACTTTATGTTCAGCCTAAGGCTTTGCTTTTGTTGGCCATTTTCTTAAAGGTAGGTAAGTTTACCATGAGTGGAGAAGAACCAGAGGGACAAGGTAAGAACCCAGAGCAGGCTTTAGGTAAGAAACTTGCTACAGCATTTCCTCAGTCGGAAGAAATAGCCTGCGTTGCCTTCCAGGGACAGGTTCTCTCAGTCCAGGTCAACAGCATTAGAGATGTGGCTGAAGTTGAACACTTGTCATTACTAGCGGAAGAAGGCTAGAGTACAGATTGCAAGGTCTTTTTCTCCTAACTGTTAATAAGCGTCTTTTCTCCACTTGTGGTCTCTGCATATCCTCTGAAGGTTTTCTGGGTCAAAGTTTTTCTGCCCCAATTGTGGTGGCAAACAGTTTACTATCCAAAAGCCCATGGTGGCATTATCTGTTATGCACCTTAAAGCTTTAGGCTCAATTTCCACTAGTGCGACTTTGGACACAAGTTAGCATGACAAGTCACAAGTCACATCCCATTGATTTCAATGGCACCCTTTCCAATCTATGCGATTTAGGATTGCAGCGACTTTGAAAAGGTTCCTGTACTACTTTGATGCGACTTTTGATGCAAATTTGATCCAGATACTGTAAAGTTGGATCGGGGCTGCACTCGAGGTTGCACTCTGAATCGCGTGACATTGGGGTCGCAAGAGTGGAAACATAGCTTTCAGGGGCTGGGTTCATATGCAAGTTTTCCATAGAAAAATACATCATTTGCATTGCCTCCCTCCGCCTGGGACACTTTCTGGCTTGGCGGGCATCAAAGATAAAGTTCCCATCCCTTAAGCAATTTTTGTACCTTGCTTTTGGACCTATGCACTATCATTCTGGGATCCTGCTCCCTGTCTATTGGTCAGCACCTCATGCTGGACCTAGTACTAGCTGCAATGCCTTCTTGAAATATTTTCATAGAGAGATCCTTTGATGGAGAATAATTGGTGCAGGCTCTATCAAGCAACCTGACGTGGCCCTCCAAATATTCCAGGAATAGGTTCAGAGATCACTTTGGGAATGTCTGGATGGCCATACTCGCATCTCAGGACAGAGTTCTTTTTCTCATTAATAACCTTACACACTCTAGTCTCAGATTCAACTGTTTGTACCAGGAGCGATCTGGATCTCCAATTTGTAGGAGAAGCCTAGAATCTATTGCTACACATGTGGTGATTGCTTATTTTGGTGTAAGCCTCAGGACTTTCTCCCAAATAGTTTCTTCCCTGGACAAGTCCTCTCCTGCAGCTGGGCCTAGGTTAGCATCTGTCTACTCAAACAGGACATCCTTATTCAGTAGGGGTGCAACGGATCAAAAAACTCACGGATCGGATCATTTTTCAGATCAGCAAATAATAATTGAATTTGCAAAAACCTGTGAAAATGCCACCACAATATAGTCCCCACTGCAATATACATCTCCCCCACTGTTATATCCACGTCATCTCCCCCAATGTAATATTGGCTGAGCATGGATGGGTATGGCTGGGTATTGGCAGGGTAAATATTGTCAGGGTATTGCAGAATATTGGCAGGATAAGTATTGTCAGGGTATTGCAAAGTATTGGCAGGGTATTGCAGATTATTGCTGGGTATTGTAGAGTATTGGCAGGGTAAGTATTGCAGAGTATTGGCAGGGTAAGTATTGCAGAGTATTGGCAGGGTAAGTATTGCAGAGTATTGGCAGGGTAAGTATTGCAGAGTATTGGCAGGGTATGTATTGCAGAGTATTGTCAGGGTATGTATTGCAGAGTATTGGCAGGGTATGTATTGGCAGGGTATGTATTGCAGAGTATTGGCAGGGTATGTATTGCAGAGTATTGGCAAGGTATGTATTGCAGGGTATTGCTGGGATGGCTGTGGCTGCCATCCGATTTCTCCCCTCCATTGTACAGATCAGTACAGAGAGGGGAGAGAGGAACCGGGTTTGTTTACAGGTGATCGCTCTGTCATGGAGCAATCACATTGTAAACACCGATGGGTGTACCAAGATGGGTCGCCGCTCCGGAACTAGGCCGAAACCGTGGAGCGCTCCACGGATTGCGGCGTGTGCCGATCCGAGCGGGGTGACCCGTTCGGATCGCGGATCGGTGCCGATCCATTGCACCTCTATTATTCAGTTCCTTGATCTGAATCCAGTTCACCCAAAGGAAGTTTCTGTCTCTTGGTTGGATGTGGTCAGGATGGAAATTTTATCTCTCAGTCTTTACTTTCCTCTTTTGTATTTAAAGATGGATCCTGTACTGATGCTTTGATTTCTTGCTCCATCGTGTCAAGTCGACTCAGCAGACCATCAACCAACTCCATGGTCTAGGGTTCAGGGTTCTAGGGTTGAGGTTCCAGAGGTTCCATCCTGTACTGACAAGATGCACTCTAATCTGTGAGTGTACCCTGACCTTTTGGCTACAGACTGTAGTGGATCTGATAAAATGACTGTATTATGTCTCCCTCTCTATCTCTAATATTATTATTTTCTCCCTCTTGTTGTGATATCCTCCCCCCCCCCACCATGTAAGAAAGATGGAGACCATATCGTGGAATGCAGTCAGCCCCTGGAGACATATGTTGGAACAGGAAGAGGATAATATACAGGAGACCTGGGGGTCCCCAAGGAATTCTCTTAATTTACAGGAATTTTCTCTCAATTCCTGTTTGGCTATGGGACAGGAAGTGAAGGGAAAAATCTCCCCTATGGGACACACATCGCAAAAAATATCTGATGGCAGTTATAACCTTCCTTTGCTCTATCCAAAGTAAAAAAAACTTTGCCTATAGTTCTACATAAAAAAATAAAAAAAATTAAGGTTAACAACCAATTTAACCACTTTCAGACCGGACCATTTTGCTGGTAAATGACCAGAGGTCTTTTTACACTTTGGCACTGCGCTGCTTTAACTGGTAATTGCGCGGTCATGCAATATTGTACCCAAACAAAATTTGCGTCCTTTTCTTCCCACAAATAGAGCTTTCTTTTGATGGTATTTGATTGCCTCTGCGATTTTTATTTTTTGCGATATAAACGTAAAAAGACCGCAAATTTTGAAAAAAAATGATATTTTCTACTTTTTGTTATTAGAAAAATCCAATAAACTCAATTTTAGTCATACATTTAGGCCAAAATGTATTCAGCCACATGTCTTTGGTAAAAAAAAAGTCAATAATTGTATATTTATTGGTTTGCGCAAAAGTTGTCACATCTACAAACTAAGGTACGTTTTCTGGAATTTACGCAGCTTTTAGTTTACGACTGCCTATCTCATTTCTTGAGGTGCTAAAATGGCAGGGCAGTACAAAACCCCCCCAAATGACCCCATTTTGGAAAGTAGACCCCCTAAGGAAATTGATAAGAGGCATGTTGAGCCCATTGAATATTTTATTTTTTTGCCTCAAGCGATTGAATAATGACAAAAAAAAAATTTTTTTTTTTTTTTTACACAAAGTTGTCACTAAATGATATATTGCTCACACATGCTATGGGCGTATGTGAAATGACACCCCAAAATAAATTCTGCTGCTTCTCCTGAGTACGGGGATACCACATATGTGGGACTTTTTGGGAGCCTAGCCGCGTACGGGGCCCCGAAAACCAAGCACCGCCTTCAGGCTTTCTAAGGGCGTAAATTTTTGAGTTCACTTCTCACTACCTATTACAGTTTTGAAGGCCATAAAATGCCAAGATGGCACAAAACCCCCACAAATGACCCCATTTTAGAAAGTAGACACCCCAAGCTATTTGCTGAGAGGCATGTTGAGTTCATGGAATATTTTATATTTTGCCACAAGTTGCGGGAAAATTACAAACTTTTTTTTTTTTTTTTTTTTTTTCACAAAGTTGTCACTAAATGATATATTGCTCACACATGCCATGGGCATATGTGAAATGACACCCCAAAATAAATTCTGCTGCTTCTCCTGAGTACGGGGATACCACATATGTGGGACTTTTTGGGAGCCTAGCCGCGTACGGGGCCCCGAAAACCAAGCACCGCCTTCAGGCTTTCTAAGGGCGTAAATATTTGACTTCACTCCTCACTACCTATTACAGTTTTGAAGGCCATAAAATGCCAAGATGGCACAAAACCCCCACAAATGACCCCATTTTAGAAAGTAGACACCCCAAGCTATTTGCTGAGAGGCATGTTGAGTCCATGGAATATTTTATATTTTGCCACAAGTTGCGGGAAAATTACAAACTTTTTTTTTTTTTTTTTTTTTTCACAAAGTTGTCACTAAATGATATATTGCTCACGCATGCCATGGGCATATGTGAAATGACACCCCAAAATAAATTCTGCTGCTTCTCCTGAGTACGGGGATACCACATATGTGGGACTTTTTGGGAGCCTAGCCGCGTACGGGGCCCCGAAAACCAAGCACCGCCTTCAGGCTTTCTAAGGGCGTTACAGTTTTGAAGGCCATAAAATGCCAAGATGGCACAAACCCCCCCCAAATGACCCCATTTTGGAAAGTAGACACCCCTAAATTTAGGGGTACACTAGTGAGACTAGGTAATAAATGGCGGGTGCCCTGAAACTATAAAAAAATAACTAACCAACCAGCGTCACCTGTAACAGTTATATGGTGATCACTGGTGAAAGGGTTAACTAGGGGGCAATCAGGGGGCTTTATGCGGTAGTATATGGGGGTCCCTGGCGCTATAAAAAGCTGCGGCGAACCTAAATACCTACTTGCCTAACTAGCGTCACCTGTGACACTAATACAGCGATCAGAAAAACGATCGCTTATTAGGCTGGGTTCACACTGGAGCGATGCGGGAACGCCACGAATGCGCGGCGGGTTCCCGCATCGCATGCCTCCCGGCGGCAGTTCACACTGCCCTATGCGAACTGCTGGGAGTGTCAGTGAAATGTTACTGACACCCCCAGATCAGTTCGCATATCGCAGTGCGATCTGCAAACTCGGATCGCATGGTGTGAACACCCATGCGATCCGATTCTGCTGCGGGCCAAAAAAAGGGTCCCGTGCGAATTTGCGGCGGGTGCGGCGGGTGTGGCGGGTGCGGCGAATGGCTGAACTCGAATCGCACAGAGATCGGATGTGATTTGCACTGCAGTGCGAATCACATCCGTTCTCAAACCGCTGCAATCTGAACCCAGCCTTAGTGACACTGGCGACGGGGGGTGATCACGGGGTTAAACCTTTATTGGGGGGGTTAGGGGGGTACCTTAGAACTAAAGGGGGCTAACCCTAACTGCCCTAACAGTTATTAGTCACAAATGACACCCGCCGGGTGATCAGGGGGTTAAACCTTTATTAGGTAATAAATGGCGGGTGCCCTGAAACTATAAAAAAATAACTAACCAACCAGCGTCACCTGTAACAGTTATATGGTGATCACTGGTGAAAGGGTTAACTAGGGGGCAATCAGGGGGCTTTATGCGGTAGTATATGGGGGTCCCTGGCGCTATAAAAAGCTGCGGCGAACCTAAATACCTACCTGCCTAACTAGCGTCACCTGGGACACTAATACGGCGATCAGAAAAATGATCGCTTATTAGGCTGGGTTCACACTGGAGCGATGCGGAAACGCCGCGAATCCGCGGCGGGTTCCCGCATCGCATGCCTCCCGGCGGCAGTTCACACTGCCCTATGCGAACTGCTGGGAGTGTCAGTGAAATGTTACTGACACCCCCAGATCAGTTCGCATATCGCAGTGCGATCTGCAAACTCGGATCGCATGGTGTGAACACCCATGCGATCCGATTCTGCTGCGGGCCAAAAAAAGGGTCCCGTGCGAATTTGCGGCGGGTGCGGCGGGTGTGGCGGGTGCGGCGGGTGCGGCGAATGGCTGAACTCGAATCGCACAGAGATCGGATGTGATTTGCACTGCAGTGCGGTGCGAATCACATTCGTTCTCATAAACCGCTGCAATGTGAACCCAGCCTTAGTGACACTGGCGACGGGGGGTGATCACGGGGTTAAACCTTTATTGGGGGGGTTAGGGGGGTACATTAGAACTAAAGGGGGCTAACTCTAACTGCCCTAACAGTTATTACAGTCACAAATGACACCAATGCAAAAAAAAAAAAAAAAAAAAAAAAATGACATTGGTGTCACTGTGACTGGGGGGCAGGGGTAATTGGGGGGGTGATCGGGGGGTAAAGGGGGGGTGTGAGTGTGCCTGGCATGTTCTACTGTGTGTGGGATGTGTTGGTGCAACTCACTGATCCGCTCTCCTCCGTGTCGGAACGAAAAATACCGACACGGAGGAGAGAATACATCACTTCCTCTCCTGTGTTTACATTACAGGAGAGGAAGTGATGTCACCGGGGATTTCTATTCGTCGGGAGCGATCGCGAGGGGGTGGCCATGAATGAATGGCCGTCCCCTCGTCCGGGATCGCTCCCGAACGAAAACCGACCGCCGCAGGCACCGGGCGGGGGCCCGATCGGGCCCCCGACCCGCGGGAGGCAAATCACGTACATGTACGTGCTTATGCCTGCCCGTGCCATTCTGCCGACGTACATCGGCGTTAGGCGGTCGGCAAGTGGTTAAAGTGGATTTCTGCCCATTTAAAATCAGCTGCTACAAAATACGGGTGCAGGAAGCCTCACTTCTCTCCGCGGCAACGGCATTATAACTGTGGGCATCCAGCTGTGGCTTCCTAGCCGGGCACACACTGTGCATGCGTGAGCTGCGAATGGCCAGGCAATCTTCTGGGACCTGTGTTATGTCCCAGAAGATTGGAGGGAGGGTGGAGAGGTGAACTTCCTTCCAGTGCCGCGGCGCTAGGGGAGGAAGTGGGAGCTGGGTGCCTGTAAAAACAGGGTACCCCCCCCCCCAAAAGAAAACGACAAATGTGGCATGTCAGGTGGTCACCAGTACTTAAAGTCGAAGTTCCATTTTTGGGTGGAACTACACTTTAAGGATAGATGGAGCCTTGTGGGCAGAGTCAGCCCCTGGCTTCTTATGTCTAGGTTATTCCAACAGTGAGAGCTTCCTGCCATAATTGCCAGCTTTGGTCCTGTCCTCCTGGGAGTTTTGAAGGTTATGGACTACCTTTATGTGTTTCAGATCATCCTTTAAAATTAATATAAATCCAGCCAGTGGCGTAACTAGAACCTTCAGGGCCCCGATGCAAGAAACCATGAAGGGCCCCCCTGAACCCCAGCCCGTTCCCTTCCCTCTGAGTCCGGCGGTAGAACTCCAGGGCGTGGTCACAGGTATGACCTTTGTGAGTCCTGTAGTTCCACCACTGGCATCAGTAGTTTTTTTTTCACACTGGCTGGGGAGAACAGACATCGGACTGAGCGGCAATGCATGGAGCAGGAGAGGGGTAGTCTGAGGAGCCGACCGAGGACACAGGTTATGCGGGGAATGCACAACTAAAGAGCAGCCAGTGCGATAGTCGAGCATGGAGCTCTGCTAGTCACCCTCCACCTCCAGCCACGCCTGTGCATGGTGCACTGGTACCCCTAGCTGCCTATGCTGCTGCCGGCCATATGTAGAGGGTGCTGCATGGGGCCCCTGCAGCACAGGGCCCAGTTGCGGTCGCAACTGCTGCACCCCCTATAGTTACGCCCCTGAATCCAGCCCAGATTGTGGGAACCCCACATAATGGGCACAGCAGGTGTGCAGACCCGGGAACTCAGCACAGGGATGGTTAGAACCCCTCAAAATGGGCACAGCAGGTGTGCAGACCCGGGATCTCACCACAGGCATAGTGGGACCTCCTCATAATGGGCACAGCGGGTGTGCAGACCCGGGATCTCAGCACAAGGATGTTGGGAACCCCTCATAATTGGCACAGCAGGTGTGCAGACCTGGGAATTCAGCACAGGGATGGTGGGAACCCCTCATATTAGGCACTGCAGGTGTGCAGACCCCAGAACACACAGGGATCTAACCATTATTTCCCTTGAAATAGAAGAGACGATCAGACATTTTTACTTTTCAGCATCCTCAAACCACTGAAATAAAAGCTCTGGGTGAACTGAACAGTAAATCACCAAACAGTAAATCCTTCTGCTACTCTAAAGGAAATGGATATAACAAATAATATGTACCTTGTTTCTGGAGCTGTATCAGCGCAACACTGATACCTTTTATAAAACATATAAGTCAGCATTTGGTAGTACAAAATTATAGTTATATAAAACCTGGGTGACTTTAGGCTTAGGCTGAGGAGACAGGTTTGGAGAGCTAGGTAGCCAGAAGACTGGATGGCCGACAACTGGCACAGCAGACAGGTAGGTGTTGGAAGCTGTTGACAGGTAAGTAGTGGGATAAATGTCTACCAGGGAGGATGGGCACAGGCTGAGGCTCTAGAAGTCAGGGTGGTGTAGAATTGTAAAAAGGGCAGTTAGCACAGCAGATGGGTGGGTAGTAGGTGGCACTAGACAGTAGAGGTGTGCGGATACACCAGAGAGTAGGGGGGTGGACAGGGTACCGCTCTCCGGATTCACCAACAGATATATTTCAGGAAAAAGAAATAAAAACTTTGTAATCAAATATACCAAACAATAACTAAGCCTGATAGGATGGTGACAATTTTCTGTTGTTACTGCCTAGCAGTGCCTACTGTATACATAGGAACAGAAGAAAAATAGGTACCATCACAAAGGTTAGATAGGTAGGGCAGGCGAAAGCAACAAATTCTTGTGGGTAGATAATAGTAGTGTATATAGTTAGAGTAGGTAGGTGGACAAACATTCAGTATAGAAAGGCCAGTGACTCCAGTGTTGAGTGAAATTGGGGTAACAGTCTGAGGGAGTAGTAGAAAGGCAACTCACAGGTCATGCGGGGAGGTAGTTTCAGAGAAGGGAGTAGATAGGAGTTCCTAGGTCTGGTGAACAGTGATTGGGGCAATTCTCTAGCAAAGGTATTGCCTTTAGTTAAGGCTTCTGGGTCCACAGTGGCACCAATCATGATAGTAGGGGATATGAGCTCCTATATGTGGAGTGGTAATGGTTTTGGTAGGGGTAAGTAGGACTCTTGGATCTGGAGGGACAATAATTATGGTAGTATGGGGTAGGAAGGTTCTCCTGGGTGTCCTTGAGTCTGGTGAGGCAGTAACATTATAGTAGGGGATAGTCAGCAGCTCCTGGGTTCAGAGAGGCAGCAATGGTAAGATGGTGGTAGGAGGTAAGTAGGGTCAGTAATTACTATAGTAGCAGGCAGGAAGGGATCCTGGGTCTGATAGTTAGGGGCTCCTGGGTCTGGAAGGGCAGTAATTACTATAATAGTAGGTAAGTGGCCCAGGGTCTGCAGGAGTAACGGTAAGGGTAGGTAGGATTCCGGGTGCAGGGTGATTAAGCTGGGGGTAGGTAGGTGCTCCTGAGTCCAGAGGGGCAGTATTTATGGTAGTAAGAGGTACGTAGGGCTCCTGGGACCTGAAAGGTAGTATTTATAGTAGTAGGGGGTAGGTAAGGGCTCCTGGGTCTGAAGGAAGGATAATTATGGTAGTAATTGATAGGTAGGGGCTTCTGGGTCTGGAAGTGCATAAATCATGGTAGGAGGGAGTAGGTAGGGGATTCTGGGTGTGAAGTGGCAGTGATTGCTGTAGTAGGGGGTAGGTAGGTGTTCCTGGATCCAGAAGGGCAGTAGGTATAACAGGAGGTAGGTAAAGGCTTCTGGGTACACAGTGACAGTACTTATGATTGTAGGGAGTAGTTAAAGGAATCCTGGGTCCTGAGGGGCCATTCTTAAAGTAAGTAGGGAGTAGCTAGGGGCTCCTGAGTTTGGAAGGCCAATAACTAAGGTAGTGGGGGGGGGGGGTAGGTAGGGGCTCCTGGGTGCAGAAAGGTAGAACAGGTGATGTGGAGAAATAAGGGCTCCTGGGTTTGGAAGGGCAGTAATTTATGGTAGTAATGGGTAGGTAGGGGTTCTTGGGTCTGAAGTGACAGCCATTACTGTAGAAGGGGGTAGGTAGGTGCTCCTAGGTCCAGAGGGGCAGTAGTTATGATAGTAGAGTTTAGGTAGGGGCTAATGCTGAGGGGCAGTACTTATGATAGTAGGGGGTCGATAGGAGCTCCTGAGTCTGGAAGGGCAGTACTTATGGTGGTAGGTAGGGGCTTTTGTGGAGCAGTGGTACTTCTGGCTGGTTGAGGGTAGATAGGTGCTCCTGGGTCTGGAGGGACAGTACTTATGGTAGTTGGGGGTAGATAGATGCTCCTGGGTCTGGAGGGACAGTACTTGTGGTATGAGGGAGTAGGTAGGGGTTCCTGGGTCTGGAGGGACAGTACTTATGGTAGTTGGGGGTAGATACGTGCTCCTGAGTCCGGGATGAGAGTACTTATGGTACAATTGAGTAGGTAGGGGCTCCTGGGTTTGGAGGGATAGTATTTATGGTAGTTGGGGGTATATATGTGCTTCTGGGTCTGGAAGGACTATCTTATGGTAGTTGGAGGTAGATACGTGCTCCTGGGTCCGGAGGGACAGTACTTATGGGAGAAGGGAGTAGGTAGGTTCTCTTGGGTCCGGAGGGACAGTACTTATGGGAGTAGGAATCATATAGGCGCTCCTGGGTTCCGAAGGCAAAGTACTTATGGTAGCGGAGAGTATGTAGGGACAGTATTTATGCGAGTAGGGAGTAGGTAGCTTCTCCTGGGTCCGGAGGGACAGTGCTTATGGGAGCAGGGAGAAGGTAGGTTCTCCTGGGTCCGGAGGGACAGTACTTATGGGAGTAGGTAGCTTATCCTGGGTCCGGAGGGACAGTACTTATGGGAGAAGGTAGGTTATCGTGGGTCCGGAGGGACAGTACTTATGGGAGTAGGAAGCAGATAGGCGCTCCTGGGTTCCGAAGGCAAAGTACTTATGGTAGCGGAGAGTAGGTAGGGGCAGTACTTATGGGAGTAGGTAGGTTCTCGTGGGTCCGGAGGGACAGTTGGAGTAAGTAGCGGAAAGGAGACTCACGTGTCGGGCGGGATGGTGGAAGGGGTCCCGGGCCCCGCACAGCCGGGCAGGAGAATGTAGAGAAGAGCCCAGCTCCCCCACATGGTGCTCCCCCCGCACAATCACGCCATGAGGGGGCGACACCGGACACCCCGACTTCTCCGGGCAGCTCCTCTTCTGCCGATCCCTCTCTGATCGCAGATTATCTCCGCACGATCCGATCCCGGATTACAGGCGACCAATCACAGCGCGAGGCCGCCCCCCCCCCCCCCCCCCCCCATACTGGAAGAGTGCGCTCTGTAGGATCACATCCTGTCACTTCACCTCAAATGTACTGCGCTCTGCTGTGTGTGTGCGACATTCTCTATATAACATTGTGTTATCTTCATCCCTCTATACACAGCACTGCTCCCCTGTACTCGGTGTGACATTGTATTACTTTATATGTCATGCTTCTCAGCCGAACTCTATTCATCTACAATGTTTCCGTTTATTATTATTATTTCCTCCATCCAGCATTCTCCCGCACGGTGCCATTCCTCAGTATCTGCACAGTCCACTCTCACCTCTGCATTTATCACACTTCCAGGTCACTTGGATAATATATTGTTTCCGATCTCAATGTATCTAAAGGCCAAACTTGTTTTGTTGTTTATAGGATGGAATGTGGAAAAACCCCTTTCATTGAGAATAAAATAATCTTATTGGGGACACCTGTTCTGGTGGTGACTGCCAAAGGGGACAGGAAGTGAAAGAAAATCACCCCCAATGGGACACAAATGAGGAAAAAAAACTCTTCCCTTCTGTATCCAAAAGGTTTTGGATTTCATATGTTCTTCAAAGTCAAACTAACTATAAAACATTTATTTTCATTTTGGATAGAGTAAAGGGGGTTCTAATCCCTATTTGGTATATTTCTGTCCTCTGTGCCCCATCAGGGTGATTTCCCTTCACTTCCTGTCCTAGAGACACAGCAGGAAGTGCCAGGAAACCCTTCCAAAGTAGGGGAATCCCCTGGATGTCACCAGAACTTGTCCCCTTTTCCTGTTCTGATGCACATATTCACCAGCACACCATAGATCCTCAATTACCTCCAAATCTTTATTGAAGAATGATCACAGAAGACATGTGATGAGATCCTGCGTGGCTCCGAAACCTTGCACTATGTCTTCTGTGATGTGATCATTCTCCAGTAAAGATTTGGACGTGATTGACGATCCGTGGTGTGCTGGCGACACATTTGATCTGTGATGTCTCCAGTTCCAGCTGGCTATTGCTGCAGCACGGGAGCGGACTGACCATTTGGCCACTCGGGCACTGCCCGGGGGCCCCATCAGGGTTGCCAGCCTCAGTGAAACCAGGGACAGTATGTAGAAATCTGTGTTTTTTTTACATCTGAATTGTCTCTTACCGACATCCTTTTGGTCTAAAAATCCTGAGATTATAGCTGTCCCACCTCTCCAGTACTATCTCAGCCAATAGAAACATGTCTGTGTAGACTGTGTGTACATGTCTGTGTATACTGTGTGTACATGTCTGTGTAGACTGTGTGTACATGTCTGTGTATACTGTGTGTACATGTATGTGTACGCTGTGTGATTGTATACTGTGTGTGTATACTGTACGTACATGTATGTGTACACTGTTTGATTGTATACTGTGTGTGTGTTTATACTGTGTGTACATGTATGTGTATACTATGTGTACATGTATGTGTATACATGTATGTTTATACTGTGTGTACATGTATGTGTATACTGTGTGTACATGTATGTGTATACTATGTGTACATGTATGTGTATACATGTATGTTTATACTGTGTGTACATGTATGTGTATACTATGTGTACATGTATGTGTATACATGTATGTTTATACTGTGTGTACATGTATGTGTATACTGTGTGTACATGTATGTGTACGCTGTGTGATTGTATACTGTGTGTGTGTATACTGTAATCTAATATTGCCGGGGGGGGAGGGGGGGCCATGAGTTGTCAGTCCACCCCTGCTGAATCTCCCTAACAAAAAATGTCTGTTTGATCCTGTCTTCTCTGAACCTCCCCTTCTTTTACTATCCCCAATTCATCTGCTGATAGAAAATAGCCTCAGGGGTACTCCGCATATGCTCAGTTTGGTGTGTATTGCTAGATAGTTTTTTTTTGTTTTTTTTTCTTGGGAAGGTGCATGTGATTGGCTCAGGTAAACAGGACAAAGAGATGGTGAATCTCTCTAACACAGCACAATAAAAACCTGACAGGGGTTCTAATCTCTCTCTACTCTGTACAGAACTAGAATAAATATTTTGCCTTTAGTTGTACTTTATTTTTTGATGAATAGATAGATGACTCTATGTATGTCCCCCAGAAGAAATCACAGCTATTTGTATCTGATCTGTAGAATGAAGATGCTGAAACAGTTAAAGCAGAAATAAAGTCCGTTATAAAAATGTTTTTTTTTAAAGCCCCCAGTTGGGTTATGTCATAATGTACTAGTATGCACATTATGGCAGACTTACCTGCCATATGGTGTCCTCCAGTGCGGCGCTGGGACCAATTCAGAGGGCCCCCTGCGCTTCCATCTTCGTCCGCTCTTCCTTCGGGGTCCTGTTGCCTTCATCCACTTGATAGACCAGGCGGCAATGACACCACTCCCGCGCATGCGGACGGGAGTTACACTGCGAGGGCACGGATCAGGGGCCGAACGTGGCCATAAGGCCTCATGCACACTGGATGTTTTTGGACATTTTTGCAGAAGTTGTTTTTGGCAGTAGACGTTTTTTTTTCTACAGTCATTAAACTCTCCATCATGTTATCCTATGTGTCCATGCACACAGGCTGTTATCTGCAGTTCTGGGCAGTAAAAAAACCCCAAACTAGCGGGTTCTTAGAGATGTTTTTCAGCTGTAAAAACGCTCTAAGGCTGATAAACATCAATAAACGCTCAAAAACGTTACTCATCAGCGTTTTTTTTTGTTTTTTTTAAAATGTTTTTGATCCATTGTAAAAAAAAAAAACGCTAAAAAACACAAATATGGAAAAACGCCAATAAATGCTAAAAAAAAACACTATTGCAAAAACTTTGAAAAAAAGTTGAAAAACCTACTGCAAAGCTACTGAAGTTTTTATAACGTTATTTTAACGTCCAGTGTGCATGAGGCTTTCATGTTCGTAGAGCTGCGCATGTGCGGCTCAGTTAAGATGACAGCTGACAGGCAGAAGGTTGTGAGATGTACACCAACAGACTTTGAGGGATGGGACGGCATGTTTGCTTTTATGTCAGTCAGCTAAATTTTTTTTAATTTTTTTTTATAAAAATACTTGATGGTATTTCACTATTGTGAGTTCCGTTTCTCCTTGAAGTGCTTATATGGATTTTTATCTGTGAGATCGGCTTGCACTGTCTGTGATGCTTAGCATGGCAGCTGCCCCGTGGATAGATGCTGATGCTCTGTATTACCTTCTGATCTGGGGGGGCAAAATTATGGGGGAGCTTCTGTCTTTAGGTGCGAGGCATGGAAGAATTCAGCTTTAATATTTTTTCACACAAATGGACTTAAGTTTTTGCACAGTTGGTGTTTATATAAATGAATTGAATGTACACTTATGAAATATTGGTTTTAGAACGTATTGTAGGGTGTATATACTGGCAGTATTATGTTCACTTTTGTTTAGATATATGTATATAGGGAAATTATTAGTAATTCATTGTCTGAATTATCAGATGTTCACATCAATGGAGGATAATAAATTACATACTCAAATATATAAATGTTTAGTTACTCACATGCATAAACACACACACTCACTTGGATATATACACAATCAGATACATGCATACACACACTCGGATATATGCACAATCAAGATACATGCATACACACACTCGTATATATACACAATCAGATACATGCATACACACACTCGTATATATACACAATCAGATACATGCATACACACACTCGTATATATACACAATCAGATACATGCATACACACACTTGGATATATACACAATCAGATACATGCATACACACACTCGTATATATACACAATCAGATACATGCATACACACACTCGTATATATACACAATCAGATACATGCATACACACACTCGTATATATACACAATCAGATACATGCATACACACACTCGTATATATACACAATCAGATACATGCATACACACACTTGGATATATACACAATCGGATACATGCATACACACACTCGGTATATACACAATCAGATACATGGCTACACACACTCAGATATATATACAATTAGATATATGCATACATACACTCAGATATATACAGATACATACACACTAAGATACAGACATGCACTTAGATATACACAAACAGGTATAAATACAATAGACACAACCACAACATACTGTTAGATGAATACATACATATGTAGCCTGGTAATGGGCTGCCAGCTTCATTCACAACACTGATGCCCTGGGATTGCGAGTCAGGGCCACATCAGAGGGCCACTGGTTGGCCACCACCACAGTAAAGCATGCTTGTTATACTCACTGTGGAACCTAAGGCGTTAATTCTGCGCATTGTTTAAAAAGGCTGTTTGATCCTGTCTTCTCTGATCCTCCCCTTTTACTGTCCCCAATCCGTCTGCTGATAGAAAAGAGCCTTGGGGGCATTCTGCTCATGCTTAGTTTGGTGTATGTTGCTAGAGTTTTTTTTTTCCTTGGGAAGGTGCAGAGGGTCGAGGGTCTCGCAGCCTCATAGGACAGGCAGAGGAGAATGAAAACTCCTACAAGTTTTAACCAGTGCTTGGCTGGACACTGATAGAAGTCACAAGGTTATACTGCTGAATGCTGATGACAAAAAGGTATTTAGCCGTTTATATTAACTAAAATAATAGTATTTCCATGTTCTGTGTACTGTGGGAGACCAGATATCGGGAATGCAGAGTCCTGGGTTTAGTAACACTCATGACCGGAAAAGGTCTGCCGATTGGCTCCCAGGTGGTGCTCTTGGCCAATGGCTGAGAGCACTGAGTGTTCTGGCAGGAGGGGTTGTCAGAACACAATAGCAAAGCAGGGGAAATCACTGTACTAAAATCGCAATGTTAGTACAGTGCCTCCGACCTGAGCTGTCAGGTTTTTTTTTTTTCCGTTCAACCAAAAAAAATAGTAGTGTGTACCAGGCTTTACTCTGAAAAATACAAGTCTCAGCAGTTTCCCCATCAATGACTCCTTGCTTTATTGAAATGTGTCTCCCTTTTATAAAGGCCAAGTCTATGAAGTTCCCCCTACCACTAACTAAGGCAAAAACTTTTTTTTGTTAAGCTTGGAATATGATATTTAAACCCTTTTTTTTTGTTTTGTTTTGCGGTGTCCTTTTGCTGAGATTTCCAGATTTCCCCTAATTTCCTATACCAGAAACACAAAAATGCTGGATTCTCCGTGAATATTAGTTTCGGTCACAAATAGTGCGGGTAAATCTTCCCAGAGGGGACACAGACAGCAGTAAAAACTAGGGTTGCACCAATCCCTTTTTTTTTTATTTTTTACGAGTACTGATACTTTTGGTCAAGTATTCGCCGATACTGAGTACCAATACCTTTGCAGTGCGATTTGAGCCCATACAAAATGAATGGGCTCAAATCGTACTGCAAAGAATGACATGTGATTTGAACAGGAATGCAGGGCAATTCCTGTCCAAATTACATGCAGTTTCCCGCACCGCTCCTGTGTGAACGCAGGCTGAAGTCACTATGACAAGCCTGGGTTCACACAATAGCGGTAGGGGAAACGCATGCGATTCTTTGCAGTGCAATTTGAGGCCATTCATTTCGCATTGGCTCAAATCGCACCACAAAAGTATCCTGAGAGTGCTCATGAAAATGCCCAGTATCAGCACCGATACCGGTATTGGGATTGGTGTAACACTAGTAGAAACCTAACTGGGGTTGCAAGCCTTCACTTTATTCAAAATAAAAAAGGTTTTAGCTGCAGTGTAATTACCAGTACCTTTAAATTATGCGGCAATGTTTCCCCAAAGATCTCTCCTGTTTTTAAGGTCAGCTTCGCAGCTGAGCATTGTGATTTGAGTGTTGTCAGAACACACCGCAGTGCCCAGTGTCCCTGCAGAACCCAGTCAGAATATTGGTATTTTCCTGCTGCTATGAAACTACAAGTCTCAGCATGTCCTGCCTGGTTACTAGACACACAAGTCTCAGCAAGAATTGGTCTACTGTAACCTAATTGGAGTTAGGGATGATGGATCAGGGCTGGACTCTGCGTTCTTCTAATCTAGGACAAATATATATAAATATAGATAGAGCAGGTGCAACTTAAATCACACAGTGTACACCCCCTGCTTAGACATCTATCTCTATCAGTAAGCTATTTCTACAGTTATAGATGAACACCAGGCACACACAAAAACAAATATGTAAGTATATTCCTCAATAGCCACAAGGATGGAAATCCACTTTATGTTCACCTTTGCAAACCCAGATATCACCTTGTAAAAGTATCAATTACATCATCGCTGGGCAGTACATGAGCAGAGCTGTGGGAGGGGCCCAGCAGGCCCCAACTTCTACAGGCTGCCTGCAGAAAACTAAAAGAGGGGCAGAGACAAGACCAGTCAACCTGTACAAGGAGAGAGCAGCAGTTACACAGGTCCAGCCACACCTGTGGGATCCCTATGGAAGCTGAAAATTGCTGTAGTAGTCATTGCTACTATAGTGGTCCCCACTAGTTTCCAGATTCTGGCAAGGTTGCCAAGCATTAGTAAATTTAATGATAGTTTGGAAAAATCATATTTTTTCTCTTAATAAATAATAGGGGCTGGTAATTTGTCATGCTGTGTTGACTTAAAGAGGAGGTCCGTTTAAAAAAAAAAAAAAAAAAAAGTCAGCAGCTGCAAACACTGCAGCTGCTGACTTAATAAACACACTCACCTGTCCAGGGCGCCCGCGATGTCGGCCGCCCGAGGCCGACCCGTCCCTCGGCTCTCGGGTCTCGGCGCCGCCATTCCCTCTAAGGGAAACAGGCAGTGGAGCTTTATGGCTTCACTGCCCGTTTCCTACTGCGCATGCGCGAGTCCCGCAGCTACTGCGCATGCGCGAGTCCCGCAGCGCTTTCTGAATGGGACGCGCTGTGTTCTGGAACACACAGTTCCCAGAACACAGCGCGACCCATTACCCAGAAGACGCCGCGACGAAGAGAGAAGACAGAAGATCTCCGCGGAGGCGGAAGAGGAAGATTAGGAGAAAGTGCCTAGCAACAGGCATTTCTGGTAAGTAAAAAAAAAAATTTTTTTTCATTTTATTTTTTTTATATTTTTTTGTAATTTTTAATATTTTTTTGTTTTCAGGGTGGCCCTCCACTTTAAAGTGGCGTTGCACATAAAAAAAAAAAAATTCACCAAAATTCCTAAGAAAAAATAAAAAAAAATTTGGATTTTTTTTTTAACTCACCTCTAAATGCCTCCTTCGTAGTCTGCCTCCTTCAGTGCCTGGGCTCCTGACGTCACTTCCTCTCGGTGCAGGAAGGGCTCAGCTCTGCCCACTCCCTCCTGTCAGTCATCTGGGACACGTGACAGGTCCCAGATGACTGCGCGGCCAATCACGCCGCTTGCACATGCGCAGGAGAAGGGACCTCACCGCTCCAGGAGCACACATGCAGGTGCTTGCGCATGCGCAGTGGGTGCCCGGCTGTATGCCCAGTTAGAATGCTGGCGCTGCCAAGTGGAGGGGGTAACAAGCGGGGATTCATTCCCCCGCATCGCTGGACCCTGGGACAGGTAAGTGTTCAATTATTAAAAGTCAGCAGCTGCAGTATTTGTAGCTGCTGACTTTTAATTTTCTTTTTTTTTTTTTTTTTAGGGGAACTTTTTTTTAGGGGAACTCCTATTTAAAGTGTAAATCGGGTAAATTACTTGTTATGGGTATTGCCAGTGTTTCCATATTATGTTGTGTCAGTTTTCAATAGGAGTTCTGTCATTTTTTAGGTTGTCAGTAAAAAAATGTGTCAGTAGATGTTCCATGTTTTGTCAGTAGAAAATTCTGCGGGAGGTTGGCAACCCTGGGTCCTGGGTGTTGCATAATGAACACAGGAGGCCGCTTGCTCAGCATGGGTGCCTCGCATTTTTCTAAATAAATGCAAAACACTCTCTGATTGGATGAGGTGGTGATCATGACATCACTGCCCTGCCTCTACTGTTTGTCCAATCAGAAAACTGCATTCATTGAAAAAAATACAATTTATGCTGTAAATGGGGCCCATGCTGAGCAGGTGACCCCCTGTGTTCACTGCAACATGGCACCTGTTCAGCATGGGACCCGAAAGGTAGCAGCAACTACTACAGTGATTTTCAGCTTCCACAGCAATCCCACGGTTATGGTGAATGCATACTTATTGGCCCAAGCTGCAGAAATATAACTCAAATAAAAGCCATACTTAGAATCCAGCTTTAAAGCAGAACTTCAGCCTTCCCTTCAGTCATGTATAATGATGCAGGCGCCTCTCCTGTACTGAAATTGCCCACTCTGATTTTACTGCACACTGTGAGCTTCTTACAATGTACATTAGAAGCTGCAACAAGTCAGATGGAGCCTGCCTCATTTTCTGGCTGGAAGATGGCGAGCATCATCTAGCTCTTTCTTCCCTGGCCATACTGTCCCTGGATCACTCCTTACATTCTTCAGATTTCAGTTCTTTCAATTATGGAGGCTCAGCATTAAATGTGGGAGTTACCTAGCCATGATCTCCCTTCATTGAATGGAAAAGCACAGAGACCAGCAATGACATTTTTTGAGTAAAAAAAAAACTACAGTGCCTTGAAAAATTATTCATACCCCTTGCAATTTCCACATTTGGTCATGTTATAACCAAATACGTAAATGTATTTTATTGGGATTTTATGTGATAGACAAACACAAAGTGGCACATAATTGTGAAGTAGAAGGAAATGATAAATGGTTTTCATAATTTTTTACAAATAAGTGTGGCATGCATTTGTATTCAGCCCCCTTTAATCTGATACTCCTAAATAAAATCCAGTGGAACAAATTGCCCTCAGAAATCGCCCAATTAGTAAATAGAGTTCTGTGAAGCCCTCAGAGGTTTGTAAAAGAACCTTAGTGAACAAACAGCATCACGAAGGCCAAGGAACACACCAGACAGGCTAGGGATAAAATAGTGGAAACGTTTAAAGCAGGGTTAGGTTATAAAAAAAAATCCCAAGCTTTGAACATCTCACGAAGCACTGTTCAATCCATCATCTGAAAATAGAATATCTCACAAGTGCAAAGACATGACTGTCCACCTAAGCAGGCCGAGTAAGGAGAGCATTAATCAGCGAAGCAGCCAAGAGGCCCATGGTAACTCTGGAGGAGCTGCAGAGATCCACAGCTCAGGTGGAGAATCTGTCCACAAGACGACTATTAGGGTCCGTTCACACAGGGGCAACACAACTTTTGGAGGCAACTTGGACACGACCTGAACACGACTTGGGGCGACTTACAAGACGACTTTAAGTCGCCCCAGGCCAGGCGACTTTTGCCGCGGCCAATCAGAGAATGAGCTCTCAAGGGGAAACTCCATGCCAAATTTATAAAAAAAAATTGACGTGGGTTCCCCCTCCAAGAGCATACCAGGCCCTTAGGTCTGGTATGGATTTTAAGGGGAACCTCCTACGCTGAAAAAATGTCATGGGGGTCCCCCCCAGATCCATACCAGACCCTTATCCGAGCAAGAACAGAAGACGGCGGTGGCAGCAGCGGCGGCGACAGAAGACCGGGCCGCCGCCGTCTTCTGTTCTTCTGTTCTTCTCTTCAGGAGATGTTGCCTCGTCGCTGTCTCTGCTCACAATGACAGGGACGTGGCGTGCGGCGACTTATATAGGGACATCCCGGATGATGTCCACGCCCATTATGATGTCACAGTCCCAGAGGATGCTGGGACCGTGACATCATAATGGGCAGGGACATCATCCGGTGATGTCCCTATATAAGTCGCCGCACACCGCGTGTTCTGTCATAGTGAGCGGAGATAGCGACAAGGCAACATCTCCAGAAGAGAAGAACAGAAGGCGGCGGCGGCGGCGGCAGCGGTGACAGAAGACCGGGCCAAGAGCTAGAAGAAGGCGCGGTGGCCCGGCAAGAAGAACCGAAGAGGGGGACAAGACCCCCGAAGTCGGAAGATGAGGGCGGCGGCGGCGAAGAAGAATCCCGGGCTCCTCAGCTAGTAAAAGAGCTAGCAGAAGATAGCGGAGGAGTCCAGTGAGAAGACCCCCGAAGACGGAAGAAGACCCCCGGAGCTGTACAATAAACTATTTTAACCCTGTGTTGTTGTTTTTTTCAATTTTTTTTTCACAGGTGAATGGGTAGGGGTACATTGTACCCCATACTCATTCACATAGGGTGGGGGGCCGGGATCCGGGGGCCCCCTTATCAAAGGGGGCTCCCGAATTCCGATAAGCCCCCCGCCCGCAGACCCCGACAACCAATGGCCAGGGTTGTCGGGAAGAGGCCCTTGTCCTCATCAACATGGGGACAAGGTGCTTTGGGGTGGGGGGGCCGCGCGGCACCCCCCCAAGTTGAGGGCGCGCGGCCTGGTACGGCTCAGGAGGGGGGCGCTCGCTCATCCCCACCCCCTTTCCTGGCCGGCCGGGTAGCGTGCTCAGATAAGGGTCTGGTATGGATCGTGGGGGGGACCCCCACGCCATTTTTTCGTCGTTGGGGGTTCCCCTTAAAATCCATACCAGACCTAAGGGCCTGGTATGCTCTCGGAGGGGGAACCCACACCAAATTTTTTTAAATAAGTTTGCCGTGGAGTTCCCTCTTGAGAGCTGATAATTCTGTCAGAGTCGCCTCCGTATAGACGGAGATCCGACTTGGAGGCGACCTCCATTGAAATCAATGGGTACCGGTCGCCTACAAGTCGGATTGAAGTAGTACAGGAACAGGAGCGACTTCAGTAGTGTGCAGTAAGACGGCTATCATTCACTTACATTGATTTTTACATGTTGTCCGACCTGAGGCGACTAGGGGCGACCTGAAGTCGGATCTGAGTTTCCCCTGTGTGAACGGACCCTCAGTCGTGCACTCCACAAATCTGGCCTTTATGGAAGAATGGCAAGAAGAAAGTCATTGTTGAAAGAAAACAAGTTTGTGAGAAGCTATGTGAGGGACACAGCAACCAAGTGGAAGAACGTTCTCTGGTCAGATGAGACCAAAATAGCATTTTGCTTTTAAGCCAAAAAGTTCCATGTGTGGCAGAAATCTAACACTGCAAATCACCCTGAACATGCCATCCCCACCATGAAACATAGAGGTAGCAGCATCATAGTAAGGTTGAATAGACACCAGTCCATCTAGTTCAACCTGAGTGAGTCTGGGTGCATGTCTACAATTGCCCCTATCCCTGTACATTGTGTCTCATTGAGGTGCTCATCTATTATATTATGATTTTTATTTAAGGTACCCATATATCGAATTTATACAGTCATCCACACATACATTGCACACTTCTGGTCCCTACCCTCAAGGAGCCCACAATTCAAGGTCCCCAGGTCACATTCATATACTGGGGCCAATTTTTGGACAGAAGCCAATTAACCTACCTGCATGTCTTTGGAGTGGGGGAGGAAGCCGGAGTACCTGGAGGAAACCCACGCAAGCACAGGGAGAACATGCAATCTCCAGGCAGGTAGTGTCGTGGTTTGGATTGGAACCAGCAACCTTTTTAACTGCTAGGTGAAGGTGCTAACCGCTACACCACTGTGCCACCTCATGTTGTGGGCTTTTCTTCTGCAGGAACAAGGAAGCTGATCAGAGTTTTGCCACGTACACACGATCAAACAATAGGGTGGAAAAGTCCGGCAAACTCAAGTCCGCCGGACAATCCCCCCGTGTGTAGCCTCCGGCATACTTTTTTGACCCAAAAGTACGGCAGACTTAGAAAGTAGTTTTGCACTCCAATCTTCCCGCCGGACTCGCATTTCGGCGGACAATCCGGCCGCGTGTATGCCAGTCCGCCGTACTTTTGAAATGAACTGACTTTTCCCGCCCGGAGAAAAGTCCGCACATTCGAGCGGGTCTCCAGGTAGGCGGGGCCCGCGAAGGAGACGTCGCTGGCCCTGCCACCTGGTATGGACTTAAAGGGGAACCCCAACACCGAAAAAAATCGGCGTGGGGGTTCCCCCCAGGTCCGCAACAGACCCTTGTCCGAGCACGCTACCCGGCCGGCCAGGAAAGGGGGGGCGAGCGAGCGCCCCCCCTCCTGAGCCGTACCAGGCCACGTGCCCTCAACATGGGGGGTGCCTTGGGGAAGGGGGGGGCCGCGCGGCCCCCCACCCCAAAGCACCTTGTCCCCATGTTGATGAGGACAAGGGCCTCTTCCCGACAACCCTTGCTGTTGGTTGTCGGGGTCTGCGGGCAGGGGGCTTTTCGGAATCCGGGAGCCCCCTTTAATAAGGGGGCCCCCGGATACCGGCCCCCCACCCTATGTGAATGAGTATGGGGTACAATGTACCCCTACCCATTCACCTGTAAAATAAAGTACAAAAAAAAACACAACACACAAGATAAAATAGTTTATTGCACAGCTCCGGGGGTCTTCCGTCTTCGGGGGTCTTCTCGCCGGACTCCTCCACTATCTTCTTGTAGCTCTTTTGCTAGCGGAGGAGCCCGGCTTTCTTCCTCACCACCCCCTCTTCTTCCGACTTCGGGGGTCTTGTCCCCTCTTCGGTTCTTCTGCCGGGCCACTTTTACAGGCAGTGGCACGGTCTTCTGTCACCGCCGCCGCCTTCCGTTCTTCTTCTTCTTCTCCTTCTTCTCCTGGAGATGTTGACTCAACGCTCTCTCCGGCCACAATGCCAGGGACACGCTGCGCGGTGACTTATATAGGGACAAGGGGCGGGGTCATCGGTTGATGTCACATGGGTTGATGTCACATGGCGACAGTCCCAGCATCCTCCGGGACTGTGACATCATAAGGGGGCGGGGTCACCATGTGAGATCAACCCATGTGACATCAACCGGTGACCCCGCCCCTTGTCCCTATATAAGCCGCCACACAGCGCGTCCCTGGCATTGCGGCCGGAGAGAGCGTCGAGTCAACATCTCCAGGAGAAGAAGGAGAAGAAGAAGAACGGAAGGCAGCGGCGGCGACAGAAGACCGGGCCACCGCCTGTAAAAGAGCTAAAAGAAGGCGCGGTGGCCCGGCAGAAGAACCGAAGAGGGGGACAAGACCCCCGAAGTCGGAAGAAGAGGCCACGGCGAGGAAGAAAGCCGAGCTCCTCCGCTAGCAAAAGAGCTACAAGAAGATAGCGGAGGAGTCCGGCGAGAAGACCCCCGAAGACGGAAGACCCCCGGAGCTGTGCAATAAACTATTTTATCTTGTGTGTTGTGTTTTTTTTTGTACTTTATTTTACAGGTGAATGGGTAGGGGTATAGGGTGGGGGGCCGGTATCCGGGGGCCCCCTTATTAAAGGGGGCTCCCGGATTCCAATAAGCCCCCCGCCCGCAGACCCCGACAACCAACGGCCAGGGTTGTCGGGAAGAGGCCCTTGTCCTCATCAACATGGGGACAAGGTGCTTTGGGGTGGGGGGGCGCGCGGCCCCCCTTCCCCAAGGCACCCCCTATGTTGAGGGCACGCGGCCTGGTACGGCTCAGGAGGGGGGCGCTCGCTCTCCCCCCCTTTCCTGGCCGGCCGGGTAGCGTGCTCGGACAAGGGTCTGTTGTGGACCTGGGGGGACCCCACGCCGATTTTTTTCGGCGTTGGGGTTCCCCTTTAAGTTCATACCAGGTGGCGGGGCCAGCGACGTCTCCTTCGCGGCCCCACCTACCTGGAGACGCGCTCGAAATGAGCGGACTTTCCTCCGCGTTTGTGGGTGAGTCCGTTCATTTCAAAAGTACGGCGGATAGTACGGCGGACTTAGTACGCCGTATTAGTCCGCTGAAAAAGTGCCGTGTGTGGGCAAGTAGCCCGTTCGGAAAGTCAGACGGACAGTCTGGCGGTAAGTCCGTCGGATAGTCCGCTACGTGTGTACGCGGCATTTGTGGGAAGACGAATGGAGCCAAATACAGGGCAATTTTAGAAGAAGACCTATTAGAGTCTGCAAAAGACTTGAGACTGGGGCAGAGGATGCAAAATATATTAGTGTAATAATTGAGGGGAGGAACAAGGAAAGGCTAAAATATAAGCAGATTATACTTCAGCTTTAAATATTGGACATTTTTTTTTATTTCTCTCTATAAAATGTAAATCTTCTGGGTGCATTTTATTAGTTAAAACAATTATATGCAGAGAAATAAGAGTAAGGATGTGCAGAACCTGTAGAAGCCAATCAGAATTCAATCAGAAATCAGGTAGATTTCCCCTTTATGAAAAGTCAGAAGCTACCATTATTTGTAACCTCTGCCTTTTTTTTTTTGTGGGGGGGGGGGGGGAGATCCTCTTTAAAGGTGCAATCCCATCACCATTAGGGTTTTAATTGAAGTCTTGTTTCTACTCTGCCCTGTATTCCCCACCTGTTTTTTCAATTTTTCCCTTGGGGACTATGGAGGGTTTTGTGTTTTCAATTATCTCCCCAGGTTTATGCACTATATATATATATATATATATATATATATATATATATATATATATATATATATAGATATATATTTTTTTTGATTACATGTTTTTACCATGGGGAGAGATTCTACAGATCTGTGGATGTGTATATACAGCGTGTGTGGTGTGTGTGTGTGTGTGTGTATTTATATATATATTACATTATATGTAATGTATGTATGTGTGATACACACGTGCATATGCCTGTCGATGGATGATGGGATACACAGGCTTGTATTAATCAAATATTGTGATTACGTTGCTTTTTCTGGTGTTTGTTCTTGAGTGTAACACTGCTATTGACTAATGTGCGTGTGTATATATGTAGGTATATATATATATGTATATAATTTGTCCACTGTACACAAGGGTTCTACATGGATCTATATGTGATATATGCAAATATGTGTGTCTTTTGCTATAGGTTGTTGTAGGTTTTCTTTACTCTTGGTTTTTATGTGTATCCTATACAACAGGAAGTATGCGAATCAATGATTAGTGTCACCTGCCACACAATTAGGTGGGGCCTTATAAGGAGATCGATGCTGCTCTGTCTGTGTAATGATTAAGCACATGTGGAGTGTGTGAAATGCATCTACCAGCTTTTTGTCCTTTGTCAACACTTGGGATGATTAGAATAAAAAATAATTTTGATCCAGTACGGAGTGCGGCCATTTATTCTATTATTCACTGCATGCGGAGGCGAGCTGAGGCGGGCACCTGTCTAGATCAGACATCCTATCTCACCTGGAGCAGCGAGTTTTTCTTGTTGGATTTTGATTGAAGTCAGAGACAACTGAGCCAGAACAAACATGGAGATTATGAGTTCTAACTTAAAAACCCCAAGATTTTCATATACTCCCCAAGAGGATGCTTAAGCGGGGTTCCACCCTAAAGTGGAACTTCCGCTGATCGGAACCCTCCCCCCCTCCGGTGTCACAATTGGCACCTTTCGGGGGGAGGGGGGTGGAGATAACTGTCAAAGACAGGTATTTACACCCACTTCCAGGCATAGACTCCCGTGGGAGTCTATGCCTCTTCCTGTCCTGCCGCGCTGTCTGCTGGGACACACACGGGTCCCAGAGACAGCGCGGACAATTCCTATTGCACTACGTGACTCGCGCATGCGCAGTAGGGAACCGGGAAGTGAAGCCGATTCGCTTCACTTCCTGATTCCCTCACCTAGAATGGTGGCGGCAGCAGCCGAGAGCCGAGCGATCGATTGGCCTCGGCTGCCGGCATCGCTGGACCCCGGGACAGGTGAGTGTCCATTTATTAAAAGTCAGCAGCTGTAGTATTTATAATATTTCTTTCCCCAGTACAGTCCCGCTTTAAAGTATAACAAAAGGCAAAACTTTTTTTTTTTTTTTTTGGATAGAGGAGATTAGAATGCCTGTCAGTTTTTACTACGGTCCGTGCCCCCATTTGTCCTGTTTACCATTTTCATTGAACGTGAAAGTAAAAAGTCCCATGTTTTGGGTTGTCCCCAGAAAATAAATAGAGGGTAAATCTTCCAATGGGGACACCAACCAATGGTTCTGGTTACCTGGAGGTCCCCAAGAGATTCCCTTAATTTGCAGGCATTTCCTCTCACAACCTGTCTGGCTATGGGACAAGGAGTGAAGAGAAATCTCCCTAATGGCACAAAGATGGCAAAAATAAACCTTACAGGAGTTGTAACCCTCCCTTTATCCAAAATGAAGAAAAACATTTTGCCTATAGTACTACTTCATAACAAGCTTTGGCTGCAGTACTCTGCTCCTCTCCAGGGCTGTCCTCTGCAGTAATTCCTTTCCACCAATACACCAAGCATTCTTCATCCTGAAGACTGAGGACATTTTGTAAGTAAAGGGCATCCTGGACCATCCAAAAATAGAAGGTCTAAAGAGGAAGAGGACCCCTGTCACACGACCAGCCTGAAGAATGTAAGTATAAAAACACTTTAATGAAGCCAGAGGATGGCCATCCAGGCAACTACTATTTTCAGAAGAAGGTCAGCAGTGAGCACCTGCAGATTTCTCAATAGCTTTTCAAACTGATCAGGCAGAGTATCTGGCTTATACATATATTACACATATAATTCTGTGCAGTGGCATAACTAGAACCTTCAGGGCCCGATGCAAGAAACCATGAAGGGCCCCCCTGAACCCCAGGCAGGGCCCTTCCCTCCGAGTCAGGGAACTCCAGGGCGTGGTCACAGGTATGACCTTTGTGAGCCCTGTAGTTCCACCACTGGTATCAGTCGTTTTTTTTTTATAATTTTTTTTTTTTAATTTTTAGGTGCCCCATTGGGGGACTGTCCCTAGGCAGGATGGGGTCCCCATCCCCAGAAGTTGATGAGGTCCTTTTCTCCAGGGCAGATGAAGTTACTGCCCCCAGGTGAGAAGGGGTCCCTGTCCCCACGTGAGAAGGGGTTCCTGTCCCCACGTGAGAAGGGGTCCCTGTCCCCAGGGGGAGATGGAGGGGGTATGTAATGGTGTGTGGGGGATGGGATCCTCTCACTCACCATGACCAAGCTGTAGGCCGCACACTCATCCATGTTGGCCTGGGATCCATCCAGTGTGCTGGACGGGTGATCAGCATATCTCCCAGAAAGACCTTTCATCCTCTGTGTATGACGGGAGAGGAGGGGGGGTGGCAGACAAGCCTACAGTGTCCTCCGGGAGCCGGCTCTCATAGGGCTGAACTGCATCTGTGTGCGTTGTTAGGTGTGACCTCAACAAGTCACCTATTTGTCAGGTTATGTTACCGTTTCCCAATTGTTAGTTAGAGTTCTTATCCAAGCAAAGAGACACGGAGATATTATTCAGTATTTCTGCTCAGAAGTCCGTCGTTAACTCTGACTGTCTCTGACTGACTCTGGCTCTGAGGCTTCTTTATTACATCTTTTATAGACAGAAAAGGGCAAACATCAGCAAATGTAAAAAAAACAACATTTTCAAAGAAAAGACAATTCTCCGGGTGTTATCAGCTGATAAGACAATCTTCTGGGCGTAGACTGCTTTTTAGGGCTGATGCGGCCTCTTCTTGATGAGTACGTGACAATAGATGACGAATCCTTATTTTACAAAGAAGGATAGAAAAATACATGTATTTAGTAAGACATAAGGTCAACCATTTTGTTTTGACACCCCTTAATCCTTACATTTCCCCCTTTGACATCACCCCTCCCTCTTGCCCTGGGTCCACCTGAACAAGTTCTAGTCAGCCTATATCCAGAGTACTCTCCCTGACCGCGAGTTGTCAGAGGGGTATACACCCATCCCCCTGGACAGTACCAACATCTAAAATTCAGGAAGAGTGGCTTTTCTGACAGATGGGTGATGTCAAGAAACTAAATCTACCTATCTTCACAAAAGTTCCATCTTTTCCGCATCATTTACCTTGGCTTTCTTGCAAAAGCACATGAGCAGTTTAAAGCATGCATAAAAGAAAAATACGAATAAGAGCACCACTATAATCGTCATTGCTGCCTTCTTAACCCAAGAGAATAACCCTGAGAAACTAAAAGTTCCACCAAACGGATCCCAGTCGCGACCAATATTTCGGGCCTTCTCTTGTAAATTCTTTACTTCCGTACGGTGTTGTGCAATGATGTCATAATAGTCAGGTACCTCAATACTGGTATTATGTATCCAAGTACAGCACTCATAGTCCTCAGTAGTTTCACAGAGTCCTGTCAGTGCTGCACTCATACTTTCAATTGCTAATTCATGTAATTCTAATTGTTGTCTGATGGTTCTGGTCTCCAGATTTAACTTAGTAATGTCATCAGAGTTTTTCTCCAAAACATCATTAATAATTCCTGTATAGTTATTTAGTCGTTTCATTAAGTCTATACCCCATCCTGTCCAGGACGGGAACCAAACCCATGCCATGTCCTTCTTCAGGAATATTTCTCTTTTACTACGATACCTGAGGGGATATCTAGGATGCATGCTAGCTTCTAATAGGTGATCACTTCGTTCATCACCTACTACTCCCATTACTGGTACTAAACTTGCGAGGTAGCACCATCCCTGAGCTCTTCTAGGTATCCAAGTATAACATTTATCCTCACAACAGATGTATATATTATTTCCTAGTGCTACTGATCTTGAACTGATATCATTTCTATAACGAGAGGTGTATCCATAGAGGGATAAGTTGGATACTAACCACCTAACATTATTATCCACAATGTTAGTGAGGAAGTCAGATAATGTCTGGTGTGTGCTGGAATTACTGGGATAGAAGCTTCCATTTAATACGACAATGGACAAATTAAACTTGCTGTCTTGGCATTCTCCATTTCCTCCCGTTGTGTTCCCTAAGTTGAAACACCAATCAGGGAAAAAGGCGATACCATTTGACTTAAACATTACTGTCTCATTGGTATTTGTTCTAATTATGTTAATGCTACTGTTAGCAAGATCAGTATAGTTTATAGGAACTGCCATCAGTGGTATACTTGCTGTGCTGGGGTGTAATTTGCTACAAATCCAACATTTCTCATATCCTGACTTCTGGGCATAAGCATATTTAAACTTCAGTAATAACATTTTTTTAGAAAATCCTTCATCCTTGTGTATTTTATTCTGTGAGGTAACCAAACTATTAGCCAGAATTACTGAAACAATAAAAAGATACATGTTGTCATTTGCCAACTGGCTCCTTTTTACAATGAGAAGCGTGGATCCAGGTAGGTTTCCCTTCCAATTTCACTGAGGTTGCTGTAATCAATAGCACCTGGAAAGGACCTTCAAACCTTGGTTCCAGTGTCTTTCTGGTATGTTTCTTTACATACACATAGTCTCCTGGTTGTAGATCGTGTGTACCTGTGACAGAATTAGGGTCTGGAAGAGAAGAATACACACTCTTGTGGATTTTAGTCAGACGTTGTTGCAACTGTATTACATACGTAGTTAAACTATCACATTGTAATTGCATACTTTGAGGAAAATATAAACCTAATCTAGGTGCACTTCCAAACAGTATTTCATATGGGGATAACCCTGTTTTTCCTGTCGGGGTGTACCTAATAGAGAACAAAGCTAAAGCTAGGCACTCAGGCCATGGTTTGTTCAACTCCTGCATAGCTTTTTGTATTTTTAGCTTGATTGTACCATTTACTCTTTCTACTGATCCTGAACTCTGTGGGTGGTAAGGAGTATGAAAACTTTGTTGAACCCCTAACATTGCCATCACATTTTGCATTATTTCTCCCGTGAAATGTGTCCCCCTATCTGATTCTATTGTTTCTGGGAGACCAAACCTAGGTATCAGCTCAGTAATCAGTTTCTTGGCGGTGGCTTTTGCCGTAGCTGATTTCACAGGATAACTTTCGGACCAGCCTGAAAATAGGCAGATGCACACGAGAACAAATTCAAAGGGGCCGCTCTTAGGCATTTGTATGTAGTCAATCTGCAGTCTCTGAAAGGGATATTGGGCCCGAACCTGATGTTTACGTGGGGTTTTCACTCTCTGTCCTGGGTTATTAATCAGACAGATTTGGCATGCAGCACAGTAGTTCCTTGCAGTACTACTGAATCCAGGGGCTAGCCATCCTTGGCTTACAATCCTATACATAGAATTGGAGCTGACATGAGTGGGTAAGTGAACAGCCGCTGCCATTGCGGGGTATAGAGAAGCGGGTAGACATATTTTGTCTCCTTCTCTCCATACATTGTCAAGGCCTGGTGCAGCTCCCTCCTTAACCCAACGGTCCTTCTCAATAGCCCCTGCTTGTTCCTGTAGTTCGATTAGCTGCTGCCATGTGGTTTCGGGCATACTCACCTGTACCGTGGCTAAGGTCTCAGGGCTTACTTCCCCTAGAGCTGCCTTCTTTGCAGTTAAATCTGCAAATGCGTTTCCTTTTGCCTCAGTTGTTTTTGCGCTCGTGTGTGCCGCTATCTTCATGATGGCTACTCTTATAACCTTTTGAAGATTGTTCAGGACTCTTTTGATTCCTTCACCATGTTTAACAGGTGTGCCTGCTGCTGTAAGGTAACCTCTAGCTTTCCATATGTGGCCATAATCATGTGCCACACCGTAGGCGTATGCGGAATCAGTGTAAATGTTCCCTTCTTGTCCCTCTAAGTGTTCTAGGGCTTTCTCTAGAGCGGTTAGTTCCGCTTCTTGTGCAGACATGTGTGCTGGTAGTGACTTTGCCTCAATTACCTGTGTGTCCGTTACCACAGCATAACCTGTGTGATATTTACCTTTGTCATTGGCAAATCTACTACCATCTATGTACAGTGTGTGTTCTGCATTTGTAATGGGTATGTCTGTGACATGTGGGAACCCCGTGGTTTCTTGTTCCATAAGTTGGAAACAATCGTGTTCATCAGATGTTATGTCATGAAATGAAAGTGTGTCAGAATCCTGAGTATCTTGTGCTGTGTCTACACCATTATCATCATTACTCCCCCCTGTCAAATCTGTCTGTAATGGTAAAAGCTGTGCTAAGTTAAAAGAAGTGCATCGCTGAAAGGTAACATTGGGGGGTAGGAGCAAAGTGCATTGTAGACGCAGCTGCCTTGCCATTGATATGTGTTTTGGTTGGACCTGTGACAAGATGGCGTGTATGTCATGTGTGGTATGTACCACTACAGGATTGTCTAAGACAATTTCTGAGGATTTGTCAATGATAATTGACACTGCTGCAACTGCTCGTACACAGGATGGTGATCCTCTAGAGACAGGATCGAGAGCCGCCGAGAAGTATGCTACCGGCCTTTGTTTGATGTGTTGTTGTGTCAACACCCCTGTTGCGTGTCCCGTGATTTCAGCAATGTACAAATGAAATGTTTTGGTATAATCAGGGATCCCGATCGCAGGTGCCGAAATCAGTAACCTTTTTAAGGTGCTAAAAGATTCATGACCTGCTTCTGTGAGTACATAGGGTACTATTTTCAAGCAATCATATAATGGCTGCATCAGAGAACTGGCATGTGGTATCCATTGTCTACAATATGATACCATTCCCAGAAACATACGAAGTTGCTTAAAGTTGCGTGGGATATTCATTTGTCTTATGGCCTGGACTCGGTCTTCAGTGAGGTGTCGAGTACCCTGGGATACACAGTGGCCCAAAAAGACAACCTTTTTCTGACATACCTGTAACTTAGTTCTATTCACCTTGCACCCTTTTTCAGCCAGGAATTGTAACAATGAGAGAGTGGCTTTTAAACAAGTATCGTTATCCGGACAACATAACAATAGGTCATCTACATATTGCAACAATACACAAGTGTCAGGCGGTTGCCATTCCCCCTATTTTTACTTTTTAAGGTTTAGTCAGTGGGGCATCGGACAAAAGACCGTCATAACCACTTATGGGTATGGTGTCACGGGATGTCATGTGTGGAGGGACTACTGAATCAGACAACAGACTGCGTGACGCTCCTGTGTCAACCAAACAAGGAATATGTTTACCTTCCACCTTCATCAACATGTGGAGCATTTTGTTCTCTGATTCAGCTAGGACTGGGGCAAGTCATGCGGTCGGATCGTCCCTATCATTGGTACGCCTCTGTCTGTAGTCCCTCGTGTCTCTGTCCGTGTTTCCTTCCTGTTCGTCTTTTATCCTTTTCCTACAGTCTCTTTTTATATGTCCCACCTTGTTGCAGTAATAACAGGTAAGAGGTTTACGGGAGGAATTCCCTCCTTCATTGACCCGGGCAACAGTGTTAACTCCCGGTGTCCTTCTGGGTTTAGTTTCTGCTAAATCAGCCTCTATGCCTTGTGCTTTCTGCAACAATGTTCCTCTGTCCCGTATGGCTCTCCATTCGGGAGTACATGCCTTCAGTTTGTCACCTATTTGGGGTACTAGTCCTTCCATAAACTGTCGATTGAAAGCCCTAATGGTGACGGGTAAGGCTAAATCTAGACCTTCGTCAGCCATCATGCTTTCCATGTTGAGGTAAAATTCTGTAACAGTCTGACCTGGGGCCTGTTTTATGGGCGCTGTCGAACCCCTTTCCTGCTGTTTCCCTTGGCAAAATTCTCGTAACTGAGCTATAAACAGGGGTCTAGAGTCTATATGACGAGGGTGTACTCCTGGTGGATCTGTGGTAGGATCCCCATTCGGTCTAAGTGGGGTAAGTTTAGTCATGAATTGATTAAACATTGTCAGTGTCATTTTATGTCTACACAAATCTTCCCCATCTTGCCAAGTTGCTTCATGTGTGTCTAGTAATTGTGTCACGAATCTACAGAATGCGGCAGGTTTTGCTACGGGATCAGGAGCATTCTGTATTAATGCCATAAGAGTGTCAGCCGACCAAGGTGTCCATGTCCTCAGAACGACTTGTCGGGTCACTGTAGGTGGCTGTCCTGCTTGACCCGCATTTGGATTATTTACTTGTATTACCCTAGTCCGACTATGGACTGGAGCTACGGGCTCTGGTCTTTGAGCGCCGCAATGTACACATTCCTGTGCCCAGTCTGTATTCTGGGTACCGCATACTCGGCATACCCATCCTCTTCCTCTTAAGGAAGGATAAAGTTTTGGTCTTTCATTACCTGGTGTGGTGATGTTATAAGGAGGTGCCGTATTTACCCTATCGCCGGGAGCAGAAGGAAGACTTTTGTGTCGGACCTTCATATCCCATCCACCCTTTTCCTGACAATACTCCCATCCCTCCTCTTTAGCCCTGTTGGAAACCTTAATTAAACATTGTATTTGTGATACCCATCTGTTCTGCAATATCTCTCCCTGTCTGTCTTTCTTTATTTCTTCCCAACCTTCTACACTTAATCCATTTTCTCCATCCATCCCCAATTTCTTGAGAATCCTATTTGTGCCCTGTGCCTTATCCTTCCCATACAACATTGTAATTATGTCTTTAACAGCATAACATTTCTGAGATTCCTCCTGGGGTTTACCATGTGTCTGGCCCATTTTGACAGTCCTGCCTAGGTGGCGTTTGGATCACTTACTAAGTGTCTCGTTGCCTTCTCCTCCTAGGGTGCCAAAATACTAAAAACCTCTCCTAGATGAGATCGAATTACTTTATATGCTAGCCAACTGACAAATATTATGACCAGACTGACAGCTACAACATATACAAGCATTCCCTTTTGGTGGCCAAACACATATGACTAGATCTCCGGGACTTTGTGGAGACCTTATTTCCCTTCCCATTACCATGGAATCTCTCAGCATTCGTTTCTTATTCCTGCTTTATTGAGGCAGTCAGGACTTATACTTTCAACCCGTTTTTAGGCTCATGAATCAAAAAGCGTATATCAAACTTAAGTGTCGGACCCCCAAAGTACTCTTACGAGTTAAGGGCGCATTCCGTTACCCATTGGGATGATATATGTTTCAATTCACACCATACAAACAGGGCTTATTTCATTCACAACAGACAGATGACAAGTAGACAGACAAGAAACAACGGTAACATAAGCCAAAATATTAAGTTCAAGACCTGCTTACTACAGAGGTTGGTGTTTACCTGAAGAACAATTCAGACAGATCAGGTGGGCACAGATCTAAGAAGCACAGAGTTTATAAGAAAATAAAGCTTTTCTTACCTGCGCAGGATTTGTCTGTGGTTCTTGATGTGCCCGACCATTTCGTTCCGTCCTTATGTTCGTTCGCCTCTTGTAGTTTCTTCAGCGAGTCCCTATTCGCGGCGCCAGAAATGTTAGGTGTGACCTCAACAAGTCACCTATTTGTCAGGTTATGTTACCGTTTCCCAATTGTTAGTTAGAGTTCTTATCCAAGCAAAGAGACACGGAGATATTATTCAGTATTTCTGCTCAGAAGTCCGTCGTTAACTCTGACTGTCTCTGACTGACTCTGGCTCTGAGGCTTCTTTATTACATCTTTTATAGACAGAAAAGGGCAAACATCAGCAAATGTAAAAAAAACAACATTTTCAAAGAAAAGACAATTCTCCGGGTGTTATCAGCTGATAAGACAATCTTCTGGGCGTAGACTGCTTTTTAGGGCTGATGCGGCCTCTTCTTGATGAGTACGTGACAATAGATGACGAATCCTTATTTTACAAAGAAGGATAGAAAAATACATGTATTTAGTAAGACATAAGGTCAACCATTTTGTTTTGACACCCCTTAATCCTTACAGCGTAAAGTTTGTTTACCCGGGAGAAGTATGCAGTGCAGTGTGGTCCGGACTCGGGGGGGGGGGGGTGGGACTCTGGCTGGGGAGAACAGACATCGGACTGAGCGGCAATGCATGGAGCAGGAGAGGGGTACTCTGAGGAGCCGGCTGAGGACACAGGTCATGCGGGGAATGCACAACTAAAGAGCAGCCAGTGCGATAGTCGAGCATGGAGCTCTGCTAGTCACCCTCCATCTCCAGCCACCCGTGTGCATGGTTCACTGGTACCCCTAGCTGCCTATGCTGCTGCCGGCCATATGTAGAGGGGGCTGCATGGGCCCCCTGCATCACAGGGCCCGGTTGCAGTCGGGACTGCTGCACCCCCTATAGTTACGCCCCTGATTCTGTGCTTGCTTTGACCCTGTTGTGTGTGTGTGTATATACACACACAACAGGGGCAAAGCCAGCACAGAATTTATATTTTATTTCTCCTTTGGTCAGTATCCACTTTGGAATGTGATTGCTGAGGAAAACATTTCTCGCCCAGATCTGTGCCCATTTCTGTGTGTTTTCTTTGTTTCTTGTTTTGCACTAGAAGGAAATCCTGACATTTTATAGGAAATGCAGCCAATCAGAGATAAGACGCAGAGCTGACAATCTGTGCAGGTCATGAGGATTTGGTGTGGGAAGTACCATTACCATGCCCCGTTCAGAGCGTCACTGATGTCACTGGCCACAGAAACTCTTGCTGGAATCTGTATGGTTTGTCAGGGGATCAAAATGTCACAGTACTCACTGTACTGTATCTATAGAGGGGCAGGGTTGTAATCCTAAGGCAGGACTACAGAACCCTTCCCCCCTTTCTTATCGCTTTACTGCTGCTTTTCGGGCGGGTACGGGGCGCTTTTAACCCCCTAGAAGGGGTTAAAAGTGCCTGTGGAGCAAAGCTGCCGAATTGCTTTTCAGGCGCTGTCCATGCATTCCAAAGGGCAGGGGTGGTGAAGGAGCGGTGCACACTTTTTCTAATGTCCTGCAACCACACCGCCCGAGTGTGAAAGCACTCCGGCTTTCACATTGGGACTGCAGATTAAGCATTTTTCAGGCGCTTTAAAGGTGCTATTTATAGCGCTAAAGCTCTTGAAAAATGCCTCAGTGTGAAAGGGGTCTACCTGTTTTTACTCTAAAATGGCCCAACCACTGCGCTGCAACTGCATCGCTTGATTGTACACATTACGCGGTGATACTGCACACCAAATGAAGCAGGGGGGTTAATTTTTTTTTTTTGACACAAAGCTGTGGCTACATATCCTCCTCTGAATTGGTGGTAGAACTGTGGCTCAACTGTCTGTTTTTACCATGTCAAAAAGCCCTCAATGGTATATTATTAAACCAAAAGTGTGCAAATACAGTAGAGAAGTATTGTCAGGGTTTATAAACACTTTAAGTGGACAGATTCTTATACTACGCTCAGTCTTAGCATAGAGGTGAGGTGACTGTCAGTACTGATATGCAGGAAACAATGAAGAACAGGCTTTTCTACATATGACAAGGTCTGAAGCAATTTCACTTTAGTAAATTGTTGAATTTTTATATGGTCGGCGCATCCAAACTGTTCAGGAACTACAATTTCCATCATGCCTAGTCATGACTGTGGATGTCAGAGTTTTACTTTGCCTCATGGGGTGTGTAGGTCCACAACAGATGGAGGGCCGTAGTTTGGAGATTCCCTACATTAGATTATCAGGGTGGGTGGAAGATTGTAAGGAGTTAAGGCTGCATTCCTTGTAAAATTTCACCTGTCTCCAATGGATCAATTAATGTGACAGTGATAGACAAACAGCCCAGAGCTACTCAGCAGGATTCTCCAGCAGGGAGGAACTCTAGGGATGGCTATCCGACTCAGCAGAACATTCTTGTAAGATAGAAGTCTGTCCGTCTTCTGTGCCCCACTCTTGTCCTGAAATACTTTGCACTGCTGGGTGACTGTTTTTCCTCCCATAGTGGTACCCCGTAAGAGCTGCTGAAAGTTGTAGTCCATCTGTCACTCTGCCCAGCCTTCACTTTCTCAAGCACACAGAGTCAATGAATAGTCCGTTAACTTTGTTTTTGTGTTTTTTGTTGAGGGGGTTAAACTTGGACGGGGTTAGGGGATTTATGAGATGTCCAGAATTTTAGTAGAAACATTTGCATTGGGTCAGAACTTTTTTTTTTTTCTATCTCTGTCTCTATCCCAGACAGTTCTCTTCAGGCCCTGGCAGCCCTCCTGGCTGCAGCTGCTCGACTCCACTGCTCATGACATCACAGTCTCTCTCTCCCACTGGCTCTACATCCATCTCAGATTGCACACTTCCAGACCGCTCCGGCATGCCTCCTCGGCTCTCCCGACTATGCCTGCCACTCACTGACACCTGATGGATCCCTCCTGGAGACTTTGCCGGGGCAGTACCTTCCACTGTCCTCTCCTGCTCCTGGTTAGAACACCCCTGTGGTTTATACAAGGGTCCCTTCCACTCCCGAGCTCCAGGCCCAAGGTCACCCCTCGGTAGAAATACACTGCCCGCAGAAAATAATGTAGAAGGAATCGTGACTCCAGCTGGAGGTGATGGAGAGCCGTCCTATCCCAGAAAATCCTAAGAGAAGTCAAAAACGGAAAACATCCCACACTTAAACCTACCTTAAAAGCTACACACTGTACACAGTTTCTGTCGGGAGGGGGTTAGCATCCTGCCAACAGATATAATAAGGTATCCCAATCCAGTGGCGTCACATCTGGGGCCCATAGCCCTAATTCTCTTGCTGCAGGGGTCCCTTCCTAACTAGTGTGCTGTGGCCTCTCTGCAGTCGAGCCGCGGGTGCGGCGGGCAGGCTGCATGAGAGAGCCAGGCAGGTGCATGAGAGAAGCGGGTGGACGAGCAGAGATGACCATCATCTCTCTCCGCCAGCCCCACATCACTGCTCTTCTGCCCTCACAGCACGGGCCTCATCAATGTTGGAGGTGCAGCAGGGAGCAACGAGATGACATCTCTCACTGCCTGCCCTGCATCACCACTCTAATGAAAGCACAACTGCACCTGCCTCGGCGCCCCCCCCCCCCCCCCGGCTTGTAACAGAGCAAAGAATCTTGGGACCTGTAGTCCTAGAGTCAACCCTCACTGTATTTTAAAGCCCCTTCGGAAAAAAATTAATTCCAGAAAGCTGATCCAACAAAGGATTATGGGGGGACAGCACCAGAGGCAGTGGCGTCGGACAACTGCACCTGCTTCTGTGCTAAATGGACCAGTGCTGCCAGCCTGCCACCAATGCGGCGACAATGCACATTTGGCACTGGCATTGCAAGTGACAATCTGTAAATAGTGGCAGGTGATGTGGCAAGTGATCATCCACATCTGGTGGCAAGTGACAATACACATCTGGTGGCAGGTGACGTGGCAAGTGATCATCCACATCTGATGCCAGGCAACGGTGGAAAGTAACAAGCTGTATCTGGTGGCAGTAGATGTGTCAAGTGAGACATGCTCAGGGCTCCCACTAATTCTGCTTTATGGTGAGTTGAACCACTTCGTCCCATTCCAACACATTTTCTTTCTGTTGTTTTGTCAGGAGGGAATTATGGCCTGCTGACAGAAACAGCCAGGAAAAGAAATACAACAGCATCAAAATTAATAGTTCTCTTTTGGAGTTCCTGAGGGGCCCCTCCCCCAGGAACTCCAAAAGAGAACTATTCCTTTTGATGCTGTTGTGTTTTTTTTGTTGGTTGTTTCTGTCAGTAGCCATAACCCCCGGCAAACAGGCTCCTTAGAAAGGAGTTAGATGGGAACAGACCTCACCCAAGTTTCCTTAAAACAGGACACGTCTCATCCTTTGGGCACCCGGAGTGGCAAGCCAGTCTATTCCTGTAAAATCAGGGAGAGAAGGCACATCCTGCTACCCTCCAGCAGTCCATGTGACACACTTTCATGACAGTCTATCTCAAGTAGAGCTGCGCGATTAATCGTTATAAAATCGCGATCTCGATTCTCTCCTCTGATGATCTCTCCCACTGAGAATAGGCGATTCTTTCATATAAACAAGTGGAGAGATTATCTGCTCACTCAGCTGTCAAAATAAAGCATCCTGGGCAATCTGCCAAGTTTAGAACTTGCATGAAACATTGTAACTAACCTCTTAGATCAAAGGCATAGAACTTCTTGTGTAAACAAATAATCTGGGCAGTCTGCCAAACTTTCAACCACTGTAAATGCAGGAAGTTTAACCACTTAAAGTCTAAATCTTTTTCTGACACTTCTTTCTTAAGTAAAAATCATTTTTTTTTGCTAGAAAATTACTTGGAACACCCAAAAATTTATAAATAAATAAAAATTATATATATATATATATATATATATATATTATATAATTTTAGCAGAGACCCTAGGGAATAAAATGGCAATTGCTGCAATATTTTATGTCACACTGTGTTTGCCCAGCAGTCTTTCAAATGCAATTGTTTGGGAAAAAATACACTTCAATAATAAAAAAAAAAAATAGTAAAGTTAGCTAATTTTTTTTGTTTTAATGTGAAAGATGATGTTACTCCGTGAGAATCGTGAGATAATTGTGATCTATCTTCTAAGCAGTCAGAATCGTGCAGCTCTAATCTCAAGCGTAAAAATGTGGGTCAGGCAGTCTCTTCCTAACCCCCTCCCCCCCCCCCATGGAGACCGAGTATCTCTTTGCAGGCCATCCTGTCTTCCCAATAAGCACCGAGTCTTTGTGGGTTGCTCTCCCCAGCCGCCATTCACACCGAAACAGGCCCAGGTCTCACTCTCTGGCACCCGCAAGGGCTTGGGGATGTGCAAATATTCCCAGACCAAGTCATCCTCCCACTCTCCCCAGAAGCTCTCAATGATGTCCATGGTCTCGGGAGGGACATAGGGATAGTCCAGACCCCACTCCAGAGTAACTCTGCGCTGATCCTCCCACTGGAACTGGGAGAACCTGGGCAGTTCTTTTGGGCTTTCCTTTTCCAGGGAGGGCACAAGCATCCGGGGACCTCTTGACCCACTGCCTGTATTCAGCTACCCTGGTCTGACTCTAGATATTTAAGGAGGTCTGACCCCTGCCAATCCAGGTTGGGAATTGGTTAAGGTTCCTCAGAACACCCCAGACAGCTTCACCTCTCTTCCCCTCCTTCCTTCTAGAAGCAGAAGGGGGGTAACCGAAAGATGATGCTGTCTTTGAGAGTCATCAGCCTACTCTGAGCCACTCCCAGCCCACACAGATCAAAACGAGCAGGCCTATCACCCAGCTAGACCTCATTAAATTTACCTGCACTGACAAAAATCCTACTACTAGTACTTACCTAAAGTAGAGGGTGCAACTCTCCTTTACCTGTCTCACCCCCCGAATTACGCTGTACTGCAGGAGGATTCCTCTCTACTGTTCGTCTCCTGAAATACTCAGCACTGCAGGAGGACTCTTCACCTTCTCTACTTCCCTTCTCTACTTCTCTTCTCTTTTCTAACTCTTTCCTCCTGAAACACTTTGTTATTTCTCTATCTGTCATCTCCTGAACTTCTGGGGGACATTGCTCCTCTAACTTCCCTCTCCTTAAAGAGGATCTTCCCCCTGGAAAAGTAATTTTAAAAGTCCACAGTTACAAATACTGTAGCTGCTGACTTTTTAAAAAGGGACACTTACCTGTTCAGAGATCCAGCACCATCCTTACCCAGGCCTGGGCTAACTAGAGATGTGCACGACGAAAAAAATTGTTTTGTTTCAGAATCATTCGTTAAGTTAAACATTTTGTTTCATTATGATCGAATGGTTCATTTTCAGATTTATTTTGTATATTCTTTGTTCCAAATTTGTATTTTTGGAAGTTATTTCAAAAGACTAATTAGTTATGTTGTATAAATAGAGCTATATGGTGTTATGTAGCCCTACCCTCTGAGTTAAAAGTATACCCTATGATTGGCCCTACATTACGTATAGGCTTCAGAGCCATCCAGAACCCTAGATTTTCCACTCCTAACTCACCGTTGTTTCCCATTTTGGGAAATCCTGAATTCTTTCCGGGCCTAGAGCCACAAGTATTTGGGAAACTAAGGGAAAAAGGATGCTTTCAAGCCTCGCATTTCCTGATAGCTAGTAGGTGGCCAACGATTGAGCTTCTGACGCAACAGGGTGGTCAGTTTGAAATACCTTTCTGGCAGACACGACAAGTACGACACTTCCTGGAAACATTGGGCTCGTCGGTTAGTTATAACAAAATTTGAGACATACTGTAAGGAGAAGGAGCCCCTACCTCATATTATTTCGAAGATGTACATGTTACTGACAGCCACCCCAGAGGACTTTGTACTGATGAGTTTAGATAAATGGGAGAAAGATTTAGACCAAGTTTTCTCACCAGACCAACATTAGAAAATAATACACCTGGCATTAAAATCAACCAGGTGTACTAAGAGTACTAAGATACAGGAGCTCAACTATAAGCTATTAACATGTTGGTATTACACCCCCTCGAAAATGAATAAAATATTCCCAGATACATGGGGGAGTTGCTGAAGGGGCTGTCAGGGACGAGGTACGTTGCTTCATATTTTCTGGGCATGTCCAGTAATTACACAGTTTTAGCAGGAATTACAGAGAATTACCCAAATATTCACTATTCACAGAATATCAGATCCCAGGGGACCTGGCATTTTTCTTATTACAATTCTCACAAATTCCTACCAAGATATATAAGAGCAAAAAGTTGCATTCCCAGGTGTTGGAAGGAGCCACGAACACCTCAGATTTCTATGTGGCTCAATAAAGTCCGTAGAATCAGGATAATGGAAAACTTGATACCCATGACATTGGGAAGGGAACCTAATACACATATATGGGCTCCCTGGGAGGAATATCTACAAACCGATAAGGGGAAGAAGTTGGAGAGGAATAGGGAGACTAGGGCTTGTAAGCGGGGTAAATGAGGAGAAATTGACAGATAGGGGAAGATCCTTCGATAACTTTGGACTGGGTGGCAGCTAGGGGAGGAAAGGGGCTCCCCCTCCCTTCCCCCCTTTTTTTTTAAAATTTATTTATTTATTATTATTTTTTGTTTTTTGTTTGTTTTGTTTTGAAGTGCCTCTTTGGACCCCTAGAGGTAAGGGGCCACATAATATTAGGAGGCTGAGGGTAACTGTTTTTGTAATGTATGTATGAAAAACAAAAAAAGGAATGCAGATTTGTTGTAGAAATTGGGATGAGGTTTGAATTTGAATTGTAATATGAACAGTGGGAGTTATGTGTTTCACGCCCTCATTTATCACTGTATTCCTGTGAATAGATAAAGAATTAAAAAAATTATAATAATTAGTTATGTTATGATTTGGAGATTTTGATTAATCCACCTCCATCCAGCACAAACCCAAAAAGTGGGAATCATTTTATTTCACTTTTATACCAAATTCCTGTTCATACCTTACACTATTAGGATGATGGGCAGAATTGCGTGATTCTGCCTGCAATTCCAGAATTGCAACAAAACATGCAATGCACTCACGGTGCCATTATTTTGTTATTGGCACCTCAAACGCTATGTGATTTGGCGTAATTGTTGTGTAACAAAACAGACAAAAATTCAAGCATAATAATTAGTGGGAATGTTTCAGCAGTTCTACTATTATTAGTTTTTTTATTTATTAATCATCATCATCTTTTTATTATTATTCCGTACATTTTTTGGCTCTGTGTAACTTCTGCATACTTTCAGCTATTAAAGCCATTCAACTTTTAAAACGTTCAGCTCTTT